>NC_047092.1:146674630-146977661 GCF_902459505.1 Geotrypetes seraphini | reverse complement strand
AAAGCTATCAGATGAGGGAAGGGATTGGGCTCAGTGGGGAAAGGGAATACCCCTAAATACCCACGCCTCTCAACCAACTCTTTTATGCTACCCTGAGCCTGGCAAACATAACATAACATTAAAAAAATCAACTTATACACCGCATAACTGTGAAGATGTATGCGGTTTACAAAAAATTAATCTAGATCACAATAAGAATCTGAGGAATTTAATTACCCAAAAATCTAGAGAACATCAGAAGTCAATATTTTGTTCTGTATATTGTGGGACAATAGGTACTGACCGCTTTCCCATATATTTTATTGTGGTATGTGGCAATGTTTATGCAGCCATGTTTACCACTAGTTAATCCCTGCACTCAATGACTTTATGCATTTTTCAGACAGTAGCAAACAAGTAGACTGCTCATTAACCAGATGCTTCCGCCAATAGTAGCTTTCTGCATTGGCCCCCATTGTTAGCAGCAAACTCTAAATCCAGAGGAGTACTTAACTGCTTCCATGGTAACTGTCACTGCATTTATAAGTGGTAAAGCACCTTAATGTCCCGTCTGCTTTCCCTTACAGGCCAACCACACCCCCTTTAAGCAGAAAACATTAACCCAGAAGTGGTTGTTGCTAATACATGTTAAGTGTTGCTATTAATGTACATTAATGGCCAGACATTACCAGTTTAATAAATAGGCTCTTCAAACCTGAAGCATGTGCATTTCTTTCTGTTACTTAGCTTCATTTATGCAGATATATTTTTGTACACAGTAAATTGGTTTCCATGCCGGCAAGTCTATGTTATGAATATAAAATTCAATTTATGCTCGGGGAATATAATTGTATAACATATCTCTCGTATGTGCCTACTAATTAATCTACATTAACCTCCACCTCGAAGACCATACCTCCAATCAAACAGAAAGCCTACTCGCCTACCTCAAAACGCTATCCTACCAAATACTCAACCCCCAACCCACTCACGAAAAAGGCCATCAACTAGATATTGCTGCATTCATGACCCAACAACCTCAAACACCTGAAATCCACATCTCAAACGGATCCTGGATTCCCTCCCTCTGGTCAGACCATTATAAATACACCTTCAACATCAACTGGGCTCAATGCAATTATAAACACAAACCCCACAAATCCCCCATAAAAACCCATCCAAAAATCGAACCAACCACTTTCTGGGACAAAGCAGATCCCGCAATTGACTCCATAGACCCCAAAGAATTCATACCACAATGGCAAACATTAAGCGAAACAATCCTAAATGAGCTAGCTCCAATAAAATCAAAACACAAAATCTACAATCAGACAAATGGTTCGACGCTGAACTGCTCCAACTCAAAAGGCACTGCAGACAAATGGAAAGAAACTGGAAAAAAAAGAACCAAGAACAATCCAAAATAGCATGGAGAAGTCTAATCAAACAATACAAGACCAAACTCAAAGAAAAAAGAAAAGATTACTACTCCAAGCTGGTAGGCATGGAGTCCATAGACTCAAAAAAACTTTTCAATCTAGTAAAAAACCTCACCAACACCAAACCTTACCTAACAGCATAAGGAAAGCACCCTCTAACAGCCACTCAACTCGCAGACCACTTAAAAAACAAGATTACAACAATCAGGACTATCTTCAATAACACACACCTCTTCCTCGACGAGATAGCAACAAATCCCCCAATAGGAGAAGCCATTGCTGCAGACAGGACCTGGACCGAATTCTCTGCGGTAAACTGGACAGACATGAATCGACTCTACAAAAAATACAGTCATGCTTCATGCGACCTGAACTATTGTCCCGCGTATCTAATAACCAATGCCACCCCCAAATTTAGGGCCAGCCTCATGCAATGGATCCAAACTACACTCACTGAAGGTCAATTCCCACAGCACCTAGGAGAAATCATAATCACTCCAATTCTGAAGGATCACAAAGGCCTTATAGATAACCCCGCTAACTATAGACCCATCGCCTCAATACCAATATATGTCAAACATATAGAAGGACTAGTTGCACAATTCCTCACAAATTACCTGGAAGACCACAATCTTCTCCTTCCCTCTCAATCGGGATTCAGATCTAACCACAGCACAGAGATTTTACTAGTAACCCTACTAGACAGCCCTACAGTACCTCAGCAAAGGCAGAAGGATGCTGATAATTCAACTCAATCTATCAGCAGCATTCAATCTGGTCGACCACACCATCCTCTACAGACACTAGAAGCCATAGGGATCTCAGGCAGGGTATACAATTGGTTTGAAGGATTCCTTAAATACAGATCTTATAGAGTAAAGTCAAACAATGTTAAATCAGAACCATGATCCAACCCCTGTGGAGTTCCTCAAGGATCACCACTCTCATCTACTCTCTTCAACCTCTTCTTATCCTCCCTTGAGTCTACCCTAGACAATCTGAATGTAACTTCATTTAGCTACGCTGACGACATCACCATACTCCTACCCTTTGATGCTCCTGACCCAACTTCTACAGAAAAATTGGAAAAAAAACCCTTCAAGCAGTGGAAAAATGGATGGCAGATCACAAATTGAAGCTGAACACTGACAAAACAAAATTTCTACTGCTTGAAAAGGATAAGAATCCCTCCATCACAGAACTAGAAATAAACGCCTCCAAATACCCTATATAACCTACCTTAAAACTCCTAGGAGTAACACTAGACAGATGCTGCACAATGCAGGCCCAAATCAACAAGACCACCCAGAAAGCATTTCTAACCATGCGCAATTTAAGAAAAATCAGAAAATTCTTCGACAAAGAGCAATATAGGCTAGTAGTCCAATCCCTAGTACTAGGTCTATTGGACTACTGCAACATACTCTATCTGCCTTGCCCTGCAACAATGATAAAACAACTACAGACAATTCAAAACACTGCACTCAGATTAATCTACTCACTGAGAAAATTTGACCACGTCACCGCAGCCTACCTGAACTCACACTGTTACCAATACAAGCACAAATTCAATTCAAACTATACTGTCTATTATTCAAAGCAATAAATGGCATAGCCCCCAATTACCTAAACAACCGCTTGTACCAAAACTCCACCACTAGGCAAAGAAGAACTAAGACCCCTTTTACCTACCCCCCACTCAAAGGCACCCAGCACAAGAAGATATTTGACAGTCTGCTGGCGACGCATGCAGCGAAACTGGACCACACTATCTCCAACCTGCTGATAACAACAAACGACTACAAATATTTTCGCAAAGAAATCAAAACCCACCTATTCAAAAAATTTATACAGATGGCTTAACCCCAAACAGACCCCCTCAATGCAACTCCCCCCTCCTCCCCCCTTTACCAGTTCCCTTCTCTTTAGCCTCAAGCATGTCAACTGCTTCCCTAACGGTATATATACTGGATCTGCACTATTTCCTATTTGAACAGCATCTTGTAGCTCTTGAAATATACAGCTCCATTATTCTTGTAACTTCTCTTGGAAATGACCAGAATTCTCTCTGTAATTATCCTGGAAATGTCCAGTAGTCTCTTTTGTAATCCGCCCAGAACTGCAAGGTTGAGGCAGAATAGAAATCAGTAATGTAATGTAATGTAATCTAATTGCTTACTTAATAAAGATACACATTGTCTTTATAAAATACTAGCACAAATCCTGCAGATACAAAGGCTAGATTGAAACCATTTTTATACCTGCTGGTCTCAGGAGTAAATGTTAATATGCAGTGGAATTAACGTTGGAGTGGAGGTGGTAATATAGTAAGAGGGTAGGGCGTGAGCGAACAGCCCCAAGCACCATATTTGTGGGGACGCCGACACCTCTCCTCCTCTCTGCCTCCTCCCGTACACCTCTTGAAATGTTCACCAGTGCAAGCAGCATCTTCTATCTGCTGCTTGTGCTGACCTCGGCTCTCTTCTGACATCACTTCCTGGGCATGGGACCAGGATATGACATCGGAAGGGAGTCAAGGCCAGTACAAGCATCAGGCGGAAGATGCTGCTAAGGGCAGTGAACATTTCAAGAGGTACGCAGGTGGTGGGGAAGGTGTTCAAGTGGTGAGGGGCAGGGGGTGAAAGGCATGGTGGGGAAGAGCAGGGGGTGCACTGCACAGCGATGCCAGGCACCACTGCCCTGGGTGCCAACCTCTCTAGCTACACCACTGAGTGGAGGAGTAGTCTCATGGCTATTGAAGTGGGCCAAGACCCCGAAGAACCAGGTCTTATTCCCACCACAGCTCTTTGTGACCTGAGACAAGCCACCTAACCCTCCATTGTCCCAGGAGTGTTCCCTAGGGAGAGAGAAAGTACCTGCATATACAGGTATAAGATCCTTTATCTGAAATCCTTGGGACCAGGCATATTTCAGATTTTGGAATCAAGTTTCAAGTTTAATTAAATTTTAATATACCGACCATTGACGTGCACCTGGCCGGTTTAGAAAGCTAAAACAGGTTAAAATAAATTTTTGTAGGGGGGTAGGAGGGGGAAATGTGAACATTAAATAGACAAATTACAAATACAAACACGAGCTTGAGGGTAAAGTGTGGGGGGGGAGTTAATAATTACATCATTAAAAACAAATTAATTAAAGGGAATGGGGGGAATAAAATACTAGGAATGGGGATCGCTTCTTATAAGCAGTTCGTGTAATATACTGCTATGCTGTTGGAAAGGAAATATTTAGTCTTGGAATATAAACATTTTTAGTTTAGTCTTGAATTTGTCGAGGGAATGATAATGTCAGGTCAGAAAAAGACAGATCAGAAGACCATAAAATTGCCACCAAAACTTTTTTTTAAAAAATTTCAAAATAAGGCAAACATTAAACACCTCAAGCACTTCAAACATGTTCCAAATTATGGGACTGGAACAATACCTTCAAGCATAAATGACATATCAAATTTTGGTTTTCAGAGCTCTTTGGTTTTCAGAATTTCGGATAAAAGATCTTATATGTTTACTAGAGCTAAAACACATTGGTTGTATCACAGAAAGGCAATACAGTGTTCCCCCGCGAATTTGCAGTTCGCGGTCCCGGTCATTCACGGTATTTTCCGAACACGAAGGGGAAACAGGAAAGGGCAGCTGGAGCGCCAGCGAGTGAAGTAAATCACTCGCGGTATGCTCCGACCGCTTCTGCCTGTACTAAAGTGGGGCCTCACCAATCAGGAGCTGCGTGTCAAAGCAACTCCTGATTGGTGAGGCTCGACTTTAGTACAGGCAGAAGCGGTCGGAGCATACCGAGAGTGATTTCCTTCATTCGCAGGTGCTCCAACCGCCCTATCCTGCCACCCCAGATGAAAAACTGTATTCGCGGTTTTCTGATATTCGCGGGAGTTCCTGGAATGGAACCCTCGCGAATATCGGGGGAGTACTGTATATCAAATATATGACCTTCTATGCATACATGCATAAATTGTGACTCCACCCACAATCATGCATACTCTGAAATTACATCAGCATAGGTGAAAAATGCATTATGTTTACTTTTTTATATGAGGAAGTATAATATGACTTTTACATGAGTATATTGGCATTTATACAGAAAATATATTTTACAAAATTATCTCCCTAATGAAAGGAAAACAATGAATGAAAAATAAAAGCAAAGCAAAATGAAAACACTGGGGACTGAACACCCGTATTAAATCCATCATATAGAAAACACTTGCATTATGGGTGGGGCCTTGATCATGAACTGAGATTTCAATTTTCGGTTTCAACATCCTCAGTTCCACAAGATCCTAATTAAAGCAATGAATATTCTTAGCACTTGATATTCAGGCTTTCCTTAGACACTCTCTCTCTTGTTCATGTCTGATGTCGTGAAGTGAACATATAAGAAATTTGCAAATGTTATTATTTTAGAAGCAGAAATTATGCCATGTGGCAGCAATTGTTAAATCTATGCAGTTATGTAAATAGACTGGAGGCTGATCAAGGCAGAATCTGGTCTTGTATTCCTATTCAAATGACTAATGAGGAAGGTGACCTCATTTTGACTCTTCATTTTCAATTTCCCTAATGCAGTGCTGTTTATTAGGCTGGCACTATAGTATGACACATGATTTTTGCATGAATAGCGTATCACAGTCAGTAGGGCAAATGTTTCCATTAAGTGAATACGAAGACTGGATTTATCAATATGAGCCCAGTTCATTACAAACTTCTGCTACCCTCTACCCATATTATTAACTTACCGATATGACAAATGTATTGTTAATCCACTAATGTACTTTGGAAATAGACTTCACTCTGAAGCAAACTACTTATTAGTTATTGATGGCTGACTTAATAGGTGAATTACAAAACTAGTATATGCCAAATAAGCTGCTTAAGTGATGAAAATCAATCAAATGAAAATATCCACTTGATATTCGTTGTGTACCTGTGATGGCCCTCACTTCAAACAAACAGTTCACAATTACTGTAGCTCAGCCCAGCTATTTCAGTGGTAAAATATCTCTATTACTTAAAAGGACCTTTATCTCTAAGTTGATGGCTATTGATTCGCTTAAGTGCCTTTGTTATAATCAACAGTCAGTCTCAAGTTCAAAATGTCTATTGTTAAAAAAAAAAACTTCAATACATTTTAAATATGAGCTTTTCTGAACACGTTGCCTATCTCCAACTGTTTGTTATTCCTCAAAGGCTTTGCATTTTGGTGCTAGTTCTATATTGAGGGTATATTCATACTCTCCATAGCTGGTTCTCATATTTCAGCACCACAAATTCAATATAGCACCTTGGGCTAGATTCACGAACCTGCCCGATCGGGGCCCGATTCGGGCAGGTCCGATGAATTCTCGAAACAAAAATATGCAGATGGGGGTGATTGGGGGAACGCCCCCATCTGCCTGCCCGGATCGATCGATAGTGATCCCAGCGCATGCGCAGACCATCTGTAGATGGTCTGCGCATTTGCTAGACCTCTAGGCCCAGCATAGATTTTTTTTTTCTTTTTTTAACTTAACGCCGATTTTCCTGCTCTCCCCTTTCAGCCCTGCACTTGCCGCCCAGACTCTCCTGCTCTCTGCCGCCTTCCCTGCAGTGCGAGCCCGCGGGTTTAAAGCGGGGCTGCACTGCGGCGTGCAGCCCCGCTTTAAACCCGCGGGCTTGCACTGCAGGGAAGGCGGCGGAGAGAGTCACACTTCCTGCCTTCTCTTTCCTGCACCCTTTTTTGTTTTGAAATTGGCTCCAAAGCAGGGCAGAGACCAGAGCAGGGACGGGAGCCCCACGATTCCCCGGGTGTTGCAAACCTCTTCCGACCGGGGCAGAGAGCCGAGCAGGGACAGGAGCCCCACTATTCCCCCGGTGCTACAAACCTCTTCCGACCGGGGCAGAGAGCAGGGCAATGGAGCAGAAGAGTCGGCAGAGACCTGTGCGACTGGTCCCCAGCAATCGCTTCTATTTTTGATTGGCCAGCACAATCGGTGTCCAAAATTTGAATGATGAATCGCGTCCCTGCCTACTTTGCATGCATTTCCCCTCATTTGCATGCACAGATTTCAAGCGGTTTGCTGGACAGATTTGTGAATTGGGCCGGATGGAAATCTGGTCGCTAGGGGGGGGGGAAGGGGGGTTGCAAACCGACCGGTACACGATTGGTTTGCTTAGTGAATCTAGCCCCTTATGTTTTGCATGCAAATTGGTAATTCTTTAATGAGCCTAATTGGTGCTGACAATTGACAATTACACCTCATAATTGATGCTAATTGGCACCAATTCGAAGTTACATGTACAACTTGGTATGTGCATAATATAAAGTGTTACGCTTCAGTTCTACTGCGTGAATCTGAAAAGGGAGCATGGCCAGGGGAGGAGCTTTGAAATATTTGGCATTACGTGCACATCAAATTTTAATAGAACTTGAAACATGGGTGGATCGTGGGCATTCTTAGAATTTATGCACACTGCTATAGAATACGCCTGATGCACGCACAAGTTAGGTGCATGTATGTAGACCTGGTTTTCTTTGACCTAAATGGGTATGCCTTAAAGTTATGACATGCATTGGCACTTAGCATGATTCTATACAGTGCATGTACCTTTTATGGAATAGTGCTAAGCACTGTTCTAGTCAGCATTGATTTTTTTGGGCACAGTATATAAAATATGGCCCTAAGGGGGCAATTCTATAATTGGTTGCCTCTATTTAGGCATCCTAAGGATATGTAGAGAGGGCCTATTCCATCATAATAACCCTTATTCCATTATAGAATGCCAGCACAATCCAGTATGAACAGGCCAAACATTTATGATCCCATAGTCAGTGGTGTAGCAAGCACCCCCTGCCCTCCTGCCCTCCTTCTGCATCTTCCGTTCTTTCCACATTCCCCACACCACACTCATGGCCTCCCTTCTACCACCCCCCACCCCCCTTAACTTGTTAAATCTTGCCAGTGTGAACAGCTTCTTCAGCCCGCTGCTCGTGACAGTTTTGGTTTTCCCTCTGATGTCACTTCCTGGCCCTACGACCCAGAAATAATTTCAGAGAGGAATCAGGCTGGCATGAACAGCAGGCCTGAGAAGCTGCTCTTTCTGGTGAAGATTTAAAGAGGTACAGGGGGTGGGGGAAAAGAGGGTGTAAGCATGTTGTTGGGGTCGTAAAGGTTCCAGGGCCCCCATCGAGATGGGGCCTGGGGCAGTCTGCCCCTCCTCCCCGCCCTCCTTACTACACCACTGCTCACAGTTACACCAGCCATAGGCCTGGCATAAACGTAAGCACCTATGTGTGGCAGAGGTGCATGGAATGTTCAGTAGTCTATGTATGTAAGTGGGAGCTCTGTCTTTCTTTTTACATGCTATGTCACTTAGGGCTAGATTCACAAAGCAAACCGATCGTGTACCGATTAGTTTGCAAACCCTTTGTGACCAGATTTCCCTCCTGCACTATTCACTAACCTCTCCTGCGATTCGCTTCAAATCCATGAATGCAAATGAGGCGAAGCACATTCAAATTGGACAGCGACGCGATTCACCAACCAAAAATTTAAAACCAACTTGGCTGGCCGATCAACCCAAGAAGCAACTGTTGGAGACCAGTCGAAAAGGTCTTTCCAGCTCCATAGAAGCCCTGCTCTGCCCCGGATCTGTCTCCTGCCTGCTCTCCCTGAATGTCGCCCTGCTCTGCCCCAATCACCACCCTGCTCTTCCCGATCTCTCCTTCCTGCTCCTGCTCTTCCCCGCACTGCAAGTCCGTGGTTTTAACCCGTGGGTTTAAAGTGGGTCACTAGTCTACAAAAGTTTTTTTTTTTTAAAGTTAAAACAACAAAAAAAGTCACGGCCCCTAACACGACTGCGTGCTTGCCTGTCCTGACTCTCCCACCCTTCCCCGCAGTGCAAGGGCTCCTTAAAAAAAGAAAAAAAAAATCTATGCCGGGCCCGGAGGTCCAGCGCATGTGCAGACCTCCTTGAGATGGTCTGCGCATGTGCTGGGATCGCTATTGAGCAATCTGGACAGGCAGATGGGAGCGTTCCTCCGATCGCCCCCCATCTGCATATTAGGGTTTCCTAAATTCATCGAACCTGCCCGGATCGGGCCCGGATCGGGCAGGTTTGTGAATCTAGCCCTTATACATGTCATTACAAAATAGCACATAGGCACACTGCCAGCAATTTTGCAGGTTAGTGTACACATATGTGTGCAAGTGCCTGGCAATTAACACACCCAAGGGGCAGATAAAAACAGGTGCCCAGTTCCAGAATTGCCCTTTAAATACCATGAAATGAGATACATTTGTGATTAGAGTGATACATACCATTTCAAAGTGTGCTTTTATTTCCTTCACAAGATTCCTATTTGGATTCCTTGAGATTTTAAATGCATGTGCAGCGTGTACATGGGATAACTAATTTCAAGGCGTGTGCATTCATTTGAAACAACACGGGAAATGACAACAACATTTCACATATCAATTATTTTGCTTTTGGGGGGAGAGGGTGCCCTATTAAAAAATATTGTGCACTACTTCTGAAAAGTGTGCACTATTTACAATATTATATAATCAAATTCAATAGAAAACAAAAATTATTTTTCATTAAAAACTGAATTGATCAGTAATCTGAGTATTATATTGTGACTGCTCAGTTTAAAACACCATCAAAACACAGCAATAATGCTCATTAGTGACATCAATTGCACCCACCTGCCTGCCTTAAACATTGTAGCCAGCTTATCCTATATAATAAAAGGCTAACTCGCGCATGCGCACTCCTATTTGTGTGCTTCCATGATCAGTAGTTCCGTAGCCGCATGAGTGCGCATGCGCGAATCCCCAGCACTTCCCTACACTCGCCAGAAGGACTGGACTGTATGAGTCCCCAGCACAAGCGTGTGGCCGACCCAGGATCGTGAGAGGATGCGCCGTGCAAAGTGCTGCACACTACTGGAGGGGGAGGGACATGCCGGCACAAACCTCCCGCCAGAGAGGAAGGGCTGAAGCCAGCAACAGCAGCGAATTGTTGCCTGAAGCACCCGAGGCAGACGCTTCTCTCCCAGCGAGATGACTTTAATATCAAACCTCCCTCCAGCGTTGGCAGCCGCAGCACGCTAAACAGGATGCTTCGGGCTTTCTCCTGCAGTTGAGTCCCTCTGTCGCGTCAATGATGACATCATCAATGATGCGACAGATAGACTCAACGGCAGAAGAAAGCCGAAGCAGCCTGTTTAGCGTGCTGCAGCTGCCAACGCTGGAGGGAGGTTTGATATTAAAGTCATCTTGCTGGGAGGGTCGCAGAGTCAGCGGGGGTTGGGCTGGGAGGGGAGAGAAGCGTCTGCCTCGGGTGCTTCAGGCAGCAGCAGCGTTTACAATTCGCTGCTGTTGGGGCTTCAGGCCTTCCTCTCTGGCAGGTCCTGCCTACTTCCTGTTTTCATGAAGACAGGACCGGCCAGAGAGAAAGACCTGAAGCCAGCAACAGCAATGAATTGTGAATGCTGCTGCTGACCAATGAAGTAGTTAAATGAGGAAAGGGAGCAGAGGGGGAGAGAATGGCTTGGAGGGAAGGAGGAAGGTATGCCAGACCAAGGGAAAAGGAAGGAGGAGATGGAGAGAGGCCATATGGAACAGAGAGAGAGAGGGCGGACACTGGATGGAAAGAGAAGAGAGGGGCAAGACAGAGGGTGAACAGTAGATGGAAGGGGTAGAGAGAGGGAGACACACGGAATGGAAGTGTGGAGGACAGGGGGAGCAGACGTTGGAAGGAGGGGGCCAGGGAAAGACACAGACAGAAAGAATGACAACGTCCAAGGAGAGAGAGACAAATAAAAAAAAAAACAAACAGACAGACAGACATCTACTCTAGCACCCGTTAATGTAACGGGCTAAAACACTAGTAAGATCATATTGTATATAGAAGTTGTACAATTTCCAATTAGGGTGTGAGAGTCTGGTTAGAAAGAGTCTATAATGCTGCTTGATTTTCAAAATTTTTCAAGTGCTCTCAATCTAAAAGTGCTAAAAAAAAACGTGATGTGTCAGTGAAAACCTCTCAAACAAAATAACACAAAGCTCCTGCTTCCTCTGATACATCACGTTTTTTGAAGCTCATGGAACATCTCCCTGATTGGCTGTATTTTGGAGTGACAACTTATATCCCCATTACGACTGTCTCATGTGTTGAGTATCAAGTTATCTACATATGTTAAGGACAATAGTATTTTATTGGACACATGGAAAACTTTGAAATTTATTAATAAATTAACAGATATTCCAATAGAGAAATCTACTTTTCAATCCTTATGGCTAAACTCCAAGATTCAAATAGGTGGATCTGGGTTCTTCTGGAAGCATTAGATGCAGGCAGGCATTCGTATATTAGATGATGTTATATCTAATGCAGGGGTAGGGAACTCCGGTCATCGAGAGCTGTATTCCAGTCAGGTTTTCAGGATTTCCCCAATGAATATGCATTGAAAGCAGTGCATGCAAATAGATCTCATGTATATTCATTGGGGAAATCCTGAAAACACGACTGGAATACGGCTCTCGAGGACCGGAGTTCCCTACCCCTGATCTAATGGGAAACTGCTTGATTTTTCATGACTGCAACAATCATTCGGTATTTCAAAGTCTCAAAATTATAGGTGGTTGCAGAGTGGGTTCCCTGATTCAGAATGGGTTCCCTGATTGCCGAAACTTAAAAACTCATTATAGCTTGCAGATCCTATGCTTCCAGACAGATTTTTTAGGATATCAGGCCACCCGGTTGTATAAATTAATTTCTGAATTCTTAAATAAAAAAACAAAATCTAGTCTTAGAGCCATTTGGAGCATTGAGATAAAGCAGTATATTTCTGCCTCTCAATGGCCACAAATTTGGACTTGGAGGATGAGATGTACAGTGTCAGCTCTATGAGATAAACATGGTTTTTTTTGTTGCATAGGATTTTTTGGACCCCAGTTCGTTTGCAAAAACTAGACAGTTCTAAATCTAATAGATGCTGGCATTGTCATCTTGATATAGGGACTTTGGATCATCTGTTATTCTATTGTCCTTGATACTTAATTTTTGGAAGTCGATATGGGGTCAAATTAATGTTGTACTTGAGTCATCAATCCCATTGACTTATGAAGTCATAATATGTGGAACACTATTACATGTTAAACCTCCTATGGATCATTATAAATGCCGGCTTTTCTTAATTATGACGGGAATACCATGCAGATAACATGTAATTGGAAGAACTATGATCACCTTAACTTCCCTTTTTGGAGGGCGAACTTATGATCCAGCTACAAATATGAAAAAATTAATGCTGAGATATTGGGGCATAGTAATGTATTTAACTTGGTATGGGGCCTATTGACATATTTTATAGCTTCTATATAGTTGTTGTTTCTCTTTAATTTTTGTATGATTTCCTTACACATCCAGGGTAGGAATGTATTACTAGTTTAAATAAGAGTGGGTTATTGGAAGGATAATTGTATTATATTATTGATTAAATAAAGGGGGTGGGGAGAACATTACCTTCAAATATTTGTAAGTTCAAAGTGCTTTTCTTGATTTGCTATACATTTAGATTCATATGTATTGCACTGTTACTACTTGAAAATCAATAAAGATTTATAATATATATATATATTTGTGGGAAAAGCAATGTTGGAAAACTGTAACGTGTTTTTCATAGACAGCTGGATTGATAAGGTATTCAAGAGAGATGATGTCATCTGAAAATGATGGAATTGAACTTCTCTCTCAGAGCTCAGAACTTGGCATTACATTTTGAGTATGCACAGCACTTTCCAGGTGCAGTGATCCAAACTCCTCAGTTCCTTATGTTTCAGACAATTCTCAGGGAAGTGGGATTGCATGCCTTATCAATTCTGTTGTCTAAAGAAAATACCTACTAGCCAATTGGAAATCTTGAAGCGCCTATATCACTTAAAGAACTCCAGGCAGCATTGAAGTTTCTCAGGCCTGGATCTGCCCTGGATCGATTCACAGTGGAGTTTTTCAAATCATACTATTACCTCATCTTTTAAATTTATATAAATCACAATTGACTAAGGGTTGTATTTCAGGTACTATGACAGAATCTTTAACCATTGTTTTGCCAAAGCCAAATAGAGATCCCATGTTGGTTTCGAACTACAGGCCTATTTCTTTAATTAATGTGGATGGAAAACTCCTGGCTAAGTTATTGGCTCTAAGATTAGTCAAGGCTCTCCCTTATATGATCGGTATGCACAAAACAAGTTTTGTTGCTCAAAGACATTCTTCAAATAATACCAGATTGGCATTTCATATGCTAAACTTATCAAAAACAATGGATGATCCGACCTTCTCTGTTTCTTTGGATGCAGAGAAGGCCTTTGATTGTGTAGAATGGACTTTCATGTATCAAGCAATGGATTGGTTTGGTATAGGATCCGGATTTATTCAAATGAATCAAACCTTGTATAGTTCCCCTTCAGCCAGATTATATATTAATAATACATTTTCAGAGCGTTTTTGTCTGGAGAGGGGAGTTAGACAAGGATGTCCCTTATCTCTTTTGCTTTTTGATATTGTTTTGGAACCCTTGTTGTTGGCCATTCAGTAGGCAAAGGAGATACAGGGAATCACGTATGCAGGTCGAAATGATAAGGTTTCGCCCTATGCTGATGATATTTTGCTTCATTTGAGGAATCTGGAATCTACCATTCCGCATTTACTGGAATTGATTGATAGATTTGATAAATTTTCAGGTTACAAAATAAATTGGAGCAAATCAGAGGTTCTTCTGTTAAATGTATATTGTGTAAAGGGCTTATTTGATCTGTTCCCATTCCTTTGGAAGGAAGAGGGTATAAAATATTTGGGTATTATGATTCTGAAAACATTAGAAGACACAATGACAGTAAATGAAAAGTCTTTATTGTTGAAAGTCAAAAAAATGTGTGAGCATTGGAATCCTTTACATCTTTCTTGGTGGGGGAGAGTCCAAACCATAAAAATGATGATTCTGCCTGTAGTTTGTTACCAAATGAGTATGTTACCAGTTTATTGTCCAGGGTCCTTTTATAAAAATTTGAACGGGATTCTTACAAAATTTATTTGGCTGGGTAAAATTGCTAGAATAGCCTTAGTATCTTTGCAAAACCCAATTTCGGCAGGTGGGGTAAATTTTCCAAATTTTTATAGGTACCATCAAGCCTTTATTCTGCGTCAGGGTATATATTGGATCCTTCCTGAACTCATGGAGCATCTTCCGGACTGGCTAACATTAGACTGTCAACTCATATCTCCATTACGATTGTTTGATAAATACTACCCAACTGTTAGTGTAGAATTTAGTATTCTTCTAATATCTCTATTCATGTGAAGATATAGAATGCCCGCTCACATACTGCGGCATCATATGCACTGCTAAGAGACTATTTCTGTAAATCCTATTCCAGACATTAACTTAAATATATAAGTTTATGTATACACATTTTTCTTTTTATTTCTTATTTTATTTCTTTATTCTTATTTTTTATTTCTTATTTTATTTCTTATATCTAAGAAATAAAAAGAAAAATGTATATGCATAAACTTATATATTTAAGTTAATGTCTGGAATAGGATTTACAGAAATAGTCTCTTAGCAGTGCATATGATGCCGCAGTATGTGAGCGAGACAAAAAATAGAACCCTAAATGGAGGAGGTACAACAACAAGCTAACAAATGAAAGAACCTCCCTCACCCCAAGAAGTCTGCAAAGATTAGGGAAAAGAGATGAAGTCCAACTCCAAACTAAGCAGAAAATGAAAATAATTCTATAATTTAATTTAAGAGCATTAACCGGACAAGCCCTCAGTCACACAGCAACCTCTGGAAACTCCAGGGAAAAGCTGTCGCGAATTTACACCCAGAAAGGTGTTAACTGCGAAACATCCCCGGGCTTGCTCCGGATAATGTTTGTGGTGCTTAACTAGTGCAAAATGTGCAATGTGTGAAAAAACTCAAATGAAAAAAACACACATTATCCGGAGCAAGCCCGGGGATGTTTCGCAGTTAACACCTTTCTGGGTGTAAATTCGCGACAGCTTTTCCCTGGAGTTTCCAGAGGTTGCTGTGTGACTGAGGGCTTGTCCGGTTAATGCTCTTAAATTAAATTATAGAATTATTTTCATTTTCTGCTTAGTTTGGAGTTGGACTTCATCTCTTTTCCCTAATCTTTGCAGACTTCTTGGAGCAGTATGTGAGCGGGCATTGTATAGCTTCACATGAATAGAGATATTAGAAGAATACAGAAAATAGTTAGTGGTATACATTTAAATGACTCCATTATGATTGTGCCATATTTTGAGTATCAAATTGCCTAGGATTTATAAGGACAATAGCATTTTATTCTCCACCTAGTATACATTAAAATTTATTAATAATTTAACACCTATTCCGATCCATCAATCCACATGTCAATCTCTATGGTTAAACTCCAAGATACAAATCGGCGAGTCCAAAATCCTCCGGAAACATTGGCTGTATGTGATCTCCAATGGGAAAATGCTAAATTTATTACAATTGCAACAATCATTCAGCATTTCAAAGTCTCAAACTTATAAATGATTGCAGTTGAAACATGCCTTTCAGAAAGGGTTCCCTGAATGGCAAAATTTAAAAACTCAGTATAGCTTGCCGGGCCTATGTTTCCAGACAGATTTGCTAGGACATCAGGCTGCCAAGTGGTATAAATTAATATCTGAATATTTGAACAAGAAGCCTAAAACTAGTCTAAAAGACATTTGGAGCATTGAGATAAAGCAGCAGATTTCTGCTACTCAATGGCCACAGATTTGGACTTGGAGGCTGAGATGTACAGTGTCAGCATGTATGAGACAAACTTGGTTTTTTCTGTTCCATAGAGTTTTTTGGACCCCCCCCCCCCAAGTTCATTTGCAGAAATTTGACAGTTCAAAATCTAATAGACGCTGGCACTGTCATCTTGAAATAGGGACACTGGATAATTTGTTCTTTTGTCCTTTGATACTCAACTTCTGGAAATCAGTACGGGGACAAATCAATTTGATTTTGGAGTCTTCAATTCCGTTCTTATGAGGTGGTGATCTGTGGTACATTGTTGTCACCTAAACCTCCATTGGATAGATATAAAAGTAGACTATTTGCCATAATGACTGGGATAGTCATGCAAATGGTTACTAAAAACTGAAAAAAATTGGGATAGACTTAATTTCTCCTTTTGGTGGGGTTCTTTAGGTTTATGTTACAAATATGAGAAAATGAATTCAGAAATTATGTGTAATAATAAGCTATTTCCTATTTGATTTACACATCCAGGGAGGGTGTGGGATGGAGGGGGTATTATATTTTCTTGTATTCATTGACCAAATGAAAGTGCTGTTTATGATTTTTACTGTATGTATCCACTTTGTTTTTGTTCTTGAATTAGGGTGTGTGTGTGTGTTGGGGAGGGGGGTAAATGTTTTGTAGTATTTCTTGATCGATTGTAAGTGCTGTCTTGAAGTCCATTGTATGTATATTTTGAATGGAAAATTAATAAAGAATTAAAAAAGAAAATACCTACTATAGGTGGGCAAAACTAATTTTTCTATTAGCAAGTAGGACTAGATTCTCAAAACTTTGTGGTAAAAAACAAAGGACTGCTGTCACAGCCATTATTGTAGCAATTTCAAAATGGTGAGTCATTCCCCCAAAACTACGCATACAAATGAAGTTGGCAGAGAGTAGCAAAGGTTCGCTAAATTTGCATGTGTCCATCGCTGGTGATAGCGATGGGCACATGCGCAGAATAAACGCAGAAAAAAAAATTGAAGATCAGCAGGAGGGATGCCCACTCCCTTCCGCCACCAAAGTCAAGCAATCCCCACCGCAGCAGGAGAGATGCCCACTTCCTCCCACTGCTAAAGCAACCCCCCAACACACACACACACACAGCAGCGGGAGAGATTCCTAATCCCTCCCGCACCAAGTAACACCCCCCCCCCACAGCATCCCCCCAGATGCCCACTCCCTCCTGCTGCCAAGCAATGCCCCCAACACTCCCCCCCCCCGTGCCTCTGATGACTCCCCTCCCCTTTACCTCATTTATAATGGCTGGCCGGAGGGATGCCTACTCTCTCTGGCCATCAGACACGCCTCTTCAAAATAGTGGGCCTTCCCCTACCTGTTGCATCCTGAGATGGACTGAGGAGGGGCCTAAGGCTCTGATTGACCTAGGTTGTTCAAGGCCCCTCCTATGGGAGTGCTCATTTTAATATTAATGACCTTGTTGTACTACATTTGCATGGCAGTATTGGAGACTACTAGAAAACTCAGAAAATACCATGGTAATCCATTTTAATAATCCGCTGCTAAAATACATGCACGCTAAACCGGCCGGTTTAGTGAGCATGTTAAATGCACATTTTAGTTCTGAGAATCTGCCCCCGAGTCAGTCATACATGTGGGTGACTCCCAAGCTTAAAGCTGCTCAGTTTTGGATTTGTTATGAGCAATCCAGTCAGTCAGTTGCAAGCGTTGTTAGCTCATAGAAACATCTGGACCATTGTCCTATACAGAAACTTGGTCCAATCAATGATACATATATCAGGAGGGCCACTGTGGCTGCATTAACTCTAATCTGATGAAATTCAACCTTGGGGCTACAAGGAATATTTATATGCTCCGATTTGCTAGAGTTCTTTTTGCAGCTAAGGTACTAGCTCTAGTTGCATCAAATAAGACAAAAAGAAATGAATGGGTTTTCTAAAGGATTTTGTTCATTTTAAGAAGGCAAGAACTTGTATATAGTCTAAGGTATGAAGGGCTTTCTCATGAGCATTTGAGTGGAGCTTTGGACAGAAGATGACTCTTCAGTTTGAATTGCTTTTAGGATGAGTGTCACTACCTTTCTTATTTTTCTTGTAGTTCTTTTCCTACTTTACAATTTGATTTTAGATTATAAATTGCCTAGATCTGCAAGTTAGCCCAGGTGGTATAGAGTTATAATAAGATACTGTATAAGTGCTATTTCTTAATGCAGGTGGAAAGATGTGACAGCCTTAAGAAACAATTTTGTGATGATAGAACTGGGTATGATTTATATGTTAACAGTGCCGGGAGTTCATTGGCTCTCCTAGCTGAAGCGATTGGTAGTAGGAAGATTACGTTCCACGTTAGTAATTTCAGAGATGCCATGTTTAGAGATTCAAAAGGAGACTTCATGAAGAACACTAGGACTATATTTAAGTCCAAAGGTACAAGAGGCTTCTGTAATGGAGGCTTTGCATGAAGCAGACCACTACAGTATAAGCAATTCTGATGCTGGAAGGTACGAGGGGTTGCTGAGAAGTTCTCAGCCCAACCAACCAACTTCTGTAGCTGAAAAGAGTGTTATCTTATTTCGTTAAGTGCCAATTTGCAGAAACGAAATTCTATGTTTCGACAGTGTTTCAGATCATTGATTGAACTATATCCATGTCATTCTCTTCTTGGTTGGGCTGAGAAATTTGCAGTACCCCCTTGTGTATTGATAGCACACTGTAATAGAAGAGGTTTGAAGATCAATATAAGTGGCATATAGAAAGGCTGTAGAACACCAAGAGTAGAAACAAGAGACTGTTCAATGTCCAGGACATGAGGGATAGATTCAGATTTGGATGAAGCAGGTGGCCCTCCTGTTACCAGTGCTGGGAACGGGCATAGCTTGCACAGAAGAAGGAACCAATTCGGTTGAGGCCAGTAGGGTGTTATAGGGATCACTCCCCTTGATTTTCAGCAGGACTTAGCCAACTGGAAATGGCTTCTCGCCAGCTAAGTCCTGTTTGGCCAGCTATCAGATGATATTCTGCGGGAGATAGTTGGCTATCTCCTGCTGAGTATTTGGCTCTAGCTAGACCAGTGACTGGCTATATCGCACAACATAACCAGTCACTGCCAGTTTTCAGCAGCAGGTCATGACCAGATACATCCACCTTAAAAAGCAGGTCTGTCTTTGTCCATTAGCCTTAGCTGGCCAACCAATGAAAATCAGCTTTGCTGGCTAAGTGTGAGCCATCAAACTTCAACCCAGATACTCAGTGCCGGTAACCCTAGCATTGAATATTCAGGATTGCAGCTAATTGTGGGATGCAGCCAGGTTGCCTCCTGTGGTTTCAATATTGGGCCAACTGTGTTTTAGCATTTCTAGAACTAGAGGAACTGGAGGGTAAGATGAAAACCTCCTTATATGGTGCTTAGACCCTTCACAGAGCAGGAGAGAGTAGGCATCCCTATGCCTGCTGTTACAACAGAACATGTATGGGGGTCTGGTGGGGGAGATTGGGATCCTGGCTCACATGGTTAGTCAGGGAGTCTGAGGGACTCTTAGCTCACATTGTCTATGGAAGGGGGCTGCCGAACAGGGGTGCCCAGCCTGGTCACTGGATCATCAGAGATTTTTTTTTTTTTGGATGGGGGAGGGGGGGAATCAGGTCTGGTTGTGTTAGGTGGGCCTCTGGATTACCAGGAATATTTTATTTTTGGTTGTGGAGTGTGCTTCCTGACATTCCTGTTAGTGCTCAGGCACTGAAAGGAAAAGAAAGGCATGGAGCCCTACGGACACTTCTGAGTAGGGTCACCATATTTGTAAAGACAAAAAAGAAGACACATTACTCTGCCCCAACCATGCCTACCCTGCCCCAGCCCCACCCCAAGCCCATCCACTCTACCCTGGCACCCAGATCCTCCCCCAATACAATACTACTTTATCCTAAAGAAACAAAAAGTTTTTTAAATTATTTTTTTAACCTTTGACGCAGTGGCATATCAAGGGGGGGCGGTCCGCCCCGAGTGCATGCCCCAAGGGGGTGCATAGCCAGCCGGGTCCGGAACCTCCCGCGCTGCTCTAAACGGCACCTCAGCATGGCTGCCATACTTAGTCTAGAACAGAGTTGGCAGCTGTGCTGAAGTGCAGGAAGGTCTTGGATTGACTGTGTCTACCGCCTCTGCTCCGGAAGAGGTAAGTGACAATTGGAGGGGGTGGACCAGCAGCCGCAGTCATCGTGGGACCTTGCTACAACTCCCTGCATTTGCCAGCAGACCCCCTCCGACGTCACTTACCTCTTTCGGAGCAGAGGCAGCAGAAGTAGTCATCGCGGGACCTTGTTGATTTGGATGGAGAGAGAAAGGAGCATAGCAGGGTGGTGGAAAAAGAAAAATGGAGGGTGGTATGGAAGGGTGGTGAAGGGAGAGAAAGGGGGTCATGGTGGTATGGAAACATGGTGAAAGGTGAGAAAGGGGGTAAGGGTGGTATGGAAGGGTGTGGAGAGTGAGAAAGGGGGCGGATGCTGATAGAATTGGTGTGCAGGGAAAGGGGAAAGAGACATAAGGGGGAAGAATACTGCATGGAATTGGACTGGAGGGAAAGAAAGGTGGCAGATGCTGATGGAAGTGGGGGAAAGGGAGAGGAGAGAGTGAAATGCCAGACCATGGGGGTGTGGGAGAGGGAAGGATAGAAGAGAGATGCCAGACCATTGGAGGAGGGAAGGGAAGAAGATGGATGCCAGACCAATGGGGTGAAGGGAGAGATGGAAGGGGGAGGCATAAAGTTTCTGGAAGGGGAATAGAAGGAAAGATGCCATATAGAAGGGGCAGAGAGAGGGTAGACAGTGGATGAAAGGAAGAGAGTGACAAGAAGATGAGGAAAGCAGAAACCAGAGAAGACAAGGTAGAAAAAAAATTCTATTTATTTATTTTTATGCTTTAGGGGAGATGCATCGCTGTTTCTGTGGTGTTGCATTATATGCAGAATCCAGCTTCTTGCTGGTTCAATTTAACCTTTGTCTATGTATTTCTATTTTATCCCCCCTTTTACAAAACTGTAGAGCGTTTTTTAGCGCCGGCCGTGGTGGTAACAGCTCTGATGCTCAGAATTCTATGTGCATCAGAGCTCTTACCACCGTGGCTAAAAACCACACTACAGTTTTGTAAAAGGGGGAGGGGTTAGTTTGTGATTACATATTCCATACTAGGCGAAGGTGTTTTCTGTGTTCTGTGTATTTGAAAGACATGATTTTCTGTTAGGATTGACTGTGGTCTGTACTAGTCTGGCTTGTTTAGTTTTACAATGGGAGTATTGATGTTGTACTGCTCACTGCAGTATGTAAGATGCTGCGTTTTCCTAGGTACTTATGTGTGACGTGTGAATTATTACTAAAAATCAGGTTTTTCATACAGATGGGGGAGTGTCAAAAAATGATGGGCCCCGGGTGTCACATATGCTAGGGACGCCACTGCTTTGACGTCTCTGGTTTCTGCTTCCCCCCTCTTCTCTTCACTCCCTTCCAGAATCTGCCCCTTCCATCCACCGTCTGCCCTTTCCCTGTTCGATATGGCAGCTGCCCTCTTTCTATGCCCCTGTACCCTCTCCCCTTCTGTGCTCCCTCTCCCCTTTTTTACGTGATTCATTCTAGCTTCACTGCTCTTTTCATTTGTATCTCTCCTACACAAGAGCCAGCAACTCTCTTTGTCCCTCTCTCCATATTTCTCCGCTGACCTCCTTTCTAGCATCAATCTCTTTCTATCTCATGCCTCTGTCTCTCCTCTCTTCCTCATCTGATCTCTCCACTCCACCCTGCCCCCTTTCCCCTCCTCTAATCTCCATGCCATCTGTTTCCTTCCTTTTTTCCTCCCCCTCCAAGTAGCATCTTTCTCTATCATGCAGTTCGGGACGCCGGTAATTCTCTCTAGTTCCTCCCCCTGCATTTAAGTCCCATCTTCCAAAAGACACAACCAGATTTGTACTCACTTCCTCCGTTGCAGTTGCACAGCTTTGAACACAACTACCATGAACGTTTCCAGAAGGGGGAGGGGAGTCTCAGGGAGAACCGTGAACGCTGGCCAAATTTGTTGGGCTCTTGTTTTCTTTTTCAGAAACTACGTTCATTGATTGAGGCACCCGCTGCATACCAGCTATTGAACACCTCTCTGCCGCATTCCACCTGTGTGGAAACAGGAAATTACATCACAGACAAGAGTTCAGGAGAAGTTGGTAGGCAGTGGGTGTCTCAATTACTGACGCTGTCAGCAATGAATATGAGGCTTGGAAGACTAGAGGAAGGCAAGCCAGACTTCAGAAAGGGGTGGTGGGAGGTTAAATGCATAATTTATGCTGAGCCCAAAGTAGGTAGGCGGGCTTGCAGGTGATTTGCTTTTTTAAAATCCAGACAGACCACTACAAATTTTCCTAATTTTACAAAACCGCCCAGACACCCAGACAATCCTCTAAAGAGAGGGCATGTCCGGGTTTTCCCGGATGTATGGTAACTCTGCCTCTGAGCTATCAGTAGTTTAAAAGGGGATTTGTGCAGCCCGTTGTTCTGGGCATTGCATGGAATCTGCTATTGACCTTTTAAAAAAATATTAACAACCTCATTTGCATGGGACTAGCAGTTACTATTTCCATGCATTAGCCCCAGAACAATGTTTTTTTTAGACTGGCTAATATTAGTTTAAATAAAACATTGCCACCACAGTGGGCTTTGTGCATCTGCTCCTCTGTGTTTGTGGTATATAAGTAGCCTGTATCTGCAAGCTAATGACTATAGCAAACTCTCAATCCTAGCTGCTTTTCATCAAAGGTGAAGAGAGCCTGAGCCACTCCTGCTTATTTATATAAAACATTGCTCCTTGATTGTCCTTCTGAATCAGCAGAGGAGCCATGAAGACAGTGAAGAAATATTCATAAGGCATAGAAGATTGACCTGAATTCCAAAAGGTTGATGTGAGGAGTTGTCTTGTCTATAATTCCTGTGAATGTTGATTGCTGAGATGAGCTCCCACCCTCAGGTAGAAGTATCTGTAATTAAGGCTCAATGTTGCTGGCCCAGAGCAAAAGGAAAGTCAATTGTTAGACTGGGTTTGTGTATCCACACTATAACATGAGATGTAACCATGGGGGGGGGGGGGGTGCAAACAATATAGAGTAGAGAGGATAGGACCTTTGAGTCCACTGCAGCTTGAGATCCCACTGGTGACATTGCATTTTTGGTGAGTTAAGGGTGGCTTGAACAGTTAAAGCATCCCAGGATTTGTAAGTATGCTCTGGCTATGAACGTGGGCACTGTTTATATAGCATGATCATGGGCCATAAGCATTTGGATTACACTTCTCCCTCCGTATTTGCGGTTCCAGCATTCGCGGTTTAGATTATTCACGGTTTTTAGTTTGCTGGCTCCTCCCCCAAATTACATCAGTTTCCATAGAGAAATCGTTGATTCCAAGCGTTTACAGAGAAAGTCGCCGATTCCCAGCACTTTCTTTGCCATGTTTTGCCTCTCCTTCAGGAACAGACCAGGTCTCCCACCATGTTATTCGCGGTTTCGCCATATTCACGATGGTTTTTAATAGAAAACAGCGAATAACATATGAAAAAGTTATTTGCAGTTTTTCTGTATTTGCAGTTCTGTTAATCCCCTATTGCAGCGAATACGGAGGGAGAAGTGTATATACTCTGGAAGAAAAGATTTGGAATGGATAGTATTCAAGCCTAACTTTGAGCACTGTTTAAAGAATAGAACTAAGTGGTGATTTTTTTAAGGTGCCATTTCTAGAATCTAGTCCTTAATATGTTATTAATGTGTTACAATTTTTACTCGTGCTAATAAATGTAATGTTATTAAAACAGGCTCTCTGCTCCTGGCCCTATGACTTGACATTTCTCTTTCTTCCTTTCCGCCCCCTTCTGAGGGCTGGAATCTTTCTCACTTCCTCCTTCTAACATTTATTCCTCCACCCCCACCCACCCCTGCACACATACTCTGGTATTTCTCATTCTCCCTCTCACTCCCCAGGTAGCCCACCAAACTTGCATTTAAGTCCAGCAGCACTAAAAATGTGCCGCTAATGTCTAGTCTGGAGCACTCCTTTTGCAGTGTCCCAACTCCTCTGATAGAACTTCCTGTTTCTTGCAGGTGGGATGGGATACTATAGATCAGTGGTCTCAAACTCAAACCCTGTGCAGGGCCATATTTTGGATTTGACCGTACTTGGAGGGCCACAGAAAAAAACCAGTTAATGTCTTATTAGAGAAATGACAATTTTGCATGAAGTAAAACTCTTTATATTTTATAAATCTTTCCTTTTGGCTAAGTCTTAATAATAATATTGTAATTTATAGCTAAAGCAACATATGATCAAGAAACTGTTTTATTTTACTTTTGTGATTATGCTAAACATACCGATGGCCTCATAATAGTACCTGGAGGGCCGCATGTGGCCCCCGGGCCGCGAATTTGAGACCACTGCTATAGATAGGAGGATTCTGGATGAAAGCAGTGTGCCTTTAATGTTGCTATACATAAAGGCAAGTTCGGAGGGCCACCAGGGGGAGTGAGAGGGAGAATGAGAAATGCCAGAGCATGCTTGCAGGGGAGTGGTGGTGGGAAAGGAATAAATGTTAGGGGAGAGTGAGATGCCAGAGAGCAGTGAGAGGGGGAGGGAGAGGCAGACAGGAAGGCAGAGAAGCTGGAACCTGTAGGAGGAGGAGGAAGAAAGAGATATGCAGGACCTTGGGGGCAGGGTGAGAGTGAGTGGTAAAAAGGGAAGTAGGAAGAGCTATCAGAGTTTTGGCAGGAGGGGAGAGGCAGTCAGTCAGAGATGCCAGGACCCAAGGAAGAAGGAGGAAGAGAAAGATATGTGAAACCACAGGGAACGAGGTAGGCTTGAGAGGAACAGATGCTAGAAATACAGGATAGAAGAAAAAGAAAAAAGGATATGCCAGACATGAGTGAAGGGAACGAGAAGAGAAGAAAGAAGGGAAATGCACATTGATGGTGGGGTAGGGAAGAGAAAAGGAGGAAATTTTGCCCATGGATGGAGGGAAGAGAAGAAAGGAAATTGCTGCCCATGGATGGAGTGAAGAGAAGCAAGAAGAGAGAAGATGCTGTTCATGGGTGGGAGAGAAGGAAAGGGAAGAGATGGAAACTAGATAGATTTTAAAAGCAGGCAGAAAATGGATGAAAGTTGAATGTGTAAATGGATATAAGGCAGGAAATGAAGAAGAAAGGAGGAGAGAAAATAAATAAGGAATGGAGAACCAGAGTCAGGGAACAAGCTGATTAGAGAAATAAAATCATCAGACAAAAAAGGTAAGAAAATTTTTATTTTCAGTTTAGCAATTGAAATATGTCAGATTTAAGCAATTGCTTTGCTGTCTATATTATGCAGGAGGAATGCAAAGGGGATGAATTATGTGATTAATCAAATGATTAAATATTTTAATCATGACTAATCAGGCAACTGAAATATTTAATTGATGTGCAGCCCTACTTAATGGTAAAGGTATATAAAGCTGCTGCCACAAAGCACTTTGAAAACATCCTGAGAGATGAAAAAATGCCAATTATAAGGATCTTGTAATGGAAATGATTGTTTTAAGACTAATCTTGAGGTCTATTTGGTTGGAAGGGTGGATTGAAATGGTTGTATAATCATTCTTGAGATCAAGGATACACATCCAACCCCCTATGCTGAGCAAAGGAAGAATGAAGGGAATGGTGGTCATCCTTAATTTATTCTTGAGAAGGAATCCATTGAGAAATTGTATTGAGCAGAAACTTTGATTCTTCTCTGGTGACAGGACAGGTTATAGAGCTTAGGGTTGCAGAAGAAGGTGGATTTTCTTCTGCAAAAAAGGTAGGTGACTGGAAAGAGGTTTTGAATCTTGGTAAAGGATGATCCAGAGATGTTATCCATTTTCAATTATAGAGTGGACCCATGTGTCTGTCATGAGCTGCTAACAAGTTAGTAGGAAGAATTGAACTCTGGCCTTTTCTTGTTATATAATTTAGAAGGTCATGAAATTTATATGTGTAAATAGCAGCATGTTTATATGTAAATGCTGAATTTACAACACTGCTTTTTATTTCAGTAAATGCCAGATGATACACAGGGAACATGTTCTAGGCATATGCGTAGTTCCAATTTTGCAAAGGAATACACACATAATAATAAAAAAATTTTCCAGTAGATACAAGTGGGTGCTGAAAAGTTCTCAGCCCAACCAACCAACTTCCTACACTCTGAGCGTTATTTTGCCACTCTAGCTGAAAAGAGTGTTATCTTATTTCGTTAAGTGCCAATTTGCAGAAACAAAATTCTACTTTTTAACCATTGTTTCAGATTATTGATTGAACCATATCCACGTCGTTCTTTTCTTGGGCTGAGAACATTTCAGCACCCCCTTGTACACATGGAGGCAGTGGCGTTGCGAAGGTGAAAAAGCGCCTGGGACAGTGACGTCCCTGCACCCTCCTCCCATGCCAACCCACTCCGCTCCTTCTGTGCCCCACGCTACACTCACACCAGGGCGAGAAGCTTCTCCGGTCTGCTGCATGCTCTGGCATTGGCTTTCCCTCTGACATGACTTCCTTGTACTGCAACCTGGAAGTGATTTCAGGGGAGCCAGGCTGGCGCGAGCAGCGGGGTAGAATAGTTGCTTGTGCTGGCAAAGATTTTAAATAGGTACGGGGGTGGGGAAAGGAGGGCGCAAGCATGGCATGGGGATGGAGAGCCCCCCCAACAAGATGGTGCCCCTAGCAAGATGGCACCTGGAGCAGTCTACCCACCCCATCCTTTCTACTCCATTGCATGGAGGGTAATTCTACTAAGTGGAACTTGTTTTTAGACACCCCAAAGGCAACTATTTCGGAACATATTCTATAAAGGAAATCAGATATACCTGTACACTCATATCAGCAAACAATAGTCATTTAAAATGACTGTCCATCCTTAGATCCCTAGTCTCATCTCTGATTTTTTATTACATCAACCTCCATTTAACCATATAGGTTCTAAGTGGACATGTTAGACCAAAGTTGTCCTATTAAATGTTCTACAATATTTGAACAAGATTTATATAAAATATGGATTCCCAGTTGTAGTCAAGCCAAGAACTTAGAAACACAGAGAAACACAATTTATGTAGTGAAATGGCTAAGACATTGACATAACGCACACAACACAAACAAGTTGAATGTATTTTGGCTATGTCTTTATTTCTCATCTCTTTCCTCAAGGTGATTAATATAAATATGCTTTTACATGCACAAACACAATACTGTTTTGAGTGTATTCCAGCATTTAAGATGAGTTGCTCCTTTTAAAGCAGGTATTTTACAATTTATATAAACATAACTGGCCGCCTAGTAGTACTATGTCTCCGATATGTCATAAGGACTAGGATTTGTAAGGACTAGGATAAGTCATAGTATTATACAATCATGCACCTAGTCCATAAGGAATGTGAAAACTGACAAATATTATAATACAATAGTTAAAATATTTGTACATGTCATTAAGAAACAGTGGTGCACATGTTTAGACAAGACATGAAAATCTACACCAAGACAAAATATAGAAATTTATCAAAATGTGATAAATTTTTAAGACAGTAGAAAAATACACAAAACATGGAAAAATTAAAAAAAACAGACAGTGCAACTTTACAACATTTATATTACAGAATGAAGAAAGTCTGAGGTTGAAAAGGTTTCTTTTTTTCCCCCGTTTTGTAAATTGAAGGCAAGGAAAGTTCCCCTAAGGTCAGAGAATCAACTTCCATTGCTGATGACAAAATACAAAAAATTAAAACTAAACACAAAGTTAGATTACTGTAGAAAATGACAGAGAGAGAGGTGAGAAATATTTGGCATGTTGCATCATATGAAGTCATTCACGATTGGCTAACGATGGTACCTGGCTCTGGTGCGCTTCGCTGGCTTGCCTGAGAGGAGTAACTGAAGGTGGAGGCACGCCTGACGTGGATGCAGAACGGCCTAGTCTGCAATTTACTTTTGTTTCTGCAGGAAGAAAGCAAAATGAGAACATAGCAATAGCAAAACCTATAAGATCAAAACCTTATAGAAACATGAAGACAGATAAAGGCCAAATGGCCCATCCACAGCATCCACTATCTCCTCCTCTCCATAAGAATAGAAAAACAGAAACTAGATTTCTCACAGGCTATCATAATTTTTATTTTAATCCAATAAAAGATATATACAGAGTTAAAAAAATGGAATTCCCGTGCAAATACGAAACTGCCGTGTAAAGGGTATGATCAGGAAATTACTCAAGACACAGCTATTTGTAGATGCTTTCTTCTAGTTATTTATTTATTTATTTCGATTTATATCCCGTTCTCCCAGAAGCTCAGAATGGGTTACAAGTAGACATTCACAATCGTTTGAAAACAGACTAGGTTACAGTAGACAATAACAGAGATTATTCTAGAGACCAGACTGGTCATAGCGAAGAGTACTAGGAGAAAATATGGAGGGGGAAGTTTTTAATAGCCCGATTGGCGGAAGAGGAAGGTCTTTACTGCTCTGTGGAAGGTCATTAGTGAGTCTAGCGACCTGATCTGTGTGGGTAGTCGGTTCCATACCTGAGGTAAGAAATGGCTGTAGGATCTTTTGTACGCCGTACTCATTCAGAGGGATCTCCCTGCGGGAATGCAGAGTTAATAATTGCCTTTTTTGGCAAGGCTGATCAACTATTCACGATCATTCTTATTATGGTTTTAGTCTCTAATAATGTTTTAACATGATTTTTTAAGGATTTTTGTATGTCATGATGATCCTGTTTTTAAATTATGTATGTAACTTTGTGAACCGTTTAGTTATAAACGGTATAGAAATTTTTAAAATAAATAAACTTAGTCCTAGATCCTTTCTTCTATATAGCCTTAAAAGTTCAAGAGTATCATTATCTTTAGATAATCCCTATGTTGGTCCAATAAAAGGTGTTATGATCCAGGGCTTAATTTCTGAGGAAATAGCCAATTCTACCGCTTCTTTTCAGACTGCAGTTCTGCTCCAAACCATTCCTTCTACTCAGCTTGTAGAGCAGATCCAAGAAAAGGGTGAGCTTGGAGGAGAAAGAGGACAATCACTTTATTTCCTAATCCAGCCCCTTTTTTCATATTATATCCCCCTCACCTCTTCTTCTGCAGGGACTTGGAAGGGAAGAGGATCAGCCTGAAGCAGACATTGCAAAGCAAAGATAATCAAATCATTTCATCACATGTGGCAATATATGCAAGTATACTTTCCCCCTCTGATTTGAGAATTCCGTACCTACGGATTTGCTTATTCGCGGTTTTAAATTAAAACATGTATTTTCATTTTTTCAGGCTATTTTAAGCTCTGTAAGCCACGCCTTAAGCCTTACCTGGTGGTGTAGTGGGTTTTCGGGGCAGGAGCGATCTTCCCACGCTCCTGCCCCGTGCAGATCGCTCACAGGAAATGGCTCGAGAGACTACGGGAGCTCAAGGCAGCCATTTCCTGTGAGCGATTTGCACGGGGCAGGAGCGTGGGAAGATCGCGCCTGCCTGAAAACCCACTAGACCACCAGGTAAGGCTTAAGGGGGGGGGCTTTCAGGGCTTAAAATAGCTGGGGGAAGCAGGGGTTAGGGGCAGAACCGGCCCAAATATTATTTGCAGTTTTTTAATATTCACGGCCCGGCTCTGCCCCTAACCCCCGCGAATACAGAGGGGGAAGTGTAGTATAGTTCTTACAAAATTGTGCTGTGCATGCAAGTACACACAATGGCATGCACATGCATTCTTTTATTGTAAGCATTACCAGAGGTATGGTCTGAGCAGAGCATGGTCAGAGATCAGTGTTTTCCAAGTCAGTCCTGGAGTATCCTCTTGCCAGTTAGGTTTTCAGGATATCCACAATGAATATGCATGAAACCGATTTGCATACACTTATTTTGTTTTATTTTATCATTCAAATTTCATTTAAATTTCTCCAGAATTCTATTGCTTCAACGGTTCTCCCTCTGCATCTATTCTTATCTCCCCTCTTTTTTCAACCTTTCAAAGTCCTTTAGATCATTGTAATCTTATTAGAATATTTATTTTCTTATTTTCTCATCTATTCTCTATTTTATTTCTTCATTACTCTACTAATTGTCATTTTTCCAGGTACTTTAGTTAGATTGTGAGCCTTCGGGACAGTAAGGGAATTTCTAAGTACCTATTTTACTTATAATTTTAATGCACCCTATTGTCTATTTTTCTGTAAACCGCTTAGAATCCTAACGGAGTTTAGCGGTATATAAGAAATAAATTACAAATTATAAATTACATCTGTTATATGCAAATCGCATTCATGTACATGTAAATTTATTGTGGATATCCTGAAAATCTGCCTGGCAAGGAGATACTCCAAGACTGACTTCGGATACATTGATGTAGATTATACAGTATACCATAATTTACTCATGTACTTTAATAATCCACAAGTGGACATTTACAGCTGCCCTCAAGCAGGCATATTATTTACCCCTACAATGTACAATTTCTGGCAGCACTTATGCTAGTACAAAGGTACAATTTCTGGCAGCACTTATGCTAGTATTTTCTAAAGACAAATAGGCACCAATTTGTCTTTGTAAAACAGGCATCTTCCAGTCAATCTAATCTGTTCTGCTATAAAATTATATTCAAAAGAATGGTGAATTATCATGTCTTAAATTTGTAACCATTAAGAGAATGTTCAAAGCATCAACCCTGACCTTTGATCAAGAAAGAAACAGAAAAAGATCTGAAACTATTTTATTATATTTCCTTATTGCAACTACAATTGAAAAGTTGCGATGGGTGGAGGGTGGTGACCGGGAGGGGTGAGAGAAACAGTGATAGTGTATATGAATGTGTGTGGAGTATGGAAGAGAGAATATGGAGGAGGCAGGAGTAGACATCATTAATCAATACCAGTCTGGGGAAGTGGAAGAAAATGTATTCTTCCTTCCTTTCTCCACAGCATATCCAAAGCTGCCAAGTTACTCAGTTCTTGGCTGGAGATTTTCAGACAGTCCTGGATTTCTGGCCACCCTATCATGGTGCATTATGGGACTTGCAGCACTGATTTCAATGGGCAAGATGAGGTACTAAAAGATCTGACACTGTTTGGGATGTAAGTTTAAAACTAAGACTGTCCCAAAATCTCCAGTCTGGAACTGGGTAACTTTGGCATCTCTGGCCAATCTAACCTCCTATCCTGACCATCTCCATAGAATGCAGGGAAATTATCTGTATCCCCCACCAGTTTTGAACCCCCAGTCATCTTCTGTCCACCATTGCATTCAACGTCTTAATCCTTCCTCTTTTTTTCTGGAGACATATGGGTTAATGGAGGAAGGAAAGGTAAATAGTGGAGTCTATCAGGGTTCGGTGCTGAGGCCGATTTTGTTCAATATGTTTGTGAGTGACATTGCTGAAGGGTTAGAAGGAAAGGTTTGCCTTTTTGCAGATGATATCAAGATTTGTAACAGAGTAGACACCAAGGAGGGAGTGGAAAACATGAAAAAAGATCTGCAAAAGTTAGAGGAATGGTCTAATATCTGGGAACTAAAATTCAATGCAAAGAAATGCAGAGTAATGCATTTGGGGATTAGTAATTGGAAAGAGCCATATGTGGCTGGGAGGAGAGAGGCTGATATGCACAGATGGGGAGAGAAACCTTGGGGTGATATTGTTCGAAGATCTAAAAGCAAAGAAACAGTGTGATAAGGCTGTTGCCAGATGGATGCTAGGCTGTATAAAAAGAGGCATAACCAGTAGAAGAAAGAAGGTGTTGATGCCCCTGCACAGGTCATTGGTGAGGCCCCACTTGGAGTATTGTGTTCAGTTTGGGAGACCATGTCTGGCGAAGGACATAAGAAGACTTGAAGTGGTCCAGAGGAGGACGATGGAAATGATAGGAGGTTTGTGCCAAAAGACTTCAGAGGAGAGACTAGAAGCCCTGAATATGTATACCCTAGAGGAAAGGAGAGACAGGGGAGATACAATTCAGACATTCAAATACTTGAAAGGTATTAACGTAAAACAAAATCTTTTCCAGAGAAATGAAAATGGTAAAACCAGAGGGCATAATTTGAGGTTGAGGGGGGTAGACTCAAGAGTAATGTAAGGAAATTCTTCTTTACGGAGAGGGTGGTTGATGCCTGGAAACGCCCCCATTTGTATTTATACGCTAGACTAGTGTTCTTCAACCGCTGGTCCATGGACTGGTGTCGGTTCGCAAAAAATTCCTGCTGGTCCGCGAAGGATCAGTGTCCTCTGCAAGCACTGAGGAAAAAAAGGCGCCTTACAGTAAACGATTCATGGACTACTTAGGCAAAAACATCAGTGCAGTTGCCTGATAACATTTCTAGGCAGTGCCGGGGCTGCTAACGGGGAGTTCGTGTGAACCTGGTGTGGTAGCTGATGGGTAATTTTGGGTCAAAGGCTACTGGAGAGTCGGAGGCGCACGAAGCAGGCGCCACGTGGTGAGTCTGCCGACTGCGCAGTTCAAAGGCAGCTGGGAGGTGGTGGAGAGGAAAACGGTGACAAGAGTTAAAAAAAAAAAGTGTGGGATGAACACAGAGGATCTCGAATCAGAAAATAATGGTATATATTGAAGAACCAAGGCCAGTACTGGGCAGACATGCATGGTCTGTGTCCTGTATATGGCCATTTGGTTAAGGATGGGCAGTGGAGGGCTTTGATGGCTGGGATGGAGTGAGCTTTGACGGAGACCTCAGTAAATGGAACCTAAGCACAGTACTGGGTAGAGCTTTTGGTTGAGGCCCAGAAATAGCTAAGAAGAAGAAAAATTTTAATTAAACCAGTAATTTAAAGAGAGGGTAAGGTTGGGCAGACTGAATGGACCATTCGGGTATTTACCTGGCATCATCTACTATGTTACTATGAATATGTTTTTTTTTGGATTGTGACAGTTCCTGTCTAGCTGCTCTTCCCCCTTTCCTCCTCACTGCTCCACAATGCCACTTTGTTTTCCTCTACAAATTAAGCCCTAGGGATCAATGTTCCCTCTAAGGATTGATGAGGTGTGTGCAAAAAAAAATATGCATGAGCGACAAGTTACATATTCCACAAATTTATGAGCAGGCACGGAGGACGCATTTGTAAACAAATGTAGTTTATCCTTGTACTCCTTATGTATTTTTAATCATCTATGGATATGTTTGTATGTTTATTGTTCAAATGGTTTTATTTATTTCCCAAAATTTATTTTTGTTATACACATTGAAAATATTTGATATTGCGTTTAAATCAAAATCTCAATAAACTTGAAACTTGAAATGAGTGCCCATGAGATTGTGGGAGGGTTAAATACTCAAAACTTAGAAGAATAACAATTTACTTAAAGTTTTTGCTTCTCCAGCTTTCTGGTATCTTTACATAATGCAGTGGTGTACCTAGCATATGTAACACCCGGGGCCCATCATTTTTTGGCACCCCCCCCCATCTGTACGAAAAACATGATTTTTAGTAACAAGCCACACGTCACACGTCACCTAGGAAAAGGCAGCATCTTACATATTGCAGTGAACAGTACATCAATACACCCATTGTAAAACTAAACAAGCCAGACCAACACAGATCAATCCTACACCGTCAATCCTAACAGAAAACTATGTCTTTCGAACACACAGAACACACCTTCGCCTAGTATGGAATATGTAATCACAAACTAACCCCTCCCATAGACAAAGGTTAAATTGAACCAGCAAGAAGCTGGACTCTGCATACAATGCTTCACAGAAACAGTGACACATGTCTCCTAAAGCAATAAATAAATATAAATTTTTTTCTACCTTTGTCTTCTGTGGTTTCTGCTTTCCTCATCTTCTTGTAACTCTCTTCCTTCCATCCACTGTCTGCCGTCTCTTTTCCCCTATATGGCATCTTCTCTCCTTCTATGCCCCTTCCAGAAACTGTATGCCTCCCCCTTCCATCTCTCCTTTCATCCCCATTGGTCTGGCATCTCTCTCCTCTCCTTCCCTCTCCCACACCTCTCCTCTGCAATCCCTTTCCCTTTTTTCCCTCATTTCCCTTTTCAATTTATTTTCTGCATCTGTCTAGATTATGTTCTTACTACTCTCTCATCAATGTTCTTTTTTACTGTCTACCTAAAGCTTGCCACCTCTTTCCCTCACCCCTCCAGTGTTTCCCTAACTCAATCCTTTTCTCCCCATCATGTGTCCTCCTTTTATTTATCCCCTCCTTCCATCATATACCCTCTTTCTCCAACCCTTCCATCTAGTACCTTCTCCTCTCTCTGTCCACTTATCATCCAGCATCTGCTCCCCTCTTTCTCTCCTCCCATTTCCTTCTGGCATTTGCTCCCTTATCTCTCCCATCTGCACTTCCATCCAGCATAGGTTCCCTACTACCATCCAATGTCTGCCCTTTCTCCCTCCATCCACCCCTCTTCAATCAGCATCTTCCCCCTTTCTTTCCCTCCAATATCCTTCCCCCTTATGTCTCTCTCCTTTCTCTGTACATCAATTCCATCAGCACCACCCTTCCATACCACCCTGCCCCCTTTCTTTCCCTCCACCACTCTTCCATTCCAGCAGTCCTGCTCCTTTCTCTCCCTTCATGCAGCAAGGTCCCGCGATGATTGTAGCTGCCTGCTGCCAATCCACCCCACTCTGACGTACTTGCTCTAGAGCGGACTCAGCAGCTGCATGCTGGAAGGGCCCACGATGACTCGTCTGCTGGCTCTGCTCTGGAAGAAGAAGTTACGTTGGAGGGGGTGGGCCCGGCAGACACAGGGAGTTGCGGCAAAGTCCCGCAATGATTGTGTCTGCCGGGTCCACCCCCTCCGACGTAACTTACTTCTTCCAGAGCAGAGCCAGCAGACGAGTCATCGCGGGACTTCCCCACACCTGCTCCCCCAAAATTGCCATGCTTCGGTTCCTCTTTTTTCTTCCTCCCTCCCCCCGCGGGACCCTGCAGCACCATCAACTCTTACTCCCTCTAACGCCGGCCCTGCAGCTCCGGACTTCCCCGCACCTTCCCCCCCCCCCCCCCGATCGCTATTATTTTAAATGTTATAGCGGCGGCGCTGTATCCATCAGTGGAGACGTCTAACCTCGGCCTGCCCCGGAACTCTTACTGCAGCAGCTGCCCGTCTAGGCAGGAACAGGAAGTCACTGTTGCAGTAAGAGTTCCGGGGCAGGCCGAGGTTAGATGTCTCCACCGCCAGGGTCGGAAACCAAACCCCCACCCCGACGTCCGATTCCTCCCCCAGCCTCCCCTTACCTTTGCGACGCGTGTGTGCGCTGTGACGAGAAACTTGTGCGCTGCGATGTAATATTTTGTGCGCCAGCGCACGCCAGCGCAGCTTAGCGGGAACACTGCTAGGGATGTACACTCGTTAGCATGCTTTCGGTTTGTTAATGCACATTCAATCCATTAGCAAGCCTTAATAATTTGGGGCAAATAATATATAAATTAATGAATGCTTCCAAGTTTTTTTTACATTTGATATGGAAAAACATCGCGCGGTTTACATATAGAAACTAATGGTTAAAATAATATAAGTAAAGATAGAACTACAGTATCAATAGTAAAGACTTGATTTGCATGTGTTTAAAAGTTCTACATGAATTAATTTTTTTTATTAATATGAATGCATATAAGAACTAGAAAAGTCTGAAAATGAAAAAAAATAATCTTTTATTTTTCTCCTGTGCACTTCTCTAATAAGCCCTGCAATGACCTGCCAAGAAAAGGTAGCAATGAAATGAATCTAATAAGTGTCAGTTGGATGACCTGTCAGTTGAATGCTGTGCCAGGTAATATATGATAAACCTTGTGACCTATGAAGGAATGCATTTGCCTAGTGCAATGAATGGCAAGAAGCCAAACTGATGTCATTATTTCAGTCCTGCCTGCGTTTAAGGTTAAGTTTTACAACAATCCGTCATGCTTGCGCACTTTAATTCTCTTTCAGCAAAAAAAGAAGTTGTTGAACTTTGGAAGAACGTAAGCTATGGGGGTCAATATTCAAAATCATTTAACCAGGTGGGAGAGTTAAACCCTGCTGAGCTAGCCATTTCCAGATACTCAGTGGTACTTAACTGGACAGGGCTGCTGAATATCTCCGCTGACCACCGAAGCACTGAGGCCCGGATTCTCTATACGGCGCCGATATCGCTAGCCACCTAAAAAGCGGCCACAGATCACTTGTCAATCACTTGACAGCACTGTAGAGAGAATTGCGCGTCCGGGGCAGAGAGGCGCAGGAAATGTAGCCCAGGGTTTTCCAGGCCTACATTTCTGGTGCCTCTCCACATCATGACTCGCACCTACGTAGGCGCTTTATGGCACGTAACACCACTTATGGCATTGACCACGCCCATGGTGGCATTAAACACTGCAAAGCACCTACATAGATGCAATTCTGGCACCTTATATTTAGGCGCCGGTAGGCATTTTATTTTTACTGGTTTTTTACCATTTTAAACAGTATTAACTTAGGTGTTGGTAGGGTATCTAACGATGCCTAAGTTTTGGCGCCATGATTGGCTAAATTAGGGGTTGCCCAGGGACACTATTTTACTGATTAATGTCAATATTCATCCCAGTTAAGTGAGTGGATAAAGCTGTCCTACCTTTATTCACCAAGCTAACTGTACACCGGTCTGAATATCAGTTAACTTCAGGGTTGCTGCAATAACCCAAATATTCAATGATGGAGGCTGGATATGTCCCAGAATTGAATATTAACTCAGCTTGTGGCTATGAGTGGCTTATAAGCCACTTACCTTGAAAGGCAGAATGTTGACACCCTGTATTTTCAGAATACGAGGGGCCACTGAAAAGTTCTCAGCCCAATCAGCAAAGTTGGAGTAGTCTCCATCAAGGGCTATACACTTTTTAATCTAGTGGTTAAGCCAAAAATGTAAACCAAAAACTAAAGTTTGGTTTTGTGAATGTTGTAACCCCCACTGTGGTCCGATCAGGACTCCAAAGCGCTCCAAGTGATTACACGAAAAAAATACACCAGCGTCTGACCCGGACTGGAGTCACCCTGCAGGACTGAACTGACACACCCAGGAACACAAAACATAAACCACACAAAAAGAAGTTTTAACTGAAGGTATTTCACTTTTACTTCTCCAAACATAAAGGTCAGCAATCCATAAAACAAGGATGAAAATGGCTGAAGGAAAACTTCCAGCAAAGCAAAATACCAAAATAATGGCAAAATAACACAGCTCCAAAATAAAATCCAAAACTTTCACTTGTTATTAACTCAGTCCAAACTGTCTCTGAGGTTTAGCTCTCAAGCAGGATTATTCACAATACAAAAATAAAGTTCTTTGCACTTGTTCTCACACTTTACAGTCCTAAAAATAAAGCCTCCGGCAGCCTATATGCTACTGCCGGGCAAAGGAAAGTGTCCCAGGTTTTGCACAGAAAAAGCACTAGTATTGGCTTCCACAATTTCCCTCCCTGGGTGACAGCAAAACCTCTCCCCAATTGACACTCCCAGCTTTACAGGAAAACCAAAAATTCTGAGCTCAAACAATCAGCTCCCAAAATCAAATAGTCCCAAAAGACAAACAGTTTCTTGAAAAAAAACTCACTGTTTGCAGCTGGTAATCAAGCCAACTTCCATGGCCTCAGGTAAGTTTGCATCAGCTTCCACAAAGCTTTCTTGGACTTCCATCAGACATTCAGCTTCCAGCAAAGACAGTTCCTCAGCCTGTCCAGTCTCCTCCACTTCCATCGGTGTAGGCTTAGTGCACCTGCTTGACCCAGGGAGAATCTCAGGGAGAGCAGGTTTGAACCTCCTCCCTAGCCGACCTGCCTGTCTGTTCTCCACTGTGGGTTTTTGTATCTTAGGGACACACCCTAAACTAGCTGTGTCAGCAGGACTAAATGTGGCTCTTGGGCTCCTCCAGTGGTGACCTGGATACTGATCACCTAACTCATTTTCAGACAGATCGGGCTCCCTCTGGTGGGTAATAGGAAAATTGTCAGCATCAGAAACAGAATGAACTTTGCACACTCCTTTCCTGACTTTCCTTTGTACCTTGTCTTCAGACCTAACTGGGACCTTGGCGGGAATAACATCTGGATGGTCACAATGTGAACCACTGTACCCCCCTCCTCCCCACCACACACACACACACCTTAGCTCAGGCCCCCTCTAAAACTGCAGCAATCCTTATCTTTGCTGGTGAGGATGCTGAAGACCCGCCAGCCAAATAAATACACTGTCGCTTCTCCCTTCCTCCTCACGCTGCTTCCTAAAAACAGAGGTCAGCCATGCCCCTGCCCAATAGAGCCTGGACATTCATTAGAATCACCCAAGCCATAATAAATAATAATTTAAATAAAGAAAAAAACACAGATCAAAGCACATGTTTTTAGCTTCCACTGAAAACACACGATCAGTTTCAGCTGAAACCAAAACCATAGCCGCAGCCTTTTGGCTGAAACCAAAACTGGGCAGGAAAATGATTTTAGAACATAAGAACATAAGATTTGCCACTGCTGGTCAGACGAGTGGTCCATCGTGCCCAACAGTCTGGTCACATGGCGGCCCTTAGGTCAAAGACCAGTGTCCTATTAGAGTCTCGCCTTACCTGCGTATGTTCTGGTCTAGCAGGAACTTTTCTTGAACACCTTTAGGATGCTTTCCCCTATAACAGCCTCTGGAAGAACATTCCAGATTTCTACCACTCTCTGGGTAAAGAAGAACTTCCTTACGTTTGTACGGAATCTATCCCCTTTTAACTTTAGAGAGTGCCCTCTCGTTCTCTCCACCTTGGAGAGGGTGAACAATCTCTCTTTCTCTACTAAGTCAATCTCCTTCAATATCTTGGGCCACCATAACTGAAATCAAAATTCAGTCGGCCTCTAATCATTGTGCTGGGCATTTTTGAATGGGCATTACTATAACTAACATTAATTTTTCTGCAGACTTCATGAAGCAGTACAGTGAATAAGCAAACGGTGGCAGTGCTTGCCAATTTTCAGGAGGCATTAGCTATACTGAAGGATCTCATTCTGTTTCTTTTTTGATCTCTGTGACAGTACTTGGAACTACTAAGCCTGTTGAAATCTACATGCTAAGAAAGGCTAGAAGTACAGAATTATTATCGCATAAATCAAATACACGGATATTTTATTTCTACATTCATCCAATAATGCATTTGTACACAACAAATTTAGCCTACATACAGACTTGTCTCATTATAGATTTCTATCAAGTGTGAGATTCTAAGGCTGACACAGAGTTAATTTTTTTTTTTTTTTTCTAGCAATGAAATAAGCTATGGGCAAAGAAAATCCAGTCTACAAACAACTATTTTCACATGCAATATTGCTCCACTTTACTAACCACTTTAACTGCAAGTACTTACAACCTGACAGAAAGCTGTAATCATTCCAGAGATATTCCATCATTTGCTATGGCAACCTGCGTTAGCTTTTTGGAAGTCAATAGAGTTTGCATTGACCTATCAGGATAACCATTAGGGTGCTGGGTGTTGAAAATGGTTTATAACAACCAGCACTGCATGAAGGTCTGCTGAAAAGTTCTCAGCCCAACCAAGAAGAGAATGATGTGGAGCCATTAAACTTATACAAGTTATTCCACACTTTTCTTGACACTAACCAAAAGTATCTGTTGTTGGGGGTTCATTAATCCTCAAAGAGGAAAATATCTGTATGAATAAATTTATGCTATTTTTATGAGTTTTGTATATGTTGTTCAGCAAATTTATGATTTTATTCATTGTTTGCAGTTTTTCCCTTTATGGATGACATTCTTTGGAAAAGCATAATTACTTACCGTAACAGGTGTTATCCAGGGACAGCACACAGATATTCTCACATGTGGGTGATGTCAACCATAGAGCCCCGGTACGGACAGTGAAAAGTATATCACTTTAAACTTTTGCAAGCTTTTAAACTGCCCACACTGTGCGTGTACGAGTGCCTTCCCACCTGACACCAACTTACAAAGTCGTCAGTTTTATGCCCAAGCGAAGAAGCCAACTAGGGGAGGTGGGTGGGTTGTGAGAATATCTGCCTGCCATGGATAATACCTGTTATGGTATGTAACTGGGCTTTATCCTTAGACAAGCAGGCAGCATATTCTCACATGTGGGACTCTCTAGCTTCAATAAAAGGGACGGAGGGAGAGTTGGGTTCCAAGAACTCAGAAAATTTTGAGTTGCTTTGCAAAATCCTAGACCTAATGTCTTATATGAAAGCACGGAGGCAAGGGAAGCAACATAATGGGGAAAAAATGAATAGAGAAAACTCCATTCTTTACTTGAGGTAAAGAGGAATTCCGAGAAAACCTATATGCATGATGGCTGAGAAAATAATAAACAACGTCCTAGAGGCAGGTGAATCTAAATATAGGCTAGGGAGATGCCAAAAGATTCAAGAACCAAATAAGAAAGGACTACTGGCTAATGCACACATAAGAACATAAGAATAGCCTTACTGGGTCAGACCAATGGTCCATCAAGCCCAGTAGCCCGTTCTCACGGTGGCCAATCCAGGTCACTAGTACCTGGCAAAAACCCAAGGTGTAGTAATATTCCATGCTACCAATACAGGGCAAGCAATGGCTTCCCCCATGTCTTTCTCAATAACAGACTATGGACTTTTCCTCCTGGAACTTGTCCAAACCTTTCTTAAAACCAACTGCGCTATCCGCGCTTACCACATCCTCTGGAAATGCGTTCCAGAGTTTAACTATTCTCTGAGTGAAAAAAAAATTCTTCCTATTGGTTTTAAGAGTATTTCCCTGTAACTTCATCGAGTGTCCCATAGTCTTTGTAATTTTCGACGGAGTGAAAAATCAATCCACTTGTGCCTGTTCTACTCCACTCAGGATTTTGTAGACTTCAATCATATCTCCCCTCAGCCGTCTGTTTTCCAAGCTGAAAAGCCCTAACCATTTTAGTCTTTCCTCATACGATAATTGTTTTTTTTTTTTGCAAAGGCTAAGAAAGAATTGTGATAATCCTTGAAAACAGAAAGTCAGTGTAGAACAGTAAGAGGAAACATATTACACAACAATAGGCTGGGAAGTATGAAATCCCCACCAGATATTTAGCAAAGTAAGAGAAAATGGATTTAATAATCTTGTAAAAACAAAGAGTTGGGAGTTTTTTGTTTGTTTGTTGGGGTTATTTTAAAAGAAAAAAGCTCCTCATGTACTGAAAAAGAGAATTTTAGTGAGGTTAGAACTTCTAACATTGGGACCTGAACCCATGAAGTGCTACAATTTTGTAAAAGTGGAGGGAGGTAGTTTATGATTACTAGGCGAATGTGTTTTCTGTGTTATATGTGTATGAAAGACATGGTTCTCTCTTAACATTGACTGTGCAGAATCAATTTGTACTAGCTTGGCTTGTTTAGTTTTACAATGGGTATATTGATGTTCTACTGATCACTGCAATATTTAAAATGCTGCCTTTTCCTAGGTACACTCTTGTGTGATATGTAGATTGTTACTAAAAATGAATGTTTTTCATATACTGTAGATTTGCGGGGGGGGGGGGGGGGGGCAAAAACTGATAGGCCCTGGGTGTTACATATGCTAGATATGCCACTGGGTTTCACCACACAGGTGTCCACCTTAGAATTTTCTTCCAAATGACATGTGAGTCAGTCTGTTTTTGATTAGTTTGTCCCAACCCACTTTATGAGTACATATTGACTATTCAGCATTTTTCTAGCAGTGTAAGTGCTGAGACGTATTTCAACACATATGCTGGTTGCCAGACTCCACATTTTCTAGGATTTCATTTTAAATGTTATGCATATTTCTTTTTAAATTCAGAACTGAGTGCAGTATCTCTAACAAGCAGTAGATGGTGCAAAAATGACCTTGCTATGTGCTTCCTCTTTGCCCTTGAAAATTTCTCCACGCAAAAAATGCTTACTGAAGTCTCTGTTGGGGTAAATCATCTTTAACATGCAGTGCTTTTTGAAATCTCTTTAAGAACTCCTATAAAAAACAGCAAGCCAGTGTTTGATACCTGGGGTACTATATAGTGACAATGCAGCACAGAAATTTAATGATTTCAGATACATAGAAATAAATTATATTTTAAGCACTTAACTTATACACACCTACAGGATGTCCAGTGCGTTACTTGGAGAGACCACCCAGGAAAGAGACTTGGAAGTACTGGTCGACAAGTCGATGAAGCCGTCTGTGCAATGCGCAGCGGTGGCGAAAAGGGCAAACAGAATGCTAGGAATAATTAAGAAGGGGATCACGGATAGATCAGAGGAGGTTATCATGCTGCTGTACCGGGCCATGGTACACCCTCACCTGGAATACTGTGTCCAGCACTGGTCGCCGTACATGAAGAAGGACACGGTACTACTCGAAAGGGTCCAGAGAAGGGTGACTAAAATGGTTAAGGGGCTGGAGTTGTTGCCGTACAGTGAGAGATTAGAGAAACTGGGTCTGTTCTCCCTTGAAAAGAGGAGACTGAGAAGGGACATGATCGAAATCTTAAGGATAATGAAGGGAATAGACTTAGTAGATAAAGACAGGTTGTTCACTCTCTCCAAGATAGAGAGAACGAGAGGGCACTCTCTGAAGTTAAAAGGGGATAGATTCCGTACAAACGTAAGGAAGTTCTTCTTCACCCAGAGAGTGGTGGAAAGCTGGAACGCTCTTCCTGAGGCTGTTATAGGAGAAAACACCCTCCAGGGATTCAAGACAAAGTTAGACAAGTTCCTGCTAAACCGGAACGTACACAGGTAGGGCTAGTCTTAGTTAGGGCACCAGTCTTTGACCTAGGGGCCGCTGCATGAGCGGACTGCAGGGCTCGATGGACCACTAGTCTGACCCAGCAGTGGCAATTCTTATGTTCTTATGTCTCTGTCCTGCTCCACCCATGTGTATATTCCTCCTGCATTTAAATATTATGGGGTCCTTTTACTAAGCTGTAGTGTGCACTAGCGCACTCTGAGGCCCTGATTTTATAAAAGACACCTAAGGTTAGGTGCACCTAGCCATCTATCCCCCTCTTTTTAAGGTGCGCTATGCTTTTTAGCGTGTGATAAATATTATACATATATATTGTGACAGGGAAGCTCCTGTCACTGGTTTAAAACCTGCCATTCAAACAACTGTGCCTATCCCTAAGCCCAGGAAGCTGCCCATTAACTCTGATCCCAGTACTAAGAGCGGACAGGCAGGGCAGAACAGAGAAGGAATGGCAGAGAACAGAATACCTGTTCCAGGGCACTATAGTCCCTTTTATAACTCATTGGGTACCGTAATTCTCTAGCTAAACCTCTGGTGAGGAAAGCTGTCCCAGTAAGAGTTAAGGAGAGGGGTGGAGCTGACAGGCAGAATGGACCTAGAGTAGGAGTGAAAGCCAGCCTACAGCATAAAACAAACACAGCTGAGAGCACTGGGGAGCACTCAGGAACTGGTTGAGAGGGGCATGCCTCACAGAGCAGAGAGGGGAAGGCTAGGAGCTCACTCTTACTGCTGAGGGCTAGGGAACTCCCTGTCCCATAGCTCTTACACCCTAACAAACCGTTGCTTCCTAGACAGAGGCTCATTGGAAGAGGAAAGCTTCCAGAGCAGGGCTGGCCAGCTGCTGCCTCAGAGGAGAATCTGTACCCAGCTTTAGAGAGCAGGGAATCCCTGATGGAGATAGAGGGAGAGATTTCTGAGGGAAATGAGATGGATTGCAGTTCTGAAGCCTGGGACCTTCTGTTGGATTACAGCATGAGTCAGTGAGGTACTGAGTAGGGGAAGGGAATGAAAGTTTGTTTGGAAAAGCTAACGTACTTCACAGCCACAGTTCTGTCCATAGGCAGGACTGTATAAGGTATGTGTGTGTGGCGTGGGTAAAAGCCAAGAATAAAGTAAAACTCCTGTATGCAAACCTAGCATAAAGAGTGGAGGAGGGGTGAATGCTAATTAGCCTTTAGAAAGGGAAAAGGAAAGCCTAAAGGGAATTCAGTGACCTGACATTGCACAGCCCTGATAAGGGGAACTTTGGGTGGGGACTTTAGACCATTAGACCAGTGATTCCCAACCCTGTCCTGGAGGAACACCAGGCCAATCGGGTTTTCAGGCTAGCCCTAATGAATATGCATGAGAGAGATTTGCATATGATGGAAGTGATAGGCATGCAAATTTGCTTCATGCATATTCATTAGGGCTAGCCTGAAAACCCAATTGGCCTGGTGTTCCTCCAGGACAGGGTTGGGAACCACTGCATTAGACAAAGGGTGGATGGTTCCCAGCCCCTACCCCGTAATCAAAAGGGTAGTGAGGGCATTTATACTTCAGGTGGGTCAGGTGGGGAGAACTTCCTGAAGCGACCGCAGGCACAAGATAGCAAGTTTTAAAGGGAAAAAGTTTTGGTTTATTTTTGGTTTTTCTGAATGCAGCTTGGACTTGCTCTGACGCAAAATTATTGTTTATGTAAAATTGTTGCCAAGCCCCATCAGCTGATGTGGCTGCCTGAGACCCAGTGCCATTGAACTGGGTAATTAAACTTGAACTATTCCTTAGTAGTGGAGGGTTTTTTTTTCTGCTGTGGGTTCCAATGCAGCCCTCCAGGGAACGCTCAGGCTTGCGCGTGAGGCGGGAGCCGGGTTGCCAGTGCTAGGCTTACCCCTGGCCCCGTCACAATATGAAGGTAGGTTCATGTTTTGAATTATTAAACCCTGGATGCAGGCATTTTAGCTGAAACATGACCATGTTGGGATTTATGCCATATTGCTATTTTATATAATTTTTAGAAATACTTTTTTAGCAATTACTGTTATTTTTTCTTTATGCAAATGTTTTTCTTGCTTTGTCTGCAAATGTGCTGCACCTTGCCTCTATTTTATTCCCTTTACAAAACTTTCAACAAATTGGTGCCTTCTTGCTCTATCACTGATACAACCTGTTATAAAATTACCCTACATGAACAAATTGTGACGTTTCCATGGAGAAACATGATGTCTCAGATTTTCAGATATTATTTTGACTCCATCATTATCATGATGAGTTACCTTATTTCAATAGAGCTCATTGACCATAGCTCAGTTTCAAAGCCTGATAAATGAAAAATGTTATAGAGAAAAATAGAATTGTTATTCTAAATTTGTGAAAATACAAATAACAGTCCAACTTATTCAAGTGGATTATGCAGTTTGTGAGCCTCTGTCTTCAGATTAATCATATTCCTACTTACCAGAGCCATTATTTCCTGCCAACATTGTTGGACTGACAGATGTTCTACCCATCCTGTTGGACACCATAGATGGTCCTGGTGTTCCATCCCATTCCTGAGCTTTTATTGGCTGTCTGCAGGATACTGTCCCAGAATGACCTCCTCTTTCTTTGCTTTCCAGCTTTGGTAGCGGTTCAGTACTGTGGCTTCTAACCTTCATTTCATCTGTTGGCTCTACAAAATAATTAGATAGTTAGTTTTGATGCCTTATCAGTCTACTAATTTAGTTCTTTGTGATATCAGTCGAATGAGTTCAACCCTCCTGTTTAGTTTAGGTTACCTTTTTCGCTGTGACCCAAAACAGGGGAAGAAAAATTGAAGTACTTCAGCCAATTACATCCCACAGCTAATAAAACTACTTTTTGACCTAAGAAAGTGATCAGGATACTGGAACTAGGAATACGCTGTTTAACTATCATCTTTAATAGTGTTGTTTATAGTTTTTAAACAGCTTGGGCCAAACTCTATAAATAACACCTAAATTGGCAGCCGCCTACAAAAACGACTGTCAATAATGCTTAGGCGTTGTTTGAAGAATCACAGCTAATAGTGTCTACCAGCAAAGAGGAGACTGAGAGAGGACATGATCGAAACATTCAAGATAATGAAGGGAATAGACTTAGTAGATAAAGACAGGTTATTCACCCTCTCCAAGCTAGAGAGAATGAGAGGACACTCTCTAAATTTAAAAGGGGATCGATTCTGTACAAACATAAGGAAGTTCTTCACCCAGAGAGTGGTGGAAAACTGGAACGCTCTTCTGGAGGCTGTTATAGGGGAAAACATCCTCCAGGGATTCAAGACAAAGTTAAGACAAGTTCCTGCTGAACCAGAACGTACGCAGGTAAGGCTAGTCTCAGTTAGGACACTGGTCTTTGACCTAAGGGCCGCCGCGGGAGCGGACTGCTGGGCACGATGGACCACTAGTCTGACCCAGCAACAGCAATTCTTATGTTCTTATGTTATGTTCTTATGTAGGCATCTGCAAGATAGGCCAGAGTTTTACTGCCCTACATTACAGTCATCCAAGTTCGTTAGTAAATTGCACCTAATGATGCCTAAGTCTTGCTCCACTCCCTAACCACACCCACTTAGGCATAAGGCACCATTAGATGTCTTGGTGTAGATGTGATAATGGTACCTACATTGTAGACGTGTCCCAGTGCCTACTTTTTTAACGAGTTTTTAATTGTTTTTTAAAAAACAAGATCAATTATGCCGATTAAAGCCAATTAAAACAATTAAGTTAGGCAGCAGTACAGTGCCTACTGCCGTTTAACTTAGGGCACTGTGTATAGAATATGGTTCCCTATGTGCCTCTTGATAAGTAGTGCATGCTATTCAGTAATAGTGCATGCTCTAGATCACTAGAGACCACTAGTGAGCGATAGTGTGCAAAATCACACAATAGGATGCACTACTGATAATACAAAGGAAAAAACAAAATTTGGGAATTTTCCTGTTTTGTGTCAAAAATGATGCAAAACAGAATGCAAATATACTTCCTTAGTTAATGCAGAATAGTTAACTAATCCTTCAGGGGTATCATTTACTGCATTAGTGGCTGTGCTTGAACATGCAGGAATGACCATTGATCTGTGCTAGTGGTACAGCTGTCTTCCCCTAAGGGTCTAGACAGCTGAGCACCCTTTGCAGAATACTATCCTAGCACAGACATTGTACCTAACTTTGGATGCGGCACTTACTGAAACTTGGTGTAATGGCAGTTGGGCATGTTAATGACCCTATTTTATACTATACACTTCCCCCTCCCCATTCGCGGTTTCCCTACTCGCGATTTCACATAATCATGATTTTTTGGGGGGAGAGGAGGGAAACCTCCCCCCCATATTTTTGTCTTCCCCCCGGCATCCTGGCCTTACCTGGTGGTCTAGCTGGTTTTTGGGGCAGGAGCAATCTTCCTACGCTCCTGCCCCGTGAAGATAGCCATTAGGAAATGGCTGTGTGGAGTTCCCGTAGTCTCTCGAGAGACTAAGGGAACTCCCCATAGCCATTTCCTAATGGCTGTCTGCACGGGGCAGGAGCGTAGGAAGATCGCTCCTGCCCTGAAAACCAGATAGACCACCATGTAAGGTCGGGATGCCAGGGGAAGGCGGAAGGGAGACGGGGGTGGGTCAGAGCCGGATATTCATGGTTTTTCGCCATTCATGGTCCGGCTCTGCCCTTATCCCCCACGAATAACGAGAGAAGTGTAGAGCTTAATTTCTGTAAACACCCTGACCCAAATATGTCCCTCTCATGGCTTCATCCTCTTTTAGGTTGTGTGCTACAAAAGTGTAGGTGTTCATTTTATAAAATAGGACAAAGGGCAGATTAATGTGTATACCCTAGTGCTGCCCGATTTGCCAATTCAAATTGATTCACCCATTCGCTTCGGTGAATCAATGCAAATCAATTCATTCTCCCCTCAAATTGGACTCACCAATTCAGTGACCAGCACCCCTCTCCCCCCCAAGTGAGACCTGACATATCTCTGGGTCTCCTAAAGCAGCAGCAGCAGCGGTGGCAGCAGTGGCTGGCCGGTAGAGGCAGTGCTCTGAACAGGCCATTTGTGGCCTGCCCTACCGGGGTCTTTGCCCAGGGCCGCCATCAGGGCAGTACTACCAGTCCTGCATTCAGGGGCCTGGAGCTGACAGGGGGCCCGGGCTCCCCCAGGGTCCTAGGCCACAGTCTAGGGAGGGGGCGGTCCGCCCCACTTCACAGGAGAGAGCTTGACGGTGAACCCGCGGAGTTCAATACATCTCGAGCCGCGAGGCTCGTCTTCTGTTCCTACCTGCCCTGCCGCTCACATATAGCCGATGGGAAGTGTTCCCCGATGTCAGCGCTGACGTCGGAGGGACGGCTTAAGCAAAGCCTGCCCTCCGACGTCAGCGCTGACGTCGGAGAATACTTCCGATCGGCTATTTGTGCGCGGCAGGGCAGGCAGGAAACAGAAGACAAGCCTCTCGGCTCGAGCTCCGTTTTGCTGAGAAAGTTGCAAAGAAGGGCTGGGAGGTAAACGCGGAACACAAAAGGGGGAGGGAGTGCGTTTTGGACACAAGGCATGAAATTGGGAGAGAGGAAGGGAGGGAAAGAGATGCTGAGGTGGGGGAGGGAATGGGTTTTTGGACACAGAAGGCATGGACTTAGGAGAGAGGAAGGGAGGGAAAGAGATGCTGAGGTGGGGGATGGAATGGGTTTTTGGGCACAGAAGGCATGGACTTGGGAGAGAAGAAGGGAGGGAAAGAGATGCTGAGATGGGGGAGGGAATGGGTTTTTGGACACAGAAGGCATGGACTTGGGAGAAAGGAAGGGAGGGAAAGAGATGCTGAGGTGGGGGAGGGAATGGGTTTTTGGACACAGAAGGCATGGACTTGGGAGAGAGGAAGGGAGGGAAAGAGATGCTGAGGTGGGGGATGGAATGGGTTTTTGGGCACAGAAGGCATGGACTTGGGAGAGAAGAAGGGAGGGAAAGAGATGCTGAGATGGGGGAGGGAATGGGTTTTTGGACACAGAAGGCATGGACTTGGGAGAAAGGAAGGGAGGGAAAGAGATGCTGAGGTGGGGGAGGGAATGGGTTTTTGGACACAGAAGGCATGGACTTGGGAGAGAGGAAGGGAGGGAAAGAGATGGTTGTGTATACGGGGAATAGAAGAAAGGAGAATTTTTGGTCATAGGGAGGGAGTGAGGTACAGATAGTGGCATACCAATGTGGGGTAGGGCAGTCCGCTCCGCCCCGAGTTTACGTCCCCAGGGGGTGCACAGCTGGCCACCCTCCAGTGTTCTCCCTAGGCCAGCAAACTGCGGCTCTTTAGCCACTTGAGTGCCACCGCCGCCATCGGGAACAGGCCGGCGCCAAGTTCTCCCTGCTTTTCACTGTGGGGCCGACCAACTCTTGCCACTCGCGTCAATTCTGACGTCGGAGAAGACGTTATGGGCCAGCCAATTGCTGCCTGGCTGGCCTAGAATGTCCTCTCTGACGTTAGAATTGACGTCGGGTGGCGAGAGTTGGTCGGCCCCGCAGGGAAGAGAAGCAGGGCAAACTCAGCGCCAGCCTGTTCCCGATGGCGGCAGTAGCAGCCTATTCCCCAGTGGCGGTGGCAGCATTTTCCCAATGGTAGTGGCATATGGGAGGGCAGGGAGAAAGAAAGAAAGGGGGGACAGGAAGCCAGAAAGAAAGAAAGAAAGGGGGCAGGGTGAAACAAAGAAAAACGGGGCACGGAGAGAGAGAGAAAGACAGACATACAGAACGAAAGAGGGTGTGGGGAGAGAAAGAAAGAAGGGGCAGGATGAGAGAGAGAGAAAAACAGACATACAGAAAGAAAGGGGGTATGGAGAGAGAGAAAAATAAAGAAGGGGCAGGGTGAAACAAAGAAAAAGTTTGGGGAGGGAATGAGGTCTTGAGGAGAGGAAGCATACAGGAGGCTGAAAGAAGGGAAGAAATATTGGATACACAGTCAGAAGAATAAAGTGCAACCAGAGACTGCTGAAATTACCAAAGGTAGGAAAAATGATTTTATTTTCAATTTAGTGATCAAAATGTGTCTGCTTTGAGAATTTATATATGCTGTCTATATTTTGCACTATGGCCCCCTTTTACTAAACCGCAATAGCGTTTTTTAGCGCAGGGAGCCTATGAGCGTTGAGAGCAGCGTGGGGCATTCAGCGCAGCTCCCTGCGCTAAAAACCGCTATCGCGTTTTAGTAAAAAGGGAGGGGGAATATTTGTCTATTTTTGTATAGTTGTTACTGAGGTGACATTGCATAAAGTCATCTGCCTTGACCTCTTTGAAAACCCGCGTAATATAAATGATAATTAACATTTTCTCTGCGTACAGCGTGCTTTGTGTTTTTAAAATTTTATTGTTGGTAGATCATTTTGACTTGGCCATAAAGGTAAGGGGGAGGGAGGGAGGGGAGCTGCTGAAAGACATCTAGTAATCCTTGCAGGCTTGACTGTGCAGGGAATTATTTTTGTAAAATCATGTTTTGTTATGTGACTGGCATTATTTAGACTTTAATTTCTATGAATGAATAGAATGAAAATGATATAAATTACTTGCTTGTTTTTATGTGTGTGCACTGAAGGAAAGTGGAGAGAGAGTGGGCTGAGGACGCTGAAGGGAAATGGGGAAGAGAGAGTGGGGAGAAGATGCTGATTTATAAATTGACAATTGTACAGAATATTGTTTCTTTTTTATATTCATCCATAGCTGCATGTTAATGATGTGCTCATATGCACTTATTTATCATCATAACATATACATCATCATTAACATGCAGCTGTGGATGTGTAAGGACAGGCTGAGGAGAATGGATGGGAAGGAAGGAAGGTGCACATATCAACATATTGTACATTTTTAACATGCATGATGTAGCTATAGACAAGCTGAGGAGGATGGGATCATACAGATGTGTATGTTCAGATATGCGCTCAGATGTGTAGTTTTTTCTGATATATTTATTAAGCTTACAGTATTTATAAAAACACATTTAATACTTGTTACAAAAAATATTGTGCAATTGTGATCTACTTCTGGCCTATAAAGGTCAAAAGCAATCCTTAACTGAGATTTTACATTCAAAAGTGAATTATAGCTACTAGCACTATTATTTATTAGTTATTTATTATGCAGATGTTTGTTAGTTTGTTATTAGTTCAATATTAGACATATGTTAGTTTAGAATAGATAGGTATAGATTAGTTTAGTTTAGGTTAGGTTAGGGCCCTGCTGAAAGAGTCTACCTTGACGTGGTTGCAGGCTTACAAATCTTTTGGTCAAAGAGTGCGGCGACAGAGAAAAGTATGTGTGTATTCGGCCCATGGAAGAAGGGGGGGGGTCGGGGGGTGGAAGGGGGTGCGTGGGGGGCCCAATAGGATTGCTCAGTAAGGGGCCCAGAAATTTCTGATGGCGGCCCTTCTTTGCCACTAATGAGGTCACTAATGATGCAGCAGAGGAAGCCCTTGCAGGATAGGCCAGAAGTAGCCTGTTCAGAGCACTGCCTCTGCCAGCCGGCCACTGTCACAGCTACTGCTGCTTTGGGAGGTATGTTAGATCTCATGGTGGTGGTGGTAGATTGGTCAGGAGGTGCTGCACAGGGGGTTAAGCGAGATGGAATGCTGCTGCATAGGGGGATGGAAGGGAAGGATGGAAAGCTGTTGCTCAGGGGAATGAGAGGGAGGAATGAAAAACTGCTACACAGTGGGATAGGAGGGATTGAAAGCTGCTGCATATGGGGGAGAGAGGAAGAATTGTTGGACATGGGGTGGAGGAGAGGAAGGGAGAGTTCCAAGAAAGAGGTAGAAAAGGATGAGAGGGAGAAATCCTGCATATGATGGAGGGAAGGAAGACGCATGGAGAAGAGAGAGGGAGAAATGTTGGACATAAGGTGGAGGGCAGGGAGAGATGGTGCATGGGGAGAGAGAAATAAATGTTGCCCATGATAAAGGAGGGAAGGAAGGGAGAGATGCTGCATGGAGAGGAATAGAGAATTTTGACCCAGGGCACAAGGCATGGAGAGAGAGGAATGGTAGACAGTGGGAAAGAAACAGAAATGTTGGATATGGCAGTGGAAGGTAAGGTACAGAGATGGAAGATCGATGGTGAGCACGGAAAAAGAAGAAAATGTCAAATGGGCAGGAAAATCTGGTAAGCGAGTTAACAGAAGACAAACAGAAATTATTGCCTTGAATGAATATGATTTGAATAATAAAAATGACCAGACAACAAAAGGTAGAAAAAATAATTGTATTTTCTATTTTGTGATTATAATATGTCAGATTTGAATTGTGTATCCTGCCAGAGGAAAAATATTTCTTTATTTTGTTTACACCAAAGCACTGGCATAGGTTTGGAGAGGGCAGAAGGGGGTGGGATAGGTGAAGAGTCTACAAAATAAATCTGCCAGGATGTTTGGAAAAAAAAAAATGTCTAATTGGACGGGAAAAGTGAATTGAGTTGAATCAAATCAAAATAATTTTCACTGAATCAGGCAGAACTAGTATACCCAAATGACCATCAATTCATTAACTAACAAGTTTACATGCAGATCTGAGATCTATGTCCAAATTTGCATGCCCAACTCTGGGCAACCTAAAAGGAGTAGAAGAAAGTTTTTACGAATAACTTGAAAAACTAAAGTGGACAAAGCCATGGGACTAGACACGATCCATCCCAGAATATTGAGAAAGCTCCTTGGAGACAGGAAATGATCCATGGAATTGAAGAAGAATGAATGTCGTCTCTCTTTACAAAAGTGGTAACAGAGAAGAAATCGGAAACTATAGGCTGGTATGCCTCACTTTGGAGGTTGGAAAAATAATGAAAGCTCTGCTGAAGGAAAGAATAGTGAATTACTTGGAATGCAATAGGTTACAAGGTCCGAGGCAACATGCCAAGGGAAAATCATGCCAAACAAACCTGATTGATTTATTTGACTGGATGACCAGAGAACTGAATTGAGGAAATACACTGTTCAATATATTTGTGGGTGACATTTCTGAAGACTTAAATGGAAAAGATATGACACAAAGATTTCCAGTAGGGAATAGAAACGTGAGAAGAGGAGTGATTTGAGCTTTCAGGGGAGGAGCTTAATTAAGATGGCCACCTGAATGCGTTCGGCGGAACGCGCTCAAGCCTTTTTCCTTACCTATGGTGAAGCGCAAATCTAAGACCCGGTTTTACCCTTCTGAACCCGGGCCGCAACAACTATCCGGCCCGATGGACGCGTTCGTCAAGCATGGGCCTGGAGGAGATCCGGATGGAAAGTCCTCGGCGCAAGGTGGGGGCATATCGAAGAGCCCCAGCACCTCTTTCGAGGAGACCAGTCTCTCGCCGGAGGAGAGTAATACTCCAGCGCAGCCACTCCCTCAACGAGTGCAGCAGGATGTGGGGAGTGAGGGGAGCATAGCAGCAACCTCTGAGAGCTGTGAAGAAGATCAAGAAAAAGAAGAACTTGCGATTAGGAGACTGTCAACTGCTTCCTTTTTACAACCGACACCGCGAGGCAAACTTTGCCTGGCAGAGGAACAGCAAGTACCGGCACTGACTAATGTTCAACCAGGTATTGTGAATTTAAATGACCTGAAATTTACCTATACTGTGGCATCCTTGGAAAAGCCTACAGTAATTGACTTAAATCCTATATGGGAAGCAATTGCCACATTACAGCTTTCCCTGGGGGACTCAATTTCAAACGTTTTCCACTCATTGTTCTGCTATATTAACTGAGACATTAACTTTGCAACAATGGGTGGACAAATTAGAGAAAAAAATCAACTGAACAAGAGAAGAAATTGGAAATTCTTGGAGCACAAAATCAGCTCCTAATGAAAGAAAATGGTAATATTAATTTCAAGATAATTTTGGAAAATATCACATGGAGACAAAATTTAAGATTGGTTAATTTTCCTAAATTAACAACTACTTCACCAATAGATATGTTTAAACGATATCTTTCAGAGATTCTGAAAATCCTACAGAACTCTTTTCCACCTATTTCCAAAATTTATTATATTTCTTTGGGAAAGAAGAAAACTCTGGAAGATCACCAGAAACCGGAATTAGATCTATTGGACTTGACAAACTTAATAGAAAAATTAGACTCAGAACAGATCACATTTGCTACATTATTTGTGCAATTAGCCTTAGATTCAGATAGAGATTGGTTATTGAAGCTGCTTTTTAAATACAAAGATGTCTTGTTTCTGAATCAAAAAATAAGAATGTACCCAGATGTATCTAAATTAACGCAAAAAAGGATGAAACAATTATTGCTTTTGAGACCCCAGGTTTTGAAACTGGGAGCTACTTTTGTATTAAGGTTCCCTTGCAAATGTTTGATTAATTTCAAGGGTGCCAGATACACTTTTTTTGATTCTACACAGCTGACGAGATTTATCCTAGAAAATGAGGTGAGGTCTGCAAGTACCTCTGTCAATATTCAGTAATGAATGCTCAAAGAAGTTTAGTTTAGGTCCACTTCAGGCTACCATTATTTTCCCTAATAATTGAGGGAATAAAATAGTCTTTGATCTTTATGAAACTCCTCCTTTATATTATTGTGGACTAACAAACAGTTGAAACTTATCTAATTTACCTTGTTATTATATTTCCTTTTTACTGATATTAGTTGGATACTGTTGATTTCATATGATTATTATTGTCATAACAAATAGAAACTTAATAAAGATTTAAAGTGAAAAAAAAAGAAAACATGAGAAGAGACCTACAAATGTTGGAAGAATGGTCTAATGTTTGGCAGTTAAAATTAAATGTGAAGAAGTGCACTTGGGAATTGACAATCCAAAAGATCTGTTGGTGCAAGAGGGAAAGAAGCTGATATGCCTGGACCAGGAGGAGACCTTGAAGTGATATTGTCTCAGGATCTCAAGGCTGTGAAACACTTTGTCAAGGCAGTGGCTGTAGCCAGAAGGATTTTTTTCTAACTATTGGTCACTCTCTAAAGTTAAAAGGGGATAGATTCCGTACAAACGTAAGAAAGTTCTTCTTCACCCAGAGAGTGGTAGAAAACTGGAAGGCTCTTCCAGAATCTGTCATAAAGGAAAACACCCTCCAGGGATTCAATACAAAATTAGACAAGTTCCTGCTAAATAAGGACGTACGCTGATAGGGCTAGTCTCAGTTAGGGCGCTGGTCTTTGACCAGAGGGCCGTCGCATGAGCAGACTGCTGGACATGATGGACCACTAGTCTGACCCAGCAACAGCAATTCTTATGTTCTTATTTTCTTATTAGACTTACGCTGCTTATGAAATCCTCTACCTTGAATCCCTCAGTTCCAGCGAGCTAGTGTCCAATTGTCTGCAATGTTTGGGTGGACCTACCCATAGCTACACCCTTATCTACAGTCTAGTTACACTCTCCTCCCTTGTTGTGTAGGGGCACTGCAATGGGCAACATTGTAGCATGACACTCTTCTTTGATTGATTTGTGGTCAGATTCATTTGAGTGTCAGTATACCTCGTATATCATCATTAGTGACTTTTAAGACTCCTGAGGCAGGCCTGTTGGCCGAAACATGCGCATGTCAGATCGTCATTTCACCAGAGGGATTGAAGGACACTTTTTTAGTGCACATCTTTCTCTTTTGGACAATTCCACTCTGGTTATTGCATATTTGTGTCTGTGGTGTTGTTTTTTCCCCTGTTTTTTTTCTTTTCTCTTCTTTAATATATAAAGAAATCATAACAGAAATTTAATTGGGCATCACCTGTACATTCAAGCATGCCCATTTCAGTATAACAAAAGAATGGTAAACCATAATAAAGACCCAAAGGACTTCTTTTAAAATCACAAGTCCTATGGGCTTCTGTGCCAGTTTGGCATTTTTTTTTAAAGCCAAAATGTGCACAGTTGACTGAATAAGTGAAGCCAAATAATAAATGGTTTTCCCTGAAGCAGACTAATTAGGCAATATGCAGTCTGCAGCAGGAGGTTATGTCAATTGGGACTGAATGAGTTTATGTCAGCTAGGACCAACTTTGGCCACTTTGCTTGATTAAAAGTAGCTGCTAAAGGATTGTTTAGCAGCTGTTTTCAGTGACAAATGCAAAGTTTTCCTTTCCGCCAAATGAATTTGACAAATTTGAATTGACTTTTTGTTTCTACATTAAGGGATTTTGATTTTTAATGTTTTGCAATTTGAAGTGCAGCAGTGTTAAAATAAATTTTATTCTCCAAACTATAGGCTGCAAACAAAGGCTGGAGTAGAACAAAAGACATAGGGCTCCTTTTACTAAGCTGCGATAGTAGTTTTAGCACGCGCTTAGCGCACGCAGAATTGCCGCGCGCACTAGACGCTAATGCCAGCATTGAGCTGGCGTTAGTTCTAGCCACATTGCGTGGGTTTAGCGCGCGCTAAAAACGCTATCGTGGCTTAGTAAAAGGAGCCCATAGAGCCTAAGCCATTCAAAACTGAGATAAGACAAAAGGACCTGAAACTCCCCAGACAATAACCCTATTAAAATTCAATCAGGCTCTGCCTAGCCAGAAAGTAAGTCCAACTCAAAGGTGTAAAAAATCTCTAACTGTATATATATCTCTTAATTGCAGTACTGTATACAATAAATTCAAAAAAATGTTTGCACTCAGGTTGACACTGAAGACTAAAAACACACTTAGCTTAGTTGTAGGGAAAACTCATCAGGGTCCCAACGCGGCCCCGTTTCGGTGTCTGCTTCAGGAGACCCCGCCAACTAGAATTTAAATTCTGCTAAGGAGTAACACCGTGTGAGATTAAAAAATGATCGGTCAAAATGCGGAACTTTTTCACATTTTGACCGATCATTTTTGAATCTCACACGGTGTTACTCCTTAGCAGAATTTAAATTCTAATTGGCGGGGTCTCCTGAAGCAGACACCGAAACGGGGCCGCGTTGGGACCCTGATGAGTTTTCCCTACAACTAAGCTAAGTGTGTTTTTAGTCTTCAGTGTCAACCTGAGTGCAAAAATTTTTTTGAATTTATTGTATACAGTACTGCAATTAAGAGATATATATACAGTTAAATATTTTTTACACCTATGAGTTGGACTCGCTTTTAACATTGATTAAGCGATGATTGGATGATAAACTCTTTCCCTAAGAGGGGGTTACCTCTCCCTCTTCAGAGTTTTATGTCTCTGAGCTGAGTTTTTGTACAGCGGGCCCTTCTCATTGGTTGTGTTATTTATTGAGTTAGTCTGCCTCATTTACAGTTTAGCATTTTTACTGACTCCATAGTTACATTGTCCCTGCTGTAGTGGAAACATAGCCAGAAATTAAACCAGATGACATCATCCGGCTAGAACAGATACAAGTTAGAACTGAAATCCTGATTTGGGATTGGACAATATTCCTGACTTGGTGACTGGCCACAACTCCTGCATTGTGACTGGACATTGCTCCCGAGTTCCTGACTCGGTGATTGGACTGGACTTCAAGCCCACAGAGTCCATAGAAAGAGGAGATTCACCTAAGCTTCTTTCTCTTTGATCATCACTGGACATTCTGCAACACACCTTGCTGTAATCTCTCCTTTACATTCAAGATCAAGTTTCAAGTTTATTAAAAAATTTTATACCGCTTAATCAAATTTCTAGGCGGTGTACAGAAATAAAGAGTATCTTAAAAAAAGAAACAAAACAAGTTAGAGTTAAAATACTAAACAGAACCAGGTTAGTAGACACATACAAAAACATATATACTAACTACACACAGTTAGGAAGGAAGTAAAAAGCACACTTAGGGGAAAAACAATAGGTGAGGGTAAAAGCTATAATTTGTTTTGGTCCTTAAAAGGAGAGTTGTTATCCAAAAGCATCTTGGAATAAGAATGGTTTTAGTTTTGCTTTAAATTGCTTTAGCGCAGATCCAATCCATAAACGATTAGGCAGCGAATTCCAGAGAGAAGGTGCAGTGACAGCGAAATTGTTGGATCTCAACATGTTAATTAATTTTAAAGATGGTACGACAAGGAGATTCTGTGACATAAAACGAAGAGATTTAGTGGGATTATAGGGAATTAGGAGTCTATCAATAAATTCTGGTTGATTGTTTGAGCGAGTTGTAAAAGTTAATAGTAAGATTTTGTAGCTAATTCTATGTTCAACGGGTAGCCAATGTGCGTTGAACAGAAGAGGAGAAACATGATCATATTTCTTTGCGCCGTAAATGATCTTGATAGCTGTATTCTGCACCATCTGAAGGCGTCTTATTTCCTTTTCTGTAATGCCCTTATAAAGGGCATTACAATAATCTATACAAGAAATTACCAAAGAATGGATCAGTGTATTCAAAGAAGCTGGGTCTAGTAGTTTGGAAAGGGAACGTATCATTCTAAGGTGGTGGAAGCATTTCTGGACCACCGTACTAATAAGATTGTGATAGGAAAATTTACAGTCAAGAGTGACTCCTAGCAGTTTTAAAGTAGGTACAACTTTAATTGTGAGAGATTCAAATTTCAAGGGGGCCTGAAGGGAAAGATCATTAGTTTTGATTTATTGATGTTGAGGGACAACCTATTTGAATCTAACCACAATTTGATTTTTTCTACTTTGTGGTTGATGGAAGCATCATCCTCTATGTTATTAAGATCGATGGGGTGGATTAATTGCACATCATCGGTGCAAGCAAATGTGGTGAAGCCGAAGGATTGTCCTACAGTCATAAGAGGGGACATAGAGATGTTAACAAGTAATAGTGACAGAATAGAGCCTTGCGGAATTCCATGTTTAATGGAAGAAGGCTCAGATGATGTATTGTTAAAAATAACCTTGGATGATCTATCTGAAAAATAGGAGATGAACCAGTCCATGACTTGACCTGTTATGCCAATTTCGTGAAGACGTGATAACAATAAGTTATGATCAATGGTATTGAAAGCAGAGGAAAGATCTAAGGAGAAGATGCCATATGCTCCCAGCTAATCTGCAATTGAAGAACTCTTCTTCTAGCAAGGGCCTTCCTCATAGTGAGTTACTTTTAATCCATCTTAAATTAATCATTCTGTTTCTCTGACAATATTTTATCTTGTGGCACATTTCCCTTGTTCAAAGATTCCTAAACTGTAACTAAAAATTATTGCATTGCCTGTCTTCAGGCTGCCAGTCTGACTGGTGTCTTTCGGAGCATCAACCCCTGTGGACCGTGAACACAATAAAAAACAATGGGGGAGGCAAAACACAGCTGGCACCCTGCGAGACACCACTGAGCCTCCTACAGATGCCTAACAGCCTATGCTTGAACCTCTGCAAATAACAGGTAAGCAAGCTATGAAAAGTTGGCACCGAGCTCCAAAAAATGCTTCTGCAGGCTGGCCAACGGGTACCAAAAGAGATTTGCCTGTCTGCTGCAGACCACAGTCTGCTTCTCCATGAACAGGGGAGCTCTGAGTATCAAAAACTGATGAAAATATCCCAAAAATGAGTAAATAAAGAAATAAGCAGAACAAAACAGAAATATTCCTTCAGGCTCGCATGCAGAAGGGAAAAAACTGTAGGGCAGGATTCAGAAAAAAATCCAGAGTGGATTCCTTCTGTAATTCTCGTGGCTAGAGCGGAAATTACCCATCCTTCCAGAATTGCACACCTATTGCACTAGAAATATACTTAACACTGAAATTCAAATGAAAGAGATATAATACATACTAAAAGGGAGTCATAATACGTATGCTGCATCTAATAAGCACACATCAGAACATTTGAATTATAGATATAATCCTATAATACAGCTTATCCTATAGCTGAGGGGTCAAATGCAGATATTAGATGAGGATAAAATGAGTGGTATGGAGTGTGCTGAGATAAACAGATTGGAAGCTAAACTCAAGGCAAATTGTTTATACAGTTAAACAAGATATAGGAACTGATTTAGTTAGTGCATATGGCAAGCTAGTCCTGTTGCAGAATGAGTATATTGTCAATCACCCTATGCCAGGGGTGTCAAAGTCCCTCCTCAAGGGCTGCAATCCAGTCAGGTTTTCAGGATTTCCCCAATGAATATGTATGAAATCTGTTTACATACACTGCTTTCAAGGTATGCTAATAGATCTCATGCATATTCATTGGGAAAATCCTGAAAACCCAACTGGATTGCGGCCCTCGAGGAAGGATTATGACACCCCTGCCTTATGTATTGAAGGCTTTTATCTGCTTTCTGAAGTAGAGGTAGTCTGGAGTTAGACATAACCCCTCTGGGAGTAAATTTCAGAGCTTGGGGCTTCCTGAGAAGGCTCACTTTCGGGTATCACATCTTACAATTTCTTTTTATGAGGGTACAGATAGAGCGCTCTTTGAGAAGACCTCAGAGGTCTCAACGGTATATAAAGGGTTAGCTTGTTCTTTAAGTATTCTGGCCCATTTTGTCTGAGGACCTTGAATCAAACATAGAGATTTAAATTTAACCCTATAATGTACTGGTAGCCACTGTAGTTTGCGCAGGGTGTGATGTGATCATGCTTCTTGCAGCTTTCTATCAAACTCACATTAATTCACTTACTGAAATATGCCTGTTTCCAAAACAGAGAGCAGGGATATCCAAACTATGCAGTCTTTGTTGCAAATTTCCCTGGACCTCCATGCTTTTCCCAGATCAGAAAAAAACAAAAGAAGAAATCCCCCTTTATAGGGTTACCTATTTACAGAGACTTTTCTCTTCCATCACCCACTATATGCATGTACATTTCTCCCTCCATATTCGCAGTTTCAGCATTCACGGTTTCGATTATTTGAGGTTTTTAGCTTGCTGTCTCCTCCCCCTCCCCAAAATTGCATCAGCTTGCATAGAGAAATTGCTGATTCCAAGCGTTTACAGAGAAACTCGCTGATTCCCGGCACTTTCTTCACCGTGCTTTGCCTCTCCTTCAGAAACAGACCAGGTCTCCCACCATGTTATTCACGGTTTCACCATATTCACAATGGTTTTTAATATAAAACAGCAAATAACATATAAAAAAGTTATTTGTGGTTTTTCAGTATTTGCGGTTCTGTTAATCTCCTATCACAGCGAATACGGAGGGAGAAGTGTACTGTAAAAGTACTGTGTGCATGAGAGTAGACTGTATTATACATACATGTGGGTATATATTTTTTATAAACTGTAAACTATATTGATGCATTTTTGACCTTGAAGGGCCATATAGTAAATATGCAAGGAAATGGAAATGGACTGGGTTATGCTCAATAGGTTATGGTTTATGGACTGGACTATGCTCTGTCACAACCCTAGCCCTAAAGCTCGGCTTGTGCCAGGTAAGGCTTTGACTAAACCTAGCCCAGCCATTAAAAGAGCTAATCAGTGTGACAGGGTAGAGTCCAGGAATAGGGAAAACTCTGCATTACCCTTTAAAACCCAGATTACAGATCCCTGGGGAGGGGAGGACTATGAGGGTAACAGCCTGGAACAGCCACAGAATCCTCCTCCTCACTCAGCTAACTCCCAGCTGCAGGACCTGACTAGAAGTTCTGGGAAAACTAGACAGAAGCTGCAGGCTGCCCCTCCCCCTCAGAGAACAGGGCATGGTCGCCTCAATGCACTAGAGCAGGGGTGTCCAATGTCGGTCCTCGAGGGCCGCAATCCAGTCGGGTTTTCAGGATTTCCCCAATGAATATGCATTGAAAGCAGTGCATGCACATAGATCTCATGCATATTCATTGGGGAAATCCTGAAAACCCGACTGGATTGCGGCCCTCGAGGACCGACATTGGACACCCCTGCACTAGAGGCTGCTCTGAGGAGGAAGCAGGCAGTCTGCCCTGGGCCAGCCCAGGAAGGAGGGTTGCAGGACAGCTCTCCTGAACCTCAACTTTACCAGGACATTGAGATGGTGGATCCAGCCCCTGACCCTGAAGCTAACCAGCTAGCAGAACCAGAGCTCATGGACTGCCTAGAAACTGCCAACATTACAGAAGCTTACCCAGGGAAGTAGAGCCAAGATCCCTGAGGAATACCAACTGGTCGTCTTGGTGGCAGGTAGGGAGGTCTCAGCTCTTATCGATACGGGGGCCAAGCAGTCGGTTGCATCAGCCCAGCTTTGGGATGACCTAGGAGAGGACCCGAACTTAGGTACTAAGGGGGTACCTATTACCTGCATTCATGGGGAATCCAGGGAATACCCCCTGAGAACCTTAACAATAGAGCATGACAAGAGAAAAACTCCCATACCTGTTGCAGTTTTGGAAACAGCACCCTACCCTTTAATCTTGGGAAGAACTGGCTGGCCCTAACGAGGACCGAGGTTCCCAAAGGGGAGAGTGGCCCAGAGAAATGCGTGTTGGGAAGCCGGATGGTAAGGAGAACAACTCCCTCTCCGGAGGAAAGGCAGCAAGCTAAAGCACCAAAACCTAAGAGCTGGAGGCCAACTATTCGTTGGGTCTCGCTCTCGGATAGGGCCATAGCACCCACTCGAGCTTACCCTAAGACAGCGGGTTATGACCTTTACGCTGCCCAAGAGCAGACTATCCCTACGAAAGGGAGGGCTCTAGTGAGGACTGACATTCAAGTATCACCTCCACCAGGGGCCTATCTTAGGATAGCCCCCCGATCTGGGTTGGCTTTGAAACATGCAGTAGATGTTGCTGCTGGAGTTATTGACCCAGATTATAGGGGGAATGTTGCCGTACTCCTTGTGAATCAAGGGAATACTGATTATCAAGTACGGGTTGGAGAGCGGGTGGCACAGTTAATATGTGAGAGGATTTGGCACCCTGACATAGTGCAGTGGTCCCGTCTCCCTGATACAAGAAGGGGGCAACAAGGGTTTGGGTCTACTGGGGTAGGAACACCAGGGGTTAGCCCACACCCAGAATTGTTACCCAATCTGCCGAAAGATGCGGGGGCTGCTACCCTAGCCGCACTTGAGGTGGAGATATTGAAGGTAAAGGGAGACTTAGCAGCAGCACGCCAGGAATGGGAATCGGGCTTTAAGTCTCAGGCTGAGGCCAGTTTCCAATCCTGGAAAGACCCCTTAGTCCAGGAGAATAAAAGATCCAGGGAAGACGTCCTAGCTCAGTGTCAACAGGAATCAAAAAAACTTAACCATCTGGTAGAACAGATGACCGCCCAGTTAAAATTAGTTCAAGGGCAGATGCAAGAAAATCAAGCCCAACAGCAAGCTGTACAGCATAGTGTGAGGGAAATAAAGACTACCTGCGGAGAACTAACAAATAAAACAGGGAAGGCGGAGAGTTGGGCTGTAAGGCAGCAGGCTCAAGAAGAACAATTGGAGCATCATGCCCAACACTTTGAAAAGGTCCTGGACACTTTTAAAGAGATGGAGCAAGACCTGGGAGAGTTAAAAGAACAAATTATGCAAATGAAAAAGGATGAGCTAGGAAGCATGACACAGGTCATAGCAGCCTTAGCCCAACGCGTGGAGGGGTTAGAAACTCCCAATGGTCAGGACAGCGGGGCCTTGGAAAGTGGTTATGAGACCCCCGTTTTAAGATGGCCCGAGGATTTTCAGGACCCTGACACACCATCCCTAAATCCAGGGAAAAAATTTAATAAACACCGGAAGCGTTGACACTCTATCCAGAATTCAGGAGGATGTGGCGGGCACTCCGCAGACTAGAGTTGGGCAGACATTAAGGGTGAGGGTATGTCACAACCCTAGCCCTAAAGCTCGGCTTGTGCCAAGTAAGGCTTTGACTAAACCTAGCCCAGCCATTAAAAGAGCTAATCAGTGTGACAGGCTAGAGTCCAGGAATAGGGAAAACTCTGCATTCCCCTTTAAAACCCAGATTACAGATCCCTGGGGAGGGGAGGACTATGAGGGTAACAGCCTGGAACAGCCACAGAATCCTCCTCCTCACTCAGCTAACTCCCAGCTGCAGGACCTGATTAGAAGTTCTGGGAAAACTAGGCAGAAGCTGCAGGCTTCCCCTCCCCCTCAGAGAACAGGGTGTGGTCACCTCAATGCACTAGAGGCTGCTCTGAGGAGGAAGCAGGCAGTCTGCCCTGGGCCAGCTCAGGAAGGAGGGTTGCAGGACAGCTCTCCTGAACCTCAACTTTACCAGGACATTGAGATGGTGGATCCAGCCCCTGACCCTGAAGCTAACCAGCTAGCAGAACCAGAGCTCATGGACTGCCTAGAAACTGCCAACATTACAGAAGCTTGCCCTATGGAAGAGAGTTAAGTTTCATTGCTGGTTGTTTTCTGTTTGTATGCTCATGCTAGCAATCGTTTAGGCTTCTTCCTGGGGAACTCTTTGCACCTGTGAGAAGTAAGGGAGCAGTGCTGAGCTCCTTACTAGGTGCCTGAAAGTGAAAACCTTTTTGGTTAGGTTTCAATATGCTGGACTGTTTGAGTTTATATTTTTCCTTTGAAAGCAAGAAAAGTTTCAATTTTTGATTGTGTGCCTGAGGAGGTAGTTTGGGGAAGAATCCACGCAATATCCTAGGTTGGGATTGTGGGGCCATTTGTGGCTTTCTGTTGCTTACAGAAGGAAGTTAGTGGATTCGGCTACTCCCCTCCCCCACCAACTACTGTTAAGTTGGTTGGGGCCAAGCCACCCTTTTATCTAGGCTTGGACACAACACTGTTTTCATTTATAAAGAAAGTGTGATGGTTGGTTACTGCCTATTTGCCAAAGGCAGAACGATTGGGACTACACTCTGCTACTTACCTGTGGCGCCTGCAAGAAAGGTGTGAGTTGTTGGTTGTTTGTTTTCAACTCAATTTTATTTTGTTCCATTTTCTTATGTTTTGGGAAAGAATGAACTGAACCTTGTTCAAGCTTCATTTCCACAATAAAGTGGGACTTTATTTTCTTTTGAAAGTGACTGTTTGAATCTTGTTGCTTTCTCATTGGATTGTGTGACCATCAGGACTTCCAGCTTTTCTGGAAGCACGTAGGACGCAGGCTATTCTGAGCGCTGACCGGAGCCAAGAGTATCCACGGGCCCGGCGGGGCCACAGCTCACTGTTCTCAAAAATGGAGGACACGAGTGTGTGTATGGGTTTGTCTTGCTCCGGGGTTCTGGAAGCAGCTGGAACCTAAACTGCATTTCCCAAGTGTATTATGCAAACATTTCATCAACAAATGTAAAATAAATTATAAAATAGAATTCCTTGTCTTCTTAGGCTGTGATCTTCCTCATTTCTTTTTGTAATGTCAATATTTTTCACTTTCATTTACATTTTATTTTCTTGTTCATCCTTCTGGAAATTTCTCAGACTATAAAAATACAAATATAGCCATAACTCATAACAATAATTGCAAACAATACTGTCCCCAAATTGCAAACCATCAAATAAATATCATGGGATAAATCCCCTTTTGCCCTTTCATACCACCTTTCCTAAATATCTGAAAGGCTCTTCTCACAGAGATCAATATTTTTCAAATCCTAAATTCTATAAGTTAATATACATTTCTAATAGTTCGTTTTTTCCCTCTTTTGAAATATATGGTTTTATTTTTGTCAGTTTGGTTTTATCTTTGTCTAAGGAAGATTTCCTGAAATCTTGGGGGGAAAGTCATACTACATTTTGATTACTGCCTCTGTGATTGGAAAATACTCTTATTGAGGGAGGGTGTCAGAACTAATTCTGTCTCTACTGATGTATAAAGTGTTACTTACCAAAGAATTTTCATATAGACACAGAGTGTTAGAAAAGCATGGACAAATGAAAACCCAGATTGATCAGTGCCATTCTGAGATTATTATTAAGAAAATCTAATTGGTGTATGCTCCAACAAGCTTAATAATATCGGGAGAAAAGGAAATCAGAATTACAACCTGTTCTGAGCAGTTTGATATTTAAATCTGTAAACATAATTACAAATGCCCTCTATTAAGGAGACCCAAAGATATAACTGTCTGCTCCATCAATGCCATGTAACATTACCCATTTAATATGGCAGATATACATGCAATCAAATAATGTTTGCATTCTAGAAAGGCCACGTCTCTGGGGAAAGCATAACAGCTACTGTGAAAGCCTTAGCAATTAATATTGTCAGAGAAATGCTAGTGGAGGACAGTTATTTAAAGGGGGAAATTGTAGGGAAAGGGATTGGGACTTCTATACTTAGGATTACCAGATTTTGCATCTGGAAAAAAAGAGGCCACACCCCATTCTGCCCCTTAACGCCAGCCTCATGCAAACTTCATCTCTTCGGGCCGAGTTTGGAGTGCATCTGCGCATACGCAGCTCTGATGTGATGATGTCGCATGCAAGCGTGCATGCACGTGACATCACCGTGTTGCATCCACGCATGTATAGATGCACTCCAGACTCGGTCCCAATCGCAACAGCTTTTCACTTTGGGTTTTGAAAAGCCATCTGGATCTTCGGACAGTCCTCTAAAAAGAGGACAGGTCTGGGTAAATCTGGATATCTGGTAACCCTTTGTATACGCCTTTTTGTAGTTCTACAACCACACTCAGAAGTGGTTTTACATACAGGTACTTCAAGCATTTTCCTTATCTGTCCCAGTGGGCTCACAATCTATCTAATGTACCTGGGGCAGTGGAGGATTAAGTGACTTGCCCAGGGTTTCAACCTACAACACACTCCTCTGATACAATATCAGAAGTGAGCCAAGTATAGAACAATGCAGCCATTGTGACATCACTGATGAGGATGGCTTTTACTGGTGGAATGAGGCATTATGACATCAGGGAAAGGGATTGGGACTTAAATACCACCTTTTTGTAGTTTTACAACCACACTCAAAGCAGTTTATATACAGGTACAGTTTATATACAGGTACTTCAAGCATTTTCCCTCTCTGTACTGGTGGGCTCACAATCTATCTAATGTACCTAGGTCAGTGGAGGATTAAGTGACTTGCCCAGAGTCACAAGGAGCAGTGCAGGGTTTGAACCCACAACCTCAGGGTGCACTAGGGAAGGAAAACCCCACCATTTTGAACTGGCAGGCCTACAAGTGAGATGTGTTGAAAATCTTTGTAAAAATGTTTGTACATCATTTCACACCGTAATTCCTGACCAATAAGAGCAGTGCATTTAAAAAAGTATATCACATGCTTTTGATGAAACGTTCCCAAGAAGTGCAATTACCCTCGTAAGTGCAAAGCCTGGAGAGTTTTATAGTTATAGTATTGTAGAAGCACTGCTAAGAGCAAGCAATAATGTCATTACTTTGCACTTACTGCTTTATATTAGCATGCCTGAGATCAGTTAGCTAGATCGATGGATTCCTGCTTTGAGTTCTAATGGTATTTTTCAGTGGGATGTGGGGTGATAAGCAGTCACACATTATAAGATATGGAGGCTGATTTCACATTTCAACTTTATTTGATGCACCACAAATAATAAAGAAAATATCTAAGCAGATTATAATACAATCATAATAGAAAGAGGGTGCCACACGAGAAATACAATACCATTAATTCATAATAATATTTGAAGGGAAAAGATAAGGAGAAGGGATATACTTTATTCTAAGATTTAATAGAAGAGGAGGTAATGAAAAAAAAATTCAGGACTGTGAAAATGAGAGATTTGCAGTGTGAGGATATTGCAGCAGGTGAGGGTTCGACACTATTGACCATCCTCTCCTCGTTGCATGGCTCTCTGTAATTGGAATCTGAGAAATTGAGTTACAATGGTTCACCTCCTTCCTGAATAATAGATTCCAAGGCGTACTGCTCAATGATGCACTATCGAAACCAAACCCGATCAAATACGGTAGTTCCACAGGGGGCTCTACTATTCAAGATCTACATTAGACTTGTTCTTGACATAGCCTACAAATACCAAATACAGATTCACTCCTTCGCGGATGACATCCAACTATATCTACTGCTAGGAGAAACTCGAAATTCCCAGATCACAAAACTCATAAACTGCCTCTCGGAAATGAAAAAAATTGGATGTCCCTCAACAAATTTCAACTAAACACATCCAAAATAGAACTCCTTTGAATCCGCAAAAAGCACTACAGCCACTGGAACTCCACTACCATAACTGCAAAGGACTAAACGTGCAGCCTAGGAATACTCCTTGACGCCAACCTATCGCTTTCCAACCATATCTCTCAGGTGGTATCTTCCTCATTCTACTACCTGCAACAACTCTGAAAAATAAGGAACTACTTCACCCAACTACTCTATGCCCTTGTTCTCTCATGCATGGACTACTGCAACACACTATTCATCGGACTCATAGCAAAGAACAGGCAAATCAGACTTATAAAAAACCTCCATCCCCATGACAGTGTCTCCCAGGCTTTATCTTCAGCTCACTGGCTGCCCATACCCAAATGTTGTGTCTTCAAGGTCCTGATGCTAGCGTTCAAATCCTTGCATGACATGGCACTGGGCTACATGACAACCAAGCTCCCTCTGTATGTGCCAAATAGGTCCCTCCACTCCTAGAATGAAATATGCCTTAACATGCCCCCTGCCCTTCAACTGCAAGCCACCAAATAACATTCCTACTCCCACTTCATACCGAACCACTGGAATCAACTGCTACCACAGATCGGATCCCTTGAAGGACTCCTGAACTTTAGTAAAACAATAAAAACATACTCTTCACCTAACTCCCCTGTCTACGACAGATGGATTACAAAGAAATGTATATTGGTACTAGATCCTCGGTATGTGTTGCGTTAGGATAAAAACTTGCATTGAGAAATCTGGCACTATAACAAAAGCAAATTGTAACCTGTAAACTGTATATTATTTATATTGGTATTAGATCCCTAGTATGTGTCAAGTTAGGAGAAAAACTTTTATTGAAAACACTTGTACACTTCCCCCTCCCCATTCGCGGTTTTGGTAATCGCGATTTTACATATTCGCAATTTTTTGGGGAGGGGGGAAAAAAGAAAAAAAAAAAACATCGTTAAGTCTTCCCCTCGGCATCCCGGCCTTACCTGGTGGTCTAGCGGGCTTTTGGGGCAGGAGCGATCTTCCTACGCTCCTGCCCCCGTGCAGATCGCCATTAGGAAATAGCTGTAGGGAGTTCCCGTCGTAGTCTCGAGAGAGATAGAAGACGAATTAAATCAATAAATAGCCTACATTTTAGGGAGTAATGCCTGCATAAAGTACAGAGTTTTAAGAATGGCTTAGTTGCACCAAGTGGCAAAGTTAGCCAGATATGTTTATCTGGCCAACTTTGCCAAGTGAAAAGAGCAGAGACTCCAGTAGATAGAACGTAAGCACACTACCGGGCAAGGTTCCTGGCCCAGAAATATCTAAGAAAAAGGACCATTTAAATGATTAATTTATGGAGCATGTATGGTTGGACAGGCTGGATGGACCATTTGGGTCTTTATCTGCCATCATTTACTATGTTACTATGTAACTTTAAAGAATGTGACCATTGATTCATAATTCAGTAATAGAAAAAAAGAAAAAGTAACTTTAAAAGACAGCGCAGAAAGTGAAATAACTTTGGATTTTTCAATGTCTATTCACCAGAAGTAAATTTCATAGAACCCTTCCCACTAATGAGTTTCATCTCATGGCCTGTAGTCAGTTGTAAGAAAACTAATAAAACCAAAAACTAGAAAACTGATTGGATCACGTTTTAATATCCTGGAGTACATTGTTCCCACAATAATCTCTATTATTATGAGATTATTATCGTCAATGGAAGCACCATGTATGAAAAACAAATAAAGCATGAGGATATTTATCAAGGCTTTCTGGGATATTTAGCAGGAAAATGCAAAGAACTCATCTAAATTTACATTAAAGCTGGCTAATTTCATGTTATTTGTCTGATTAATGACTGAAAAAAATAAAATTAATTGGCAAATTATAGCATACGAACATAAGAATTGCCGCTGCTGGGTCAGACCAGTGGTCCATCGTGCCTAGCAGTCCGCTTACGCGGCAGCCTCCAGGTCATTTTAATGTCATTATGTGTATGTTACAGATGCATATGTTGTTGAATTACTTCCCTGGAAAGTTTTCACTGAGAAATTTGTATGTCTAGCAAATTGCCATTATGTGTCTATGGTGTCACCCAAAACTAAAGGTACCTACCTACTTCCAGAAGATACACATGTATATAATCTGTGAATATACAGGGATCTAAGGATCCCCTAACCCAGTCAGAGTTCTTGTGTCTGTTCTATTCATCCTGAAAAGACAGAGCCTTGAGGTTCCCCAATTGACAGTGGGATAGCAGTGGAGGAGTCCCAGTGAGGACAGTATATCGAGGAGTAAGTGGTGATCAACAGTATCAAAAGCAACAGATAGATCGAGAAGGATGAGGATTGAGTAGATGCCTTTGGATCTGGCCAGGAACAGGTTGTTAGAGACTTTAGAAAGGGCAGTTTCCATGGAATGGAGGGGGCAAAAGCCTGATTGAAGTGGGTCAAGCCCCTCCTTGCAGCGTGTCCCCTCCCCCTTGTGTGGAGAGCAAGCGCATGCATGGACCGCATCTACTGTACAGGCTAGAAGATGGTCTGTGCATGCGTCAGGATTGCTCTGCAGCAATCCGTGGGGTCGGTGTGGGGCGTGCCTCCAATCGTGTTAATTTGCATGAAGACTGGTAGTGAATCGGTCACCCGGCTATGGATCGCCCTCAGATCGGATCGGATCGGTGAGTTTTGTGAATCTAGGCCTCTGTACTGCCAGTAAGAGACATATTTTTCAATAATGGCCATGCACTAATTTCCTTATTTTGTAGATGGTAAGAACTCATGTGCTAATCCTCTGCTAATCAGTTAGGGCACAGCAGTGACCACTTGCTAACTGATAAGCCCCCCAAACAATTGTTTTGGGTTTTTTTTGCATGTAGTTAGTGTGCAATGAACCCAAAATCACTGGGATGTCTGAGCGTACCCCACAGTACTGCATTTAACCTGCGGTAAGCATGTGTTAATGCTTACCACAGCTTAATAAAAGGATCCCTCAGAGTTGAAGATATTTAAGCATTTTTATGCTACCATTATCGTGTTATTTTGTTCTTAGATGGGATTAGCTAAATATTCAATCTAAATAACATTAAATAAATAACTGCCTACCAAAACTCTCTCCCGCCTCCAAAGGATGCAAAATGCTGCAATCCGCCTCTTGAAAAACCTAGGCATCCGCGACCATGTTACCCCTGCACTAGCTTCCATGCACTGGCGGCCCATTCAAAAACGCTGCACCTTCAAGCCCTGGTCCTCGCTTTCAAAGCCTTCCAAGAAACGATTCTGCACTATATGACTACTAAACTACAAATCTACTTCCCAAAGAGGCCACTGAGGTCCCAAGGAGAAAAACGACTGACCACACCTCCTGGCCGCTCCCTCAAAACTGAAACAGCCCGCAAATGCTCCTACTCACATTTCATACCCAGACAATGGCACACCATCCCCTCCCCATCTATTAGAACACTAGATGAGGAGTGTGTGGCGCAGTGGTTGGATCTACAGCCTCAGCACCCTGGGGTTGTGGGTTCAAACCCCGCGCTGCTCCTTGTGACCCTGGGCAAGTCACTTAATCCTCCATAGCCCCAGGTACGTTAGATAGATTGTGAGCCCACCGGGACAGATAGGGAAAATGCTTGAGTACCTGATTGTAAAAACCGCTTAGATAACCTTGACAGGCGGTATATAAAATCCTAATAAACTTAGATGGACTTTGGAGCTTCAGGAAGGCCGTGAAAACCTTCCTCATCACAAACCCAGCGCTTTAAGGTCATGCACCCAGAAATGTCATTCAGAGTCAATGCACCTACACCACCTACTCTCACCAGATGCTGCTTAGTGTATATGTTTTATTGTCATGTCTATATTGTAAATTATGTCATCCCTGTCCTGCCTTGATTATATTAGGGATGTACTTTGTAACCCATTCTGGATTTCTTTGTGAGGATGGGCTAAATAATTGAGCAAATAAATAATAATAATTTATTTCTTATATACTGCTATAAGAGCACTCAACAGTCCTGTCCACAGTAGTGAGCTGTGCTGTGACAGGCAGATTGTGGCTCAGTGGCTAAAGTTACAGCCTCAGCACCCTGAGGTTGTGGGTTTAAACCCATGGTGCACCTTTTGACCCTGGACAAGTCACTTAATCCCTCCATTACCCCAAAAACATTAAATAGATTGTCAGCCTGCCAGGATAGACAGGGAAAACTGAGCTCCCCAAGGAGAACTGTATAGAAAATTGAATGAATGAATGAATAAATAAATAAATAAATAGCACTTAACAGTCCTGTCCACAGTGATAAGAAGGGCAGTGACAAGCAACCCAGCTGATTCCAATGCACTAAAGCTGGAGCTGTTTCCATGACTACCTATCTGTTTTAGATGGATGAAACTATTGTTTCTATGTGGAGGGATGTATTTAACCTTCCCCCCCCTTACATTGCCATTTAGAAAAGAATAAATGATGGATTTAATACAAATGAAAAAGTAAAAATGGTGACTGTCTTGTACAATAAAGAATCATGGTTTTATTTGCATCACAGGACCCACTGAAATGTCAAAAGATTTCCACAGCTGGCTATTGAACTGTTGTTCCCCATTTTGCTGTTCTTTAGAGGTTCTACACTATATGCCACAACAATTGTCACTGCTGTACCATCAATTAAATCATATAACAGTTGTTTAGATTTTTCCACCTACATATCAAAGGCTAGCTGTTCAGTATCTCAACTACTTCCTACTATGTCTTCATCATTAGTGCTTTACTTTTACAGCTAATTTTCTTTTTCAAAATATTTTTGTATGGACCTTCGGGTAGCAATCAGGCAAACAGAACCAGTTGCTTAAACTCTGCATCAGTCCAATCTTTATTCATATTATTATATATAATATATAATAATATATTCATATTATTATATATTACTAGTCTTTAAGCCCGTTACATTAACGGGTGCTAGAATATATGTATGTCTGTCTTTCTTTCTTTCTGTCTCACTCCCTGCCCTTGTGTCTTTCTTCTTTTCTTTCTGTCTCCCTCCCTCCTATTATTTGTCTCTCTTTCTGCCCCCTATGCAGCATTTATCTCCCCTTGTCTACTTTCCTGTACAGTAGCCATATCAGCATTCCCTCTTCCTTTTTTTCCCCCCCTGTCCATCATCACCTCTTCCTGCTCCCTCTGTCCAGCAGTAGGTCTCCCTTCATTTCCACCCCCCCCCAATCCATCAGCATCTCTTCCTGCTCCCCCTGTCCAGCAGTAGGCCTCCCTTCATTTTTCCCCCCTGTCCATCAGCATCTCTTCCTGCTCCCCCTGTCCAGCAGTAGGCCTCCCTTCATTTTTTCCCCCTGTCCATCAGCAGGCCTCCCTTCATTTTTCCCCCCTGTCCATCAGCATCTCTTCCTGCTCCCCCTGTCCAGCAGTAGGCCTCCCTTCATTTTTCCCCCCTGTCCATCAGCATCTCTTCCTGCTCCCCCTGTCCAGCAGTAGGCCTCCCTTCATTTTTCCCCCCTGTCCATCAGCATCTCTTCCTGCTCCCCCTGTCCAGCAGTAGGCCTCCCTTCATTTTTCCCCCCTGTCCACCACCACCCATTCAAGCTCCCCTTATCCAGCAGCAGTCCTTCTCCCTTTGTTTGTACGTGGTGGGGGAGGCCCCGACTTCCCGAGCTGCAGCTTCTTCGTCGTTGAAAGTCGCCGTCGCCACCGCCGCAGCTCCTGTCTCGCTGTGTATTTTTTTTATTTTTTATTTGAAAGCCGCCGCCGGGGCCGCGCATGCGCAGTCGTATTTTCACGACAGATCAGGGAACACAGTTTTTTAAGTGCGCATGCACAGCCTACCATTTTATTGTATTAGATTCCTCTGGGAGAGGAGAGTACAGGATCATTTCACTATAAGTTAAGTGAGGTTCCTTTTATTTTATATTCATAAGAAAAAGAAAAAAGAATTATACAGATTTAATAAAATATGAATGAAGATAAAAGAATTTCTGAAATTGAGAATTAGAGTATTGGCACTTGAGGCATCATTTTATTTGAAGTTTCCTTGTAAATGTTTGGTTAAGATACAAGATACTGAATTTGTCTTTTGGGATCCCATTCAATTGCAACAATTCTTGGAAGCTCGTGAACAGAAGTGAGTTTTCTTTTCCTTTTTCATTTATTGATGCGAAATTAGGGTAGGTATGTCCAAAATGTCCTAATTTAGTTGGGAATGATTTGGGTTCTTTGGAACTCAACCCATTTCCTTGTTTTCCTTTAAAACTTAATTGATAAAAGCAATATGTTTTCCCTTTTAGTGGGCTTGTAAAGGATTGTTTTTTGTATTAGCTGTTGTATTGAAAACTTGTATGGAAAACTTTTTTTTTCTTGATATCTTTATGATATTGTAAAAGTATTAAATCTAATTTAAAAAAAAATATGAATAAAGATTGGACTGATGCAGAGTTTAAGCAACTGGCTCTGTTTGCCTGATTGCTACCCGAAGGTCCATACAAAAATATTTTGAAAAAGAAAATTAGCTGTAAAAGTAAAGCACTAATGATGAAGACATAGTAGGAAGTAGTTGATATACTGAACAGCTAGCCTTTGATATGTAGGTGGAAAAATCTAAACAACTGTTATATGATCTTTAGAGGTTCTGGCATGTGGTCAGAACTTAACAGGCAGCTGATCTCCTGGAGCTGATGACTTCCTACTACAATGCTGACAAACTTAAAAAAAAAAGAAAAGTTCTTTAGGAGCTAAAGAAAGAACATTGAATTACATGGATTTTTGGACATGCAGCTTTTGAACAGCCTGAAGTATACAGGGGAGTGGATTTAATTTAGTGCTGTGAAACTTAGCAGTAGGAACATTTCAGTCACCACTAAACAAGCAGTTCTTGTGCCAGGATATATTTATCTCTCAGAAATTTAAATTCCAAAGCAAAGCTCAGAATGTACCAAATGTACAGACTTGAAAACTAATTTGCCTTTAACAAAGATTCAATGACTGCATATGAAAAGGTTTATATGCTGAAGTCATTTTTATCTGAACTAAAGAATGCAAATTAACTAGTTAACAATGAATTTTTAAGAGTATGTGACCCCTCTGAATATGTCCACCACCTTGAGTGATGGGAGGAAAGATTTTCAGGGTGGTCACTAAGTAAAGAAGGCTGTGATTTTCTACATGGTGAGTCTATTAAGTAGGGGTATCACTGCATTGGTTCTCCAATTCAATGTGAGTAGTACCTTCAATTTGGTGGACCATTCTAAATTATTAAAAGTTTTGGACATGCTAGGGATTCAAGGTAAAGTTCTTTCATGGTTCAAAGGGTTCCTTGAATCAAGATTATACCAAGTCAGATTTAACAAACTTATTATCTAATACTTAGAAGAACCCCTGTGGAGTTCCCCAGGGTTCTCCACTTTCTCCTACATTGTTTAATGTTTATCTTTCTTCCTTGGGTTATATGTTAAGTGACGGGCGTGAAACTGTTTAGCTACGTAGATGATATTACAATTATCATCCCATGCTGTACATTTTTATCCAACAGTACTCAAATTATTGAGTCCATGCTGAATCTAATGGATTCTTGGATGCAGGAATTTTAGTTGAAATGAAATCAAGATAAGACCAAATTCTTTTTTGCATTCTCACAAAAGAACTGTATTGAACCATCAATTAAGATAAATTCATATCTTATACCATAACCCCAACAATTAAAATTTTAGGTGCAGTTTTGTATCGACATCTGACCATGAAGAATCAGATTGATGCTGTGATCCGTAAGGGATATTACACTATGTGGAAATTACATGTTATCAGACCATACTTTGAAATTTCTGTCTTTTAAAATTCTTGTTCAGTCCTTACTGTTAAGCCTTCTCGACTATTGCAATATAATTTACCTGTCAAGTACCACGAAAAATATGTCTAGACTCAAACTAATACAGAATACCGCAGTCAACTAATTTATGGTCTGAAGAAATATGACCACGTGACTCTACTTTATAGTGAGTTGCATTAGCTCCCTGTGGAGGCCCAAGTTGTTTTCAAGTTAGGATGTCTGTGTTATAAAGTTGCTTTTGGATCAGCTCCATCATATCTAGTTGATACATTTCTCATAGCATCTCGCAAGAAAAGTAGAAAGTCACACGCTCTTTTCGTCTTTCCATCAGTTAAAGGATGCAAAAGTAAGAAATATTTTGACTGTACACTGGCATATCAAGCAACATATCATGATAGAGATATGACATTTATTACTTATATCTTCTTCTTACGAACAATTTAGAAAACAACTGAAAACTTTTCTTTTTTCAAAATTTCTTCCGAACAATCCAGAAAATAATGGAAAATGTTCCTTTTCTCAAAATTTCTGACCTTATCAGTTCCCATTGTATCTTTTTGATAAGTTTTTGTAAACCGCATAGAACTTATGGTTATGCGGTCTAGAAATCCAATGTTATGTTATGTTATGGTTTTGGAAAGAGCCAGCCTATGTGGGCAGGGTCCAGAAGTAATAAAAGGGACTGTACAGTATTTGTGAAAGAGAGATCTTTGGGTCTACACACATACCCCTCACCCGCCGAGACCCTAGCAACAATGGGGAAGTCCTGGTAGTCAAGACAGGAAAAATTTGCTGGTGTCTGAAACCCCTGCCACATGGCAGAGGGTGCCTTCAAAGTGTTCCTGGCTTGGGAACAAGAAAGAGTGCTTTGGGGAAAAGACACCTCAGGTAGGAGAAGTGGGAGTGGGAGTGCCTCACTTTTGGTAGGACACACATTATGCTAGTGGTAATCCTATGTTCCAGGATGGGACAGAAATATTGAGGACCCATGAAGACCAGACTCTAGAATGTAAGGGAATGGGATGGCAAGTACAACATGCTGTTTCTTGACATTATAGCAGACTGCACTGGAATTGGATTGGAGTATGATTTTCCTCTGTTTGATTCGGAAGGAAAGAGTTTTGGGGATAAACTGCTCTTCTGAATACCTTGGACTATATATATATTAAGTTACTCATAACAAGTTTATCAAGTGTTTATCAAGTTCCTGTTAGTAAAGTAAGTTGAAGTTAATCACTGAGACTGCTGACTATTTATTTGATAAGATTGAAATAACAGGGGCCCAGAAAATAATAGTAAAAATAACTTTATTCTTTTATACCGCCATAACCAAAAGTTCTAGGTTTACACTAAAACGAGCTGGACAATCAGCGAAATACAATAATACAGTAAAAAATTCAAATATTTGTAAAATAGAATTTCAATAATAAAACTCACTAAGTAATAAACTTATTGAACAAAGTGGTCTTAATTAATTTCTGAAAACTGCAATAGGATAACATAGCATGCTGAATACATTTGCCTAACCAAGATTGTTGCCTACCAGCTTGAAATGCTAGTGTCCTATCTAAGATGGTCTTATATCTACATCCATTAATTTTTGGATAAGCAAATAAGTAGAAGTTTCTAGTTTCTCTTGATGGTCTATGCCAGTGTTCTTCAACCGTGGAATGGTGCTGGTCCACTGACTGGTGCCGGTCCACGTCCATCGGGCCCAAGACAGCGTTCTTCAGCCGCTGGTCCATGGTGCGATCAACACAGCATCTTCAGGCTGGTTCCCTGAGTGCTGCAGTGCACAAAGCCATGGGAAAAAGCTTCCGGTTCAGGCGCAGGCTGTGCATAGGAGCTTTCTCTCTGACGTCGCAACGTCAGAGGGAAGGCTTCCAGATGAGGCATGGGACACGCGCGAGGAGCCGCTGCCCACAGCTTTGTGCAATGCAGCACTCAGGGAGCCAGCCCGAAGATGCCGCATTGATCGCACAGTGGACCGGCCCAAAGATAACACCGGGGGCAGGCCAGAAGGCAAAGCACATGGAGAGAAAGAGACAACAATGGTAGGGGAAATGCTTTTATTTTTTTTTTCATTTAGTGATTGATTTGTCTGTTCAGGAAGAAATGCATTTGTTTCTTTACCTCTGGGGTTGTACTCCTTGCAGAGTCTTGCATCTTAGGATTTGTTTGTAAATATTAGTACTTTTAGTTTTTGGTCCTTCATTTGCATAGGGTTATCTGTTTTCTGGTAGGAATGAATGTTAAAAAGCATACAGTATGCTTTGTGTATTTTAATTTTGTGGCTAACTATTATGTGTTGTTAATAAAATTATATTATACTAGTCTTATAGCCCGTTACATTAATGGGTGCTAGAATATATGTGTGTGTGTGTGTCTATCTTTATTTTTTTTTCTCTCTCCCCTTAGCCACTTTCTGTATTTCTGTCTGTCTTTCTTTCTTTTTTTTTTTCCTTGGCTGTCCACTGCCACCCGTTGCCTACTCCCCCTGTCCATTCTCCCTTCCTTTTACCTCCCCTGTGTCCTCCACCACCCCATCACTGTTCACCTTATCCAGCAGCAGCCCTTCTCCCTTTGTTTTACCTCACCCTGTCCATCATCACCTCATTCCTGCTTCCTCTGTCCAGCAGTAGGCCTGCCTTCACTTTTCTGGCCCCCCTGTCCATCAGCACCTCTTCCCCTGTCCATCAACCCCTTTTTCCTGGACCCCTGCCCAGCAGTAAGCCTCCCTTCATTTTTCTGCCCCTCCATTTCGGTGTGCTGCAGCATTTCCCTCCCACCCCACTTCCCTGTGCAGCATTTCCCTCCCACCCCACTTCCCTGTGCAGTATTTTCCTTCCCCCCATACCTTTCTCCTTAACTCCATGCCCTACCATTCTCTCCCCTTCTGCTCCCTTTCCTCCTTCAACTTCATCGGACAGCAGCAGCAGCAGTATTTATAATTAATTGCTGTTGCCGGCTTCAGGTCTTCCTCTCTGGTGGGTCCTGTCTTCATGAAAACATGAAGTAGGCAGGACCCGCCAGAGAGGAAGGCCTGAAGCCGGCAACAGCAGCAAATTTTAAATGCTGCTGCTGCCTGAAGAAGCCAGGCCTTAACCATAAAGCTGGGGGGGAGGGTTTTAAAAGGTATTGCGTCGGCGGTGGTGGTGGGGGGTTTGAAAAGCCATCGTTTAAAAACTTGCCTGTTTTATTTTAAAATGCCGTCCGGGTTCAGCCGACAGCCGCCGCGGCCAGCAGCCGCTGCGGCCAACATCTGCCTCGGGCCGCCGACAGCCGCGGCGGCTGACATCTGCTTCGGGGGGGGAGGGAGAGAAAGAGCTTTGCGCGCATGCGCACTCCTACCTGCGGTGTCCTACAGCTCACAGAAAACAGGCGCATGCAGGTGGGAATGCGCATGCGCAGCATAGAGTTTTATTATATTAGATGTTTATATGAAAAACGAATGGAAAAAATGGTGTTACAATTAGTACTATTATGGGGGTGGGGTCTGGGGTGGAAATTGAGTGGAGATGGGCATGACTTAGCCTAGTGTTCTTCAACTGCCATTACGTGGACCGGTGCCAGTCCACAAAATAATTATTTTATTTCCGCCGGTCCACAGGTGTCAAGAGGTTGAAGAACACTGGTCTATGCAACACAAAATGAGGAAAAAGGTAAGCTGGAGACAATCCCAATATCAGCTTAAAGCAGATACAGGAAAATTTGAATAATACTCTTGCCGCCAAAGGCAGCCAATGAAGTAAACGATAATATGGACTAATATGGTTGTTCTTTTTTAAACCAAAAATCAATCGAACAGCTGTATTCTGAATTATCCTTAATTTCCTTAGAATTTTTTTAAGTGCTCCTAAATAGATGATGTTACAATAGTCTAAAATAGATAAAACTAATGCCTGCACCAATAGTCTGAACGATAAAGGATCAAAAAAAATTTTTTGGTTCTTAATTTCCACAATGTAAAAAAGCATTTTTGTACCACTAAGTTTGTGTGTTCTGCTAGTGTTAAATGTCGGTCTAGTGTGACTCCCAGAATTTTGATAGATTTAATAATCGGGTAGTCACCCTTTGGCCTACTTGGATTTTAACCTGGCCCCAGCAAAAACCTTGCTTGAAAACAGAACTCTTTTTTTTATATGAGTATTCTGGTCAGGATATCTTACCCAAAGATCTTAGCCAGTGCCCAGGATGACTGACGAGAGACCAGGGTTACAAGTATATACAATTCTTATTTAATCCACTAAGGTTATTACAATTTATAATTTGCCATAAGATGCAGCAGCCACTTTATAGAGACTGGGCTTTTTCAGTTGCCATATCAGAGAGACAGAATATCTTTTTTCCCCACTGAACTAAAGCAGGAGATGAAACTTTGGGAGGGGGGGAGGATTAAGTCTTCAGGCTTTTGAGATGCTGGATTGATGTGATGTAGCAGGATGGTAAGGCAGAGGTTTATTTACCCTCTTTGTTCTGAGTGATGTGTTTTTAGGTTTTGTATGTTAGCATGCTTTTTAACATTTTTATTTTTATTGTAGGTTGTTCCTTATTGTAGGTTGCTCCTTAAACTTTGAGCGATCCTGGAGGATCAGTAAGGTAGTAGAGAAAAGTTAATAAAGTAAATAAAATAAGACATGCATCATAGCACACTCACAGAATTGTTGCTTTGGTGCCACTTGTGCAAGTAAATGTCCAGTTATCGGTGAAAGTGTTGGTATACTGTACAGTACATTTATGTAAGCAAGCAGTATGTCAATATGGGAGCCCATTTATAAAACTGCCTTTCAGGCACAAGGAGTTCAACTGGCTAGACACATATGTAAAAACCTTCTTCCAGGTCAGAGAAAACATTCTCCCCAGGGCCGGATTTAGATGAAAAGAGGCCCTAGGCTATTCCACTTATGAGGCCCTTTCACTTCCCATTTTTAAATTAGTAAATTACATGAGAGATAATAAAATATATCATTACTGTGATATATAAATAAAAAAAAGTCGAGAACACTTATTTGGACATTTATTCTCAGCACCATATATAGTTCAGTGTTACCTGTTTTTAGAATAGTGTAATTTTAATTTTGCTAACAATTTGAATGTAGGCCCCTCTTGATCTTGAGGCCCTATGCTGAAGCCTAGTTAGCCTATAGGAAAATCCGGCCCTGATTCTCCCCCTCCCCCCCCCCACCTTCCATGTTATATAACCTTGTCTCATGAAGGACCTTGCTGTTAGTTCTGAAAGGCAGAAAGAAATGTACTTCCTTAGCAAAGCAGCAGATGAATCCAGAGACCAATGGGATAGCTCACTTCTACCAGCAGGTGGAGATAGAGAAACTGATTAACAGGTGTACTTATTTGCTGGCACTCCTCCTGTCTCATCAGTATTCTCTATCTCCAAGCAGGTGGAAGTCACTATTCAACTAGCTCCTGGATTCTGGCTGTGGCTGGAACTTTATTACCTCCTGTTGAGATTTTCTCTTCAGTGAGACTGCCATTCTGTTTCTCCTGTTGAGTTTTTTCTCTTCAGTGAGACAGGGGTGTCCGGCTAATCGGTGCCGGCTTTAGAGGTTACACTTGGGCCCCCCCTTGTCCCTGCCTCACCCTCCCTCCAATGATAGAGGGTCTGCCCTGGTCCCTATTTTTCTTCTTTCCCATTTAAAAAAAAAAAGGGGCCTACACAGCTGACTTTTTTGCCCTGCTCGTGCTGGGCAAACAGGTGTTGCCGGCATCTACCGGCACTATCCAGTAGATTGTGAGTATGTGTTTTATTCTACTGGTCTCTGAGCTTTGTGGTTGTGTGAGAGCTGTGGGTTTTTGACTATGGCAGTTTTGTTTTGTGGTGGAATATGTTTTGGTAAGAGCTTGCTTCAGTGAGGTAGGTGGCCTCTGTATTCCTGCGCATAACTAAGGAGCGCTTCTTTTTCTTATCCTAGCGCTTGTGCTGTGGGGTTGGTAGTTTCTGGGACATTGTTTCTTGATACTGCCACGACCCGTGGGTAAATGTAACTGTGTGGCTCTCGATATGGCCGCGAATTGTGAGGGCGGCTCCGGGTGTGTTATACATTATCTGAACTGGAGCTGAATCGTTCTATAGCGCGGGTGGTGCGAGCTTGTGCTCCCCTACTGTTGGGAGCCATGCGCCTTTTCCCCTTTCCTCCCCGAGGTGTGTTTTGCATTTTTTATACGCTTCGGTTATGGGCTCCGAGCAGGTGTGAGCGGCAATGTTCTAGGAGCCGGCCTATTTTGGCGCGAAACGGTCCGAGTTTGGGTCGCCAGCACTGCAATACTCGGGGAGTTATTCTGGGCGGCTGCCTTTCTCAGCGCGGGCCTCGCCGTCTGCTTTGCGGAGCGGTGTGCTGCGGTTTTGGCTATGAGCTCCCGGTCTGTTTTGTACAGCGCTGTTGGGGGAGCCAGCCGGTTTTGATTCTGGCAGGAAAGTATGGAGGCTTTGGGAGAAGTGATTTTTAGTGGCTTTTTGGGATTCCTGGTTGCCATACATGTCCCCCCTTTCACTACTCTCTGTTCTATCGCCTTTTTCTTGAGTTTTAGAAACATTGCTTGTTTAAAAGTTATCGTTGTCTTCTTTATGTCTGTCTTTGTAGCGTCTTGTTTAGAGTTTGTAAGAGAAGATTACATGTATGGAAGAGTGAGGAGCATGGCAGAGAGGCTGTGAGTCAGAAGAAAATTAGCGTGAGAGAAAGTATGAGTGGAAACTGAGTGGTTAGGACAGTGTATTGCAAACTGTGTGCTTCCTGAGATTTCTGGTGTGCCGCGGTACACTGGGGGGGAAGAGGAGAGTTGCCGGCGCCGGATGATTGTCTACAGGACATGCCTCTCGCAAACAGAGGCACGTCCAGTAAGCAATCTCCCAACACCGGCACCTTTTCTATCTGCTGACCTTTTTCTCTAGCGCGGGTCTTTCTGCCAGCGTGGGTCTTTCTGCCGGCCTTCTCTCCAGCGCAGGTCTTTCTGCGCAAGGCCCATTTGAAGGGCCTTTGCACATATGCTGGCGGCAGTGCACTGATGTCACGCTGATGCCAGCGCATTTCCGGGTGTCTTGAGCCGGGGACACTAGGTTTAGTGTGCCCCAGCTCGAAAAAGTTTACAAGACACTGGGTTAGGAGAAAGAGTATGGAAAGAGAGTACATGAGAATGGGGAAGAGTCAGTAGGGGAAGAGGAGCTAGCATGCAGGAACTCTCTACCTCTGCACCTTCGGGAAGAGACACACACTGATCAATTCAAAGCAAATTTAAAAACAGTCCACCACGCTCTAGGGGCTACTTTTTTGCTTAAATTTCTGGCAAAATGTTATATTTCTTACCAAAATAAAAATTTCCTGATTTTTGAACCCAAACAGCTCTTAGATTTTATAGGACCAAAAGAAGGATTGGTACCTTAGTCCATTGATTAATGACCTGTCATAACTGGCTTTAGGATGGGTAACCATTGCCGTTACTCTAATATAAATAATTGTGTTCAGTTAACTATAATTTAATTTCCTTTCTAGATTCCAATAATGTTGGACTAAATAGTAGATGATACAGTGCTCCCCTACGAATTTGCGGTCTGTGATTTGCAGTCCCGGTCATTCGCGGTATTTTCTGACCATGAATGACCGGGCAGGAGGGGGCAGCCGGAGCGCCGGCAAGTGAAGGAAATCACTCGCGGTATGCTCTGACCACCTCTTCCTGTACTAAAGTTGGGCCTCACCAACCAGGAGCTGCTTTGACACGCAGCTCCTGATTGGTGAGGCCCGGCAGGAAGTACAGGAAGAGGCGGTCGGAGCATACCACAAGTAATTTCCTTCAATCGCCGGCACTCCGGCTGCCCACTCCGGCTGCCCTCTCCTGTCTCCCCTGCTAAAAAAAAACCCCGTATTTGCGGTTTTTCAACATTCGCGGGGATTCCTGGAATGGAACCCATGCGAATATCGGGGGAGTACTGTATTTCTATGCACATATTTTTGTGTTATTTGATTCCTTTTTGTGTTATGTATCTGATCTGTTTCAAGATTGTAATGCTTGATTAAAAACTTGAAAAGGTTATATAAAAAATAAAATTCCTGTTCAAGGACGCTTATGATATGTAATCCTTTATCCAGACCAATACAAAGGAAGGAAGAACATACTCCCTACCGATTGTGTTGACCTTTATCGTTCTTCATTCCTATTGAAAATTGTATTTCTCCTCTTATCCCTCCTGTTCCAATGCGTTTTATGACTGTTTTGTCTTAATTATGTCTCCCCAATGAATTTAAACTTTTATATTATGATTCTGTACACCGATTAGACAACCTTTCAAGTGGTATATCAAATTTTAAATAAAACTCGGAACTTGGAAACTTGGAGGATAATACTAGATAGGAGATGGAGGTGGGAGAAATGAGCAAGAGGAGGTTAAAGGTCAGTGGAGGTGGAAGAATTGTAATCAGGAGGAGGGAAGGCATGAGAGGGAAAACTACCAGTATTTTAGTCCCAATGAAAATTCACAGTTGATTTGCAGTTGTTAGAAACCTCTAATGCACATTCATTTTGTTATTTATCTCAACAAATTTGTGAACTAAAGTAAAACACCTCAAAATCAGAAGAAAGTGAAAACGAATCAACATTTTCCTGCTCCGATCTCTAAAACAAAGAAGTCTTCATTCTGTAGTTCATTTATAATTGGTCACAACAGTTTTAAAGAGGAAAAATACTGCAGGCCAAGGGCATCTAAATATTCATCTCATTTCCGCAACTCAGGAATGTTGGCAGTATTGAGGTCATGATGAATTTCTTGCACACCTGATCCTGGCTGACTATTGATTAAATAACTAAACCGTTAAGAAGATGTGTTTACGTTAGAGAGTTGCGCTAGGACAGGATCCTCTCCACCCCCACCCATCCCCATCAGGATCCTCTCTGTCCCCACCCGTCCCCGCCAGGATCCTCTCCGTCCCCACCCATCCCCGCAAGGAATTACCTCCATCCCCACCCGTCCCCATAAAAAGCAGCAATTATTTCTGACAGGATCATCAATTCCACAGTTTCTTTTGTGTTTGCGCTGCTATTTTCCTTGTGGAATCTCTTTGGTGGAACCCTTTTTTTGTTTTCTGTTCAGATAATTAACTTATAAACCTCCTCTTTTACTAAGGCTGACGTGTCCATTATATTATATGGACGAATCCTGCTTCCAAAGCCTTCCATCCCCATGGGAGTCCCGTGGGCCAGAGGGGAGTCCCCGTGGGAGTCCCATGGATTAGGGGGGGATTCCTGCGGGACTCCTGCAGGACCCGAGGGATTCCTGTGATCCCCATTCCCATGCAAACCTCTAGTTTACATATAGTTCATAGTATTGGAAGGGAACACAATGGATAAATACAGATGTGCACATGAGTCAGGAACAGAGCTATCTAAGGAAACACTAGCAATTACTTTTGAAATTATGTTTTCTTTAGTGATTCCACAAAGGGATTCACAGAGAACATTACTTTATGATGAGCAGAAAAGAAATGGAGTCATAATGCAAATTAGATGAAGTGTCACATTTTTGCAGTTCTTCTGGATCTTAGACTGGGGAGAGGGGTTGGGGTGGGAGGGTGAGCAGACTATTTAAACACATCTAAAAATTGTGCTTTATAATAGTTCTCAAGTATGAAGTGGAAGAAACATAGAAACATAGAAAGATGACGGCAGAAAAGGGCTATAGCCCATCAAGTCTGCCCACTCTACTGTCCCACCCCATTAAGTCAGAGTGCTGCTCGACCCACGTAGAGATCCCACTGAATGTCCCATTTATTCTTAAAGTCGAGCACGCTAGTGGCCTTGATCACCTGCACCGGTAGTTTGTTCCAGTGATACACCACCTTTTCTGGGATGTAACTCAGGTATAGAAAGCTAACCAGGTAATAAGTATAGAAACCCAACCATGTCGTGCATGTGCAAGACCGGAGGGTTAGGACTTCGATGGGAAGATAGGACTCAATGGGAAACCAAGGTGGCAAGGGGGCCCCTTCTGGTGATTCAGACAGGTCGTGACATGTTTGGGCCGCCGTGGGAGCGGACTGCTGGGCAGGATGGACCTATGGTCTGACCCGGCGGAGGCACTGCTTATGTTCTTATGTTCTTAAATACTTCCTGGTGTCACCACCAAATCTCCCTCCTCTGAGTTTGAGCGGGTGCCCCCTTGTGACTGAAGGTCCCTTAGGAAAGAATATGTCGTTTTCCACTTCGACACGACCTGTGACGTACTTAAATGTCTCAATCATGTCACCTCTCTCCCTGCGCTCTTCTAGAGAGTAGAGCTGCAACTTGCCCAGTCTTTCCTCGTATGAGAGATCCTTGAGTCCGGAGACCATCCTAGTGGCGATTCGCTGGACTGACTCAGCTTGAAGTACATCTTTACGGTAATATGGCCTCCAGAATTGCACACAGTACTCCAGATGAGGTCTCACCATGGTTCTGTACAGTGGCATTATGACTTCAGGTTTACGCCTGACGAAGCTTCTATTGATACATCCCATCATCCGCCTTGCCTTGGATGAGGCCTTCTCTACTTGTTTGGCAGCCTTCATGTCTGCACTGATGATTACTCCCAAGTCCCGTTCTTCTGAGGTCGTAGCTAGTGTTTCTCCATTCAAGGTGTATGTTCTGCATGGATTTCTGCTGCCGAGATGCATTACCTTACACTTCTTTGCGTTGAAGCCCAGCTGCCATGTTGAGGACCAGTTTTCCAACTTGATCAGATCCTGTGCCATACCATCCGTGAGATCGCTTTCACCTACTATATTACACAGTTTGGCGTCGTCGGCAAACAGCGCTACTTTTCCCTGAAGCCCTCGGGTCAAGTCCCTTAGGAATATGTTAAAAAGGGATGGTCCCAGGACTGAGCCCTGCGGCACTCTGCTAGTCACCTCTGATGTCTTAGAGAGGGTGCCATTGACCATCACCCTCTGAAGTCTTCCACTCAGCCAATCATTGACCCATGCCGTTAGTTTCTCACCTAACCCCATCGATTACCAGATTTTCTGTCTGAAAAATCTGGACTCAATAGACCCGCCCCAGGCCCACCCAGTTTCACTCATCCCCGCCCTGCTGTGCCCTGGTCCCGTCCCCAATCCCGCCCTGGTCCCACCCCAGCCCCGCCTCTGCTGCCTGCTCTCGTCAGGCAGGACATCCGCGCATGTGCAGATGCATCACGATGATGTCACGTATGCACGCGATGTCATCACGTGATAACCGCGGATGATCTACTGCGTGAAGGAAAGCGTTTCCAAGCCTAGACAAAGTGTCCAGGAAAGAGCAGAGTGTGCACGGATGTTATTTCACCACAAAAAGGTTGCATATGTAAGCGCACCTCTATGTCACTTGATTGGCAATTCGACAACTTATTTGCCTTCACTTTTTGGTTCCTTGAAAAAGCTTTTCGAAACGTGGCCCATGTTGGGACCCGTTCACACCCCAAAAGCTAAGTGACATGCATTTTTTTGTATGATAAGAAAAACTTTTGAATGATCACTTTATTGTTTGTCACTATTACATACACAGTGATTGGGTGATGGGTTTGGCTATAGGAGCTTCGGCTCTTGGTCAGATTACACAATTCTGAGTGTATGTGAATTACTATATTCATGATATTTGAAATGTGTGAATATATATGTAGAGATCTTTTTTTCTTTTCATATTGATTCTATTTGATCTCTAGTTTTTGTGCAATACTTTATTGGACAGCTTCCCTACCCTTGTTCTGGTCTATCATTATTATGTGCCACTTATGTCAGCTTGGTGCATGTTGGTTAAAACTTTATCTTATCAGGCTGGCATTTGGGGTAAAACCATACTGTATGTGAATTATTGCTAAACTCTTCTACATGGCATACATTTAGAAGATCTCTGAAAACTTATATGATAAATTTGTTTAAATTATCTTAGTGATGTATTTCAGGCATGTGTTTATATATGTATCTTTGCTGTGTTTGACAGCTTCTCATGATGTAAACCGCCTGGAACTGCAAGGTAGAGCGGGATATAAATACATTTATTGTTATTATTATTATTATTATTATTAAAATAGGTTGATTCATTTATTGAGTTTTCTATATCATTCTCCCAGGGAAGCTCAGAACAGTTTACTTGAATTTATTCAGAAACTCATTTTGATGGCATAAAGGTAATCATAATATGCCCCTGATTGAGTTTCATTACGTCCTTTAGAGTTTGGCATTGTACCATGATAAAGTGATGAAGAATTTTTAAGTTTATTCAGCAACAATGTACAGTAGTTGTTTGTGAATTTACTCTTTATAGCCTGTGTTTGAATGTTCTAATGTGCAATCTGTTTTTAGGTAATTGATAAAATCCAGATATAACAATTGAAATGTCATAGCCATGAATGTAAGTCAGTCTCTGTAGAAGAATGTTCAACAGTGATTAAAAAGCCCTAGAAGCAGGCAATATTGCTGAAACATTGTAGCCTTGGAATATAGGCATATTTCAACCATCACTAGGGTGAAAGATGGCACCTGTTGAATTGGATGTGACTGTATCACCAATGACAAAGGTAGACCCAGGGAGGGATTGGATAGCCAACACCAGATAACAACTGTCCATCACTGCTTCCACGTAGCCTGAAAGGAATTGGGGGGGGGGAGAGGTAGTCAGGAGTCTGGCAGAAAGCAGTCACTCTGCTTCCTAATCCAACTCTTCTGCTCCTCTTGATCCTGCCTCTGGCCTACCCACCCCTCCCCGACTTCAAAATTCCATTTCCTTTTTGCCTACAAAACACACAATATGGAGCCTTCACATATAATAAGATCAAAAGCCTCAGTGAATCAGACTCGTGGGAATCCAGCCTATGCCATGTTAAGGGCCAAAACATGAAATTCCAGGAAAGGATTCAGGAAAGCTTAATAGCCATGTGCTAATTTCTCCATTAGTGTGTGGCCATTAACATGTGAGCCCCTACCGCCAAGAGGCTCCCACTTACTGGATCAATCAATGGTGATGAAAACAGTTCTCAAGAAATCTAAATCTCAAAAGGCAAGAGTGAACATCCTTCTAAGTAAAGATCCAAAAAATATCAGATGCAATGGATGGAAAATTTCTTCAGACGGTGTTATAGTCCGTCTAGAATAGCAGCAAATCAGTTTCAGATTATGCATAACCTTCAATCATTAATGGAACAAATATCAACTGTGCTGAAAGATATATCTCAGGAATACAAAATCCACCTATTGATGTTTCTACGTAGTTCTGAGGAAAGTAGGATGATCCTCATCCAATCAACCCATGATACTTATGAAAAATGATTAACAGTAGATTGTTTGATTTCCTCAGGGAAACATCCTTCGGCAAGAGATTTATTGACTACATTTGTAACAAACAGAGAAATCTGCTTTGCAAAAGACCGCATGATAGAAGTATTACAAGGATCTAATAATGATCTTGTCTGAGTAACATTCAAAATTACTGTTTTTACTTTTTCCACATCTATTTGTCTGAATGACCATGTAGGTCCAACAACTTTGGATTTGAAAGTTGAGTCTGCATGCATAATACTGTCCCAAAATATACCTCGACTCATTTTGTCAGCCAAGTAATCTGTATATTCATCCACCTTCGGAAAAAAACAATATTATTGGGGGCATCACCACCCTCAATTAAATATCTGTTTGAAATAATTCTCTCGGTCGATTTTGAACAATTTTTATCCGGTCTTGGAAGAATCTGTTTCAAACATTCTCACATAAAGCTTTGTACTCAAGTAACTTGATACTATAAGTATCAGAATCCTCTTTCTCCCCTGATTATCTCAATTACCTCTCAAATTTTCTCAACTCTCATTTAACCATTTGGGATATTATTTCTCCACATCAATGATCCAAGATTTTCTCTGGCATAAACCGCCTTCTCTGGCACCACTACATCTAAAGCAGATTGCAAAGAAGATCACCATATTTCCATGTCATCATGTAGAATCCTACTATCATCAGCTTGTAGCATAGGTAACCAAGCCTCAGCCAATAAAGATTACAACTTGAACAATACCTCTGGAGCACCCCAGGACAGTAGTGCATGAGGCTATGACCAGTATGTCCTCTGGAGCTCCCTGTTCCCATGATTTGCTTTTTGCAGTGGAGGTTATGCAAGATCAGATGGCTGTTAGTGTAGAAATACTGCATCACAGACCTAGTAGCCTGGAAGCCATGTTGACAAAAGGACTGCCATTGAGAGACCATCAACTCATCCTGTAGATCACGCTCCCAAATATCCTGAATTTCCACACAATCTTTTTGTTGCAGTCTGAAAGTACTTATAAATGGCAGAGGTGACACCCCAGCCTTTATTTGACTAATTCCTGCCTCCTAACACAAAATGGAACTTAATGTGTGAATTTATGCATGCTGCTAAACCACCACAAAAACATGTGGTAGCAGTTAATGCGTGCTAATTCATGCATTAACTGCCTAACATATTTTACTAAAAGGGCCCATAGTGTTTGCAAAGAATCACTAAATGGATACTGCATGCATGAGGGAGAAGGTTTTGTGGTCTGATGAGATCAAAATGGAACCTCTTAGTCCCAGTGCTAAGCAATATGTGTTAGAAATTTGTAGTCAAATAGCCGTGTAGTAAATCTGTAAAGAAAATAAACTACGGTAATTACCTTGCTAACGCTGTCCTTACAGCAGAAGACGATGGTGGCACATTAATGTTGCTACTTTGCAGCAATAGCAGGGAAATGGAGGCTTGTGAACCGGTAAAGATATACGGTCAAAGAATGGACAGAGCCCATAGGAAAACCTGTTCCCACATGCCACACACTCATGGCTGGAGTGAAGATTTACCTTTCATCAGGACAAAGGTCCTAAGCATAAAACAAAGACAATAATAGAGTGACTGAGCAAGAAGAAAATGAATGTCTTTGAGTAGTTCACTCAAAGCCCAGACCGGAATCTAAGAGAAAATTTGCTGCAAGGTTTAACGACCACCCCCTAGCCAACTTCAAAGAGCTTGAGCTAATCTGTCAAGAAGAATTGACAAGAAATGCACTATTTCCTTGTACAAAGTTAAGCAATTTATGGCTGTTGTTGCTGCAAAAGGAGCTGGGTCAAGGGCTGTGAAGACTAATGCAATCAAGGCTTTGCAAATGCTTATCAACTCTGCAGCAAGATTAATCACAGGGGTTTCAAGAAGTACTCATATAACTCCTGTGTTGAAGAAACTGCACTGGTTACCTATGCAACAAAGAGTGCAGTTTAAGATTGTTACGATTATACATCAGACACTGTATCATGCTTCTCCAAAGATCTTACAATAATTTTTTGAAATTTATAAACCGAGAAGAGAGCTTAGATCTGTAAATGGGATGAAATTAAGTTTGGAGGGAAGAATGTTGATTATGCATGTTAGGATTGGAGCATCAGTGATATCTGTGGCTGGTGTAGAATTATGGAATGCCCTGCCTGGTATTTTGAGATTCTGCATTGGGAGGATGAATTTTAAGAAAATGCTGAAAACGCAATTATTTGTCAATGCCTTTCTATGCTAATGCTTATCCCATTTGAAAATATCATGTTTAGATTTCCCTGACAGTAATGTATGATTTAAAGCCTATTTATATCTCTGAATTGTTGGAATTTTGACTTGCTTAGCATGCAAATGTGAATTGGTTTTGTTATCTACTTTGGAATTGATCATATGATCTGATGCCTTTTTGTTTTCTTAATTGGTGAAATTTGTATTGACTCGATATACTGACATTTTATATTGGGGGGATGCTTATGATGTTTTATTTTATTTTTCTTTCCAGCTTATGATTTATCTTTAATCTTATCTATTGTTTTGCCTTTTGTCTTTGTTTTGTTCTATTTCTATCATTTAAATTTCTCCAGAATTCTACTATTCAACGGCTCCCCCTTCTGCTTCTATTCCTTTCTCTCCTCTCTTCTACCTTCCAAAGTATTTAGATCAATGCTGTCTTGTTAAAATGTTTATTTTATTTTTATTTTTCCTCTAACTCTACTTTTCACTTCTCTATTACCCTCCAGGTACTTTAGTTAGATTGTGAGCCTTCGGGACAGTAAGGGAATTTTTCAAGTACCTTTCTTATTTCTAATCTTAATGTATATTTTCTGTAAACCGCTTAGAACCTAACGGATGTAGCGGTATATAAGAAATAAATTACATTACATTACATTGTCCAGTCATGTCTATGCTATATGTGGAAATCATAGGGAAACAAGATTTTATGTATGTGATATGTAAACCGCATAGTCGTATGCGATATACAAATTTTTAAATAAATAAATAAGTCTTTTTTTCATTGATACTTATTTACGTACTTTTTGAATGTTTCTGTAATTTTTTTTCGCAATACATATGAAATAATGAATTATAAATGTTCTGAAAATAAATATATGTAACAGATAATAATAATAATAATCCTTTATTTGTATACCACAACCAACAAATTCTGAGCGGTTTACAATAAGGATAAACTAATATATCAATTGGGAATGTACAATTTCAAAAATACATGAAAAATGCTACAATATCTATAATACAATCCATTTATTAAATAAGTAGTTTTTTACCTGACATCTAAGAGTTCAATAAGATTCAGGGATCCTTTTATCAAGCTGCGGTAAGGGTTTAAAGCACATAATACCACGCGTTAAACCGCCTGCTGCGCTAGCCGCTAATGCCTGCATTGAGCAGGCGTTAGTTTTTTAGCCGGCTGCAGGGGTTAGTGCGTGATGAAATGTCCAATGCGCTAACCCCGCTACCACGGCTTGTAAAAAGAGAATGATCAATCAGTTCTTTCCAATATCATACTGATTGATACACCGACAACTTCTCAATATAGTCGTGACTCAACCACAAACTGATGAAAAAGCAAAAGGGTTAATATTAGAGATTAAACAAAGCGTTCAAATTAATAAGAAGGAGCTAGCCCACGAAGGGCCTTATAAAGCACACAGGCAAATTTAAACAAGACTCTAGCTTGAATAGGTAGCCAGTGTAACTGTAAATAATAATGTTATGTGGTCATGCTTCTTTAGTGAAAAAAATCAATTGAATAGCTATATTTTGTGCTGTTTATAATGTTTTTAGTTAACACTGAGGACAGTCCAAATAAACAAGATTGCATTAGTCAAGAATACTGAGCACCATCACTTGAGCAATCAATTTAAACTGAAGATCAAGAAAATAGCCCTGTAGTGAATGTAACTTTCTTAATTTTAAAAACACTTTTCTTAAAACAGTATCTACCTGGAGTTTTAATGTTAACCCTGCATACAAACGAACTCCCAGAATTCTAATTGTAGAAACAGAGAAATAAAACTATTGATGTACCAAAAATTCCTGTCTCAATATTAGTTGGTGTACAGGCGGGCACAAAAAATTTGGTTTATCTGAATCCAGTTATTACCTGTAGGAGGTCAGGGAATCATTGGCATGATTATCCTAGTGTAGCTGAGAAAATTAACACATGTAATGGACCACAGCACTGTGATACATATTCAAGCCTAGGGTTATAACATCCAGCTTCTTGATCAGTTCTAGTTCAGCAGTTTAATTTGAAGCTGAAACTTATCTTTGAAGTTCTCATATAGCAGTATGTAAGCTTTAAGATAGCCCCAAATTTCTCGCAATAGCTTAACAGCAAATTATATGGCAGAAATCAGAAAACTCTGTGGCTATTCTGCGCTTACAATAAATATCAGAATATTATTTTATTTTTATAACATACCGTAAAAATGCTTATTATTTACCTCTTATTTTTAATATACATATATAGGCAAATATATGCATTTCCAGTTAATTTATTTGGTTCTTTTATTGGGGAAAAGAGACCTTAGTGATTAGTGCTAAAAAGGGAGAAGAGGAGAAAGAAGGGTTATACGGGAAAGAGAGAGAGACAAAGGTGAATTCAGAGAAAGTAAATGGAGATGAAATCTCAGATTGGAAGAGTAGAAGGTTGAGGGATGGAATTAAAATATGGGGATGAAGGAGGGTAGATTGAATTAGACAGAGGGAATTAGAGAAGAGAGAGATGGGGAAGAAAGGAGATTCAGACAGGAGGAAAAAAAGAAGAGCTGGATTGGAAAAGCTCTGGAATGAAGTGGTACAAAATGAAGGTAAAAGGGGATAGACTCAGAAGTAAGCTCAGAAAATATATTTTCATGGAACAGCCTCCTGGTGGAGGTGGTAGAGATACAAAATGTAACTGAATTCAGGAAAGCTTGGGACAAGTACATTGGATCTCTAAGGGAGAGGAAGAGATATTAGGTGGTTTGGATAGGCAGACTAGATAGGCCATATGGTCTTTATTTGCCTTCATTATTTCTATGACATTGATCTTTTTTCTCAATAATGCTCCTTACATCCCTTGTGATCTCATTGGGACCACATTCAATCTTGTCACCTCACCCTTTCTGTCTCTGCACATGTTTATGTTTATTTAAGATTTGATATACCGCTCTTGCATATTACTGACCTAAGCGGTTTACAATGTATCAAACTAAAAATGAAATTAGGTATTTGAGAAAAACTACCCTATCTGTCCCGAAGGACTATCTATTACTTATGTATTATGCGTCCCTGGATCTTGTTGTATGCCTTATTGCTTTATTGTAAAACCAATAAAATCTTTGAACTGAAAAAAAAAATAAAAATATGTCATACATTTCCAAGATCAAAAATTAAAGAAATAGAAAATAGAAATACAGTGGTACCTCGGTTTACGAGTGCACCGGTTTGCGAGTGTTTTGCAAGATAAGCAAAACAATTGCAAAATCGGCGCCTCGGAAACCGAGCGTGGATCGATTTATGAGTGCTCCCCTCTCCAGCGATCCGGCACCCTCTCCCCCGTGATCCGGCACCCTCCCCCATGATCCGGCACCCCCCCCCCCAATGCGATCCGGCATCCCCCGCTGCTTCTTACAGTCATCTGGGCACCGGCACCGGCATGTCCTGTGCTTGGTGCCGGTGCCCGAAGATCGTCCTCCTCTTCTGCTGGGCCTTGAGCATCTGTGCATGCTCAAGGCCTGCGAGTTCACGTTCTGGGGGGAGGGGGGAACATATCAAAGCGAGTTTCCATTATTTCCTATGGGGAAACTCGCTTTGATAAACGAGCATTTTGGATTATGAGCATGGATTATGCTCGAGCTTGGATTATGCTCGTAATCCAAGGTACCACTGTAATGAAAGAAGATTAAAAATTAAATAAAACATATTTAAGAGATAGAAAAGTCTCTGAGGCAGCTTGACAGTAAGTTCAGTCTGCAGAACCAGATCAACTGGTCTTTTGATCCCCTTACTTACAGTTCATTCTTCCTGTCTCCTTATACTTTACCTATCCTTCCAACCCTTCACTAGCAGCTCCGACCATCCAGTCTCTTTGCTCTTCTGAACCCGTCCACCAAGGCCCTCAGTCTCCCTTCTTCAGTGCCCTCATTCTCTGCTCCTGATACTATCAGTGTTGTTCAAAGTACTATGTCAAAGTACTTAAATAAAAGTAAAAATGAATGTATATATTTTAATACTTAAGTAAAAGTATGATGAAGAACACATTAAAAAATTTACTAGTGACATTTAAAAAAAGCTATTGCCTTATATAATATTTTGTGAATAAAAAGTAAAGGTACCACAACTACAGCACATGCAACTATTGCTAATGTTTTTATCCCAACCACATTATTGCTCTACAAGTCAATTCACTTTGCTTTTAGTAAACTAAATTTTTGAAAATGACTTACTCATGCAAGTGCACATGTGAGTCAATAATCTAGCACAGTGGTTCCCAACCCTGTCCTGGAGGAACAGCAGGCCAATTGGGTTTTCAGGCTAGCCCTAATGAATATGCATGAAGCAAATTTGCATGCCTATCACTTCCATCATATGCAAATCTCTCTCATGCATATTCATTAGGGCTAGCCTGAAAACCTGATTGGCCTGGTGTTCCTCCAGGACAGGGTTGGGAATCACTGATCTAGCACATTAAAATGGTGTTCAACAACTGCACTAGCAGGAAATAGATTGTGGCAATTCTTTCCCACCTGACGTCTGCTTGCAACACCCTCAGTTCAGTAGCAAAACTAAGAAAGCAACTAGGGTAGGTGGGTGGGTCGTGAGAATATATTCCTGCTGAGAACACTTACTAGAAGAAAATATCTTTGTTTTCTCCAAGAACATGCAGACATAATATTCTCAGATGTGGGACTCCCCAAGCTGCCGGGATCATGCCATTGGAACAGGTTAAACATTGAATATATGGGATCCTAGCAAAACCCTATACGGTTGGAGGGAAAGTTGGCTTTAACTAGAGAACAGAATAGAGAATGACACAGTGAAAAAATTGGTCCCCGTCACCGCCCCGTCCCCGTCTCACCATCCCCGTCACCGCCCCGTCCCCGTCTCACCATCCCCGTCACCGCCCCGTCCCCGTCTCACCATCCTCTTCACCGCCCCGTCACCGCCACTGCCACCCCATTCACCGCCCCGTCACCGCCACTGCAATCCCATTCACTTTTCTTTATTTACGTATAAAGGAAACATTCTTTAAAACTTTAAAACTTAGTTAAATATTAGTTAATAACTATACAAAAACAAAACACGCAGAGAAAAAATTAATTAATATAAATTCTCAAAACTGACACATTTTGATCACTAAATTTAAAATAGTTATTTTTCATACAGTTTTTCAATCACTAATCTTCCACCACCCCTGGGGCTAGCAATGCAAAAACAAACACGACATGTACTTTAAATGCTGCCGTGATTAGCATAGTGACCGCGGCTACGGCTGCAAGTCTCCCCTCCCCCCAGCGATCACGGCAGGAGGGCACCCAACCCCTCCTGTAGACCCCCCCAACGGCCCTCCCGACAATCGCAGCAGAAGGGTACCCAACCCCTCCTGCCGGTCCTCCCAATGGCCTCCCCTAAGATCGCCGGCAGGAGGGTACCCAACCCCTCCTGCTGGACCCCCCCCCCCAACGAACCCTCCCACCCCGGAACCCCCTTAGTCTTACTTTCCAAGTTGGACCGGACGGCTCCTCACACGTATGGCCAGCAGGCTTGCCTCCGTCCAAATGAGGCGGGCCCGCCCCTACCCTGCCCAACCCACAGGATCCTAGGGCCTGATTGGTCTAGGCACCTAAAGCCACTCCTGCTATAGGAGGGGCCTTAGGTGCTTGGGCCAATCAGGCCCTAGGATCCTGTGGGTTAGGCAGGGGAGGGGAGGGGCGGGCCCGCCTCATTTGGACGGAGGCAGGCCTGCTGGCCAGACGAGCGAGGAGCTATCCGGTCCAACTTGGAAAGTAAGACTAAGGGGGTTCCGGGGTGGGAGGGTTCGTTGGGGGGGGGTCCAGCAGGAGGGGTTGGGTACCCTCCTGCCGGCGATCTTAGGGGAGGCCATTGGGAGGCAGGGGAGGGGAGGGGCGGGCCCGCCTCATTTGGACGGAGGCAGGCCTGCTGGCCAGACGAGCGAAGAGCTGTCCGGTCCAACTTGGAAAGTAAGACTAAGGGGGTTCCGGGGTGGGAGGGTTCGTTGGGGGGGGGTCCAGCAGGAGGGGTTGGGTACCCTCCTGCCGGCGATCTTAGGGGAGGCCATTGGGAGGACCGGCAGGAGGGGTTGGGTACCCTTCTGCTGCGATTGGCAGGAAGGGTTGATCTGACAAATGAGGAGCACGGTGAAACACAGGTAAATAGCGGTTCCTAGAAGGGGGTACATTGGCCCGCGGGGACAAACCTGTTCACCGTTTCCGCGGTCGGTGAATGGCCTTGTCCCCGTCACCGCAGCGACTGCTAGTTTTCTTCCCCGTTTTCGGCGGTGACCCGCGGCTTAAATGCGGTGGCCGCGGGTAAACCGTCACCGTGTCATTCTCTAGAACAGAACTGCTTAACTAAACCGACTGTCTCTTCCAGAGTTGTGCTCTAAACAATAGTGAGACATAAACATATGGACTGAGTCACTTTGCAGATTTCTTCAAAAGATGTAGAGCAAAAATGAGCCACCAAGGCAGCCATAGCCTGTACATTGTGGGCTGTCACACAGCCCTGTAGCTTCAACCCTACCTGAGCAAGTGGAGATGCTTTTTTGGGATACAGCAACTCCTAATCTATTAGGATCAAGGTGACAAAGAGCTGAAAGGATCTTCTATGTGGCTTTTTGCAGTCCAGGTAGTATGCCAGAGCACATTTTCAGTCTGAGATGTCAAGGGTTGCTTCTCCAGGATGAGAATGTGGCTTTAGAAATAACACAAGCAGATGATGGATTGATTAAGGTAGAATTCTGAAACTACTTTATGGAGGAATTTTGGATGTGTTCAAAAGCCACCCTGTCACGATAGAACCCTGTAAAGGAAGATCAAATACAAGGGTTTAACGTTCACTCATCTGGCATGCAGACATGAGGGTTATGAGGAAAATGACTGTTCAAGTGAGTAGTTTGAGAAAACAAGATGTAAGCGCCTCAAAGGGAGATTTCATGAGAGCAGAGAGAATCACATTAAAATCCAAAGCAACAGGAAGAAGCTTGATAGATAGTTTTGTGTGGAACATAGGAACCAGCTCTGTGGATGCTGAGGGTGCTTGAACACCCCCAATATTGAACAAACCCCTTGATTTTGGCCAGGGAGAACTAATTTCTGTTGGGTTTAGCACCCCAAATAATTTTGAAAAGTTGGCTCCTATGGTGTGGAATAGGTCTTTCTTGAAATGGGCTTCTAAGGGATGTTCAGAAAGAAGCTTCTTGTCCAGATGGGAGTGAAATGCGTTGATAGCACTGAGATGAACTCTAACTTAATTGGTTTTCAGACCAGAATTAGAGAGGTAAAGAAGGTAGTCGAGGATAGTCAGAAGTGGACATGAGACAGGGTCCAGAAAATGCAATGCACACCAGAAAGAAAATCATGTCCACTTGAAGTGATAACAGTGCTGAGTGCAAGATTTTCCTAGTTGCCTCAATGACAGTAGATACTGCAGCTGAGAGGGAGAAAGCGTTTAACTGTTTGGTAAAAGAAATCACACTGCTAGCACTAATGAGCAGGGGTTGGGATGAAGTAGGGACCCTTTGTTCTGAGTGAGCAATGTTGGAAATGGTTACAATTTCACAGTTTCCTATTGAGAGCTCTAGGAGGAGTAGAAACCAAAACTTGCATGGCCACATAGATGTGGTGAGGATCAAGTGCCCCAATCTTGGCGTAACTTCAAGTAGACTTTCCCCTATGAGAAGGATTGGAGGAAATGCATAGAGGAACTTGTTCCCCCAGTGAAGTAGAAAGGTGCCTGATACCATATGATTGGAGCCAAAGATTCTGGAATAGAATGTGGAAGTTTGTTCTGCTTCCCTGCCAGGAGCCTCTGAGCAGCTAGGATGGATATGTGAGTGTAAGCTTCTTTGGGATCTTAAGAGCAAGGTCAATCTCTCTTTTCTAGTAGGGGTAGACAAATTCCAGAGAGAACATATGAAACCTCTCCTTTAGCAAAACTTTGTTTAAGCCTCAGAGGTCTAGAATAGATCAAAGATCTCTGGTCTTTTTAGGTACCAGGAAATGCTTTGAGTAGAACCACCAACCCTTCTACTTCAGAGGAAAAAGTTCTATTGTTCTTAGTTGGAGAAGGGACAAGAGTTCCTGGTTAAGGGGGGTCTTCTGGAGAGATTTGAAAAGAGACTCTTTTGGTGGGTGGTTTGGAGGCTTTCTGGTCAAAATTAGAGTATAACCCCAAGTAACAACTCAAAACACCCACTGATCTGTTGGTGAAAATAGACCAATCTGTCTCTGATGGGGATCATGGTAGATGAGTCAAGGAAATATTGTTAATGCTCTCTACAAAAAAATCAAAAGGACGACTGCTGTTTGGACTGAGAATGAGGTTAAGATTTCTATATCTTTTGTTGCTTTGCACGGGGTCGCTGACCAGCAGGCATAGAGGATGATGAAGATGGTTGAGTATAATGACATTTCATGTTGTAGAAATATAAACGTCTAGATAGAGCAGAGTATCTTCTAGAAGAAGAAGACTGAGAGGTTTGAAACTTAGACAAAGTTGTCATAACATCTGTGTGTTTTTTTTTTTAAATTCATCAGCTACTTCCTCAACGTTGTCTCTAAACAGATCATCACCCTTGCAAGGAACATCTGAAAGGCACTCCTGGACTGAAGTTTCTAGATCAGAAACCCTGAACCAAGATAAATAGCACATAGCAATTGCCCTGCTGATGTTCTAGAAAATACATTGAATGTATCAAATATACCTTTAACTAAGAACTTCCTGGTAATGAACAAGTTCTTGGATTACTGTTGGAATTCTTTAAGTTTCTCTTGGTGAAGGAATTCCTTATTGTCTGAAAGTTGTTTAAGCAAGGATTTTAAATAAATGGAATAATTTAGCTGGTAGTCCATAATCCTATTTTTGAGCAAGGATGATTGAAAAAGTATTTATCAAAAGAATCTAGTGTTCTAGCTTCCCTACCTAGAGGAGAAGCATAAGATCTTGAACTGTGTGAGCATTTTAGAGCAGATTCCACAACTAGAGACACTTCTGTATTCTGTGCATTGTACCATTTCTTTTGGAGCTATCTGGAATGATAGAGGGGTCTCCCAGTTCTTAAATAGGGTATCTTTCATGACCTTATGTAAAGATACCTTGATACAGTCATTTTTAATTTAATTTAATTCTTATATACCGCTAATAACCGTGAGGTTTCTAAGCGGTTTACAAAAATGATGCATTAAAGATACAATAAATAAAAACTAAATAAATAAGATAGGTACTTGGAAATTCCCTAAATGTCCCAAAGGCTCAAAATCTAACTAAAGTACCTGAAGAAACAGTATGAAAAATAAAAATAAAAAGACAGAGGTAGAGATAGAGATAGAAATGAAATATTCCAACAAGTAATGAATAAATAATTTAAAGATAGAATTAAAATAATAATTAAAGTAAACAAAATAGAGATAAAAATAAGCATAGAGAGAAACAGAAACACACTCCAAAAAAGCATCAAGATTTTGACTTATAATTATTATGATCATTTAATATTATGATCATTTAACACCAGATCTTAAATGCTTTTCCGGAATACATCATATCCCTATCTCTCTCCATACCCACCTCCATCTCCACCCCAATTCACTTCAACCACCATTCCCATTCTATTCTTTAACTGCCGTCAACCCCAGTTCCGATGGCTATCATCTGGGTCCCGAGTTTCCTCCAAGAACAGGCGACATCTCTGGCAAGGTAATCTCCACCACTGCCGCACATGATGTGAGATCCTCAGAGGTAGACCCTTCAGAATGGGGGAGGAGTGAAGATGGTGTTGGGTACCCTGCTGGAACAGGCTCCCGAACCGACCGTTGGTCTGAGCGTCGGACTGCAGCTCTCCTCTGTCGGCTCTCCCCTGCTGGAATGGGGGAGGGGTGTAGATGATGCTAGGTGCCCTGCTGGAAAGGGCTCCCGATCTGGCCGTTGGTGCCGAGCACCATCAGTGCTGCTCCTCCCATAGTTCTCTCCCCTGCTGGAATGGGGGAGGGGTGTAGATGATGCTAGGTGCCCTGCTGGAAAGGGCTCCCGATCTGGCCACTAGTGAAACTCGCAGTTGGTGCCGAGCACCGTCAGTGCTGCTCCTCCTAATGTAGTAATTCATAGTCAAGAAGCTAAAAAAGCTCTGATTGAGGTTCTTCCTCTGTCTCCATTTTAATGAGAAGAGCTTGACACATTTGTCTTATAAAGCCAGTAAAGGATTTGCTCTCTGGTAGAGACTTACACCGTTGAGGAGGAAGAGAAGGATCAGAAAGTATGCCATAGGATTCTTCTGCTGACAAATTTGTCAGCTTCTTATCAGAGTGCTTTGAGATAGCAGAATCAGACTCTTCAAAATACTCTCTCCTAGGTGACTCGGGGAGTGTACATTGAGCGTTGAGGCAGGGGTTGATGCTCAGACCAAGGAGATAACTCTTCTGTCAATGATGATGCATGCAATGAATGGATCCTTTCCAAACTCGATGTTTGACATCGAGCAGGTGTGCATGACCTTGTCCTCGATCAATGCCTCGATGTAATCATGGGCTGGGTTGAGGCAAAAATGGATACCTTTAAAGCATGTGTAGACTGCATCTGCAGTAGCCTCGATAGTTTTTGTTTGAACATAGCTCAGATATCCTCCTGGTGAGTAGGCATCTGTACCAGAAGAGACATCATTACGCTAAATTCTGGGAATACCCCTCTCTCATGATCATGCCCTCTTGAGTCACACACTATAGAATTTAGGCTTGCATTTTATTGAATAGAGCACAGGGCAGATCTGGTGAGCGACCTCGTATATAGAATCCAAATGAAGATGATGCTGATTATATGTATATGGCAGAAATGTGCTATTGATTATGGTCTTGAAAAACTCCCAGCACTTTGCATGGTGATTGGAAAAGCAAAGGCAGTCAATATAAAAGGTATTGGTAATATTTTGTAAGCCAGCCATCGACAGCAATTGTTGGTGATGCACATGAAACATAAAATAATTGCTTCACATACTATGTCCTACATCATTAGCTTAGTTAAGCCTCAATAAATTTTCATGTTCATATACAGGGGTGGGCAAAAATCTGGAACTAGTTGTGAATTTTGTATTCTTTCAACTTCCTGCTCTTTTAATTTTTTTGTTAACCCAATAGATATTTCTGTGTACCATATTATAAGGAATACATTTGGCTATTAGAATCAACTTTTTATTCTAGCATGACCTTTAATTTCTGATTTTGTTAAAGTTGCCATGTTAATCGTTTTTCTGCATAAATCGAGTAATACACTTTGCTGGCTTAAAAAGTATATATAAACGGAACGGCACCCACCTACCTCAACAACCGTCTAAATCGCAACCGCACACCCAGACTAAGAAGAACCCAGATCCTATTCTCTTACCCACCACTCAAGGGAACTCAGCGCAAGAAGATGTACGACGGCCTCCTAGCGACGCAGGCAGCGAAGCTGGATCCCTCCACCTCCAACCTGCTGACAACTACAATTGACTTTAAATCATTCCGAAAAGAAATCAAAACTCTGCTATTCAAAAAACAATACAGTCTTCTTATCCCCCCTCACATCCTCCCCCCTCCATGCAAATTTCCAGTTGACCTCCTACCCCTCTACTAATATCTCCCCAATGACCCTATCAAGTAACTAACCATGAACTACATCTTCCCTACTATTAATTCTCAATTCTCCTCCCTTCCTCAATTTTTTCCCTCTGCCTCTACTATTTAAAGTCCCCTAAATTGTAACTCCCTGTGCCTCTACTATATAACCGTCCCCTAAATTGTAACTTCCTGGAAATGTCCAGCTATCTTCTACTGTAATCCGCTTAGAACTGCAAGGTACAGGCGGAATAGAAGTCACTAATGTAATGTAATGCAATGTAATATATGAGCATCATCTATCATAATCTTAAAACATTTCTTTTCAGAGATGCTTTAGAAATTTATACTTAATCCCTTATTCAAAAACCTCAGACATCAGGCCCGACATTATATATCCCCTTTATTCCTTTTGTTCTTTACCTCCCCTTTCTTTTATTTTAAGCAATGTGTATAATGTTACGTCCATTTCCTAAATGTGAATTTGTTCCCTCTATTTTATATTTTTTTAAAAACGTTTTCATATTTTGTATAAATTGGAAACCGCTTTGCTTATAAAAATGGTATATCAAGACCTAAATAAACTTGGAAACTTAAACTAGGTGGCTCAGTATTTGGTGGACCACACTCTGTTCTTGATTACCTGTTTGCACTGTGTCAGCATTGAGTAAGCCAGTTTGATGAGGTGATCATGAGTGACAACATGAGTGCCTCAATCAACTCATGCTTTGATGTTGAATGTCTCAATTGGATTCCGATCTGGAGATTGGGCAGGCTAGTTAATTAACTCATTGTTGTTCTGACTCTTCCAGCTGATCACCTGTTTGGAGTAATGGCAAGGTACATTGTCATCTTGGAACAGGAACTGACCTAGAAACAGCTGTTGAGCTGATGGCACCATGCACTTTTGCAGTATTGGGATGTGCTTGGTCCCGTTGACCATTCCATTGACAATGTGCAGAGGTCTGATGCCACTGGCAACCATACAGCCCCAGATCATGACCTTCAAAGGATGCTTCATAGTAAGGTTGAGGCACTAAGGCTTAAACTCCTCTCCAGGAAACCTCCTCACGTAGGTGTGGACCTGGTTACCAAACAGACAAAAGGTGCTTTCATCTCTGAAAAGCACCTATTCCCACATTTCACCTGTCCAATGTGAGTGATTCTGCACCCACTTAATCTGGTTGCACCTTTGGACGTCAGTCATCAATGGCTTGTTGCGTGCTTTGCAGCTCTGCAGACCAAACAGCAAGCACCAGCGCTGAACTGTTGATGAGCTGACACTGACATGTCACACATCTGATCACTCATGCAGTAGCTGAGGTGAAGTCAACTTGTGACTTGTCAGTGAAATGCATGGTCTTGGCGTGATGTTGATACACATGAATGACTGGACCGAGGCTTGTCTATCACTGAACCCTTTGCTTTCTCCTTTTGTACAATCACACTGTAACTGCAGTTTATTTTGCTGGTTGACAGCATGAAAATCCTTCGTTCTTCATCACTGACACATGAACATGCTCCTCCAATGTCAGGTTCCAAGTCTTGTTCATGGTTGATGCAGAAAGTATATGAAACTGAAAAAGCCCAGCTGCCCTGTTACCTAGACACCTGCACTCTGACTGGCTGGCATAAGCAGCTTCCTGATTGGTCAGAAATAACACATGCTGATTGGACAGTCTCGATCCATTTTTGAAGCATGATCTATAAAAGTTATAGTAGTTATGTTCCAGTATCAACAAAGTTGTAAAATTAGAAACAAGTTGATTCTAATAGCCAGATGTATCCCTTATAATGTGGTACACAGACAAACCTATTGTGTCAACAAAGAAATTAAAATAAAAGGTCAGAAAGTTGAAAGAATGCAAAATCCACAATTGGTTCCACACTTTTGTACATCACTGTCTTGTTACACCTAGCTGAGATCATTTTCATGTACCTTTTCTGTGCAATTTTTCTTTAAGCTAGTCAGTCTTATTTTCTGTCTAACTCCTGTTACTATATATCTGTTTAGATATTTCACCTCCATTATATCCTATGCTGTCAATTAAGATGCTTTAATATATATTTTGTCAACATTGTAAGTACTTGAGTATTGCTTATGTCCAGCTTACTGTACACTCCCTTGGATGGATTTATTTGAAAAGGTGGTAAATAAATTCACACAAATAAATATAGCATTTCATTCTAAGAAAGGGACTCTCAATCCAGTGCTCAGGGCATACCTCGTCAGTCAGACATTCATGATATCCACAATGAATATGCAGACAATGTATGTAAATTGATGGTGTGTCCTGTGAAATGGGTTGTGAACCCCTGTCCTAGGATACCCTCTAAATAATGCCACCTAATGATTACTTTTGAAACAGTAACGATTCTTCTAAATTATTGCCATTTTCAAAGGAAATAGTGTACTTACTCTCTGTAGGCTCTTTTGATCTTCTACCACTGGAAGACTTCCTCAATAGACTCCGTCCTGAGGTAAAGAGGCTGGTTAGTTCTTCTAAAGGACTTGTAGGTGTTCTAGAGCGTGATCCAGTTTGATTTGACCCAAGGGCATTGGTTGAGGCATTTGCTATCTTTCCCCCATCTAGTGATGTGTTTTTGACCACAGAATGAGGCACTGATGAACAGCTTCTTGATAGATTTCCTGTATGCACAGAATCATATGGTGGAGGTCTTTTGAGGCTTAATGGAGTTAGTGACCTTCCCATACTAACAGGAGAAGGACAAGAAGAATGACTTTTAGTATAGCCATGTGGAGACTGTGTTCTATACAAAGTAGAAGGATGAGGAGGTGAAGAAGAATACCCAGCAGATGTAGTTCCTTGGGGTATTGTCTGATCCTTTTCCACCTTTTGATGTCCAGAAGGATGAGATGGCACTGAAGATGGAGAAGCTCCAGCCTGCTGCTTGATATAAGATACATTTTCCAGAACAGGAAGTTTTGTGACCTCTAGCGGTGTTAAAGGGGATTCATCAGAGTTTGGTGAGCACTGTGTTGGTGCTGGTGGGAAAACCAATAGTGGAGGTCTATGAGAAAGTAAATTTGGAAATGGTGGGGGTATATCACAAAGTAAGCCCTTGGGGGTAGATGGCACTGAGGACTTGGTGAATTCCAGGTCAGGCACTGTGGGAGTAGCACATTGAGAAGAGTAACTAGGATGATCAAACTCATATAAATACTTAGAATCAGAAACTGTATCATCAAATGTAGGATACTTCATTTCTTCATAGACTGCTTCATATTGGTCATTTTCATCCTTTTTAAAGTCTCTTAATATATTTCCAACCATTTCTATATAAACAGGTTCCTCATCCTCTGTGTCAAAGCCTAGACTGCTAATCTGTGATGATGAGGCATCTCTAGAAAGTATTGTTGTCATAGATCCATGCTTTTTAATATATGTTTCATCAAAAGAAGTGCTGAGCTGAGTGTTTGGATTTCGTTTTGGTTTGGGTGGAGGAATCTTCTTGGTATATTCATCACTATAAGGCCTTGGTTTTGCTGAAAAGTAAATATAAAATATAAAGTTAAATACAGCAGATCATGTTACAAATAAAAATCAATAATATGTATAATAATGTGTAATATGGTACATAAAAATGGTTTAAGATATGGATGCTCTTCCATAGTCTACTATCATTGATAAGTGTTTATTATGCAATATATTTTGATGTAATTATTTTCATGAAAAATGAATTTAAAAATTATCACTTGCATGACATCCTTTGAAATTCCATTCCCCATACCATTATTCTCCTAGAACATATTTGAAATAGAAAAGATCAATAATCTCAGAGGATAAAGTCTTTGCAAAAGTTGCATGAGCAAGAAACTCAAGATGATCATGATACGAGGGTTCTTCGTAAAGTTTCTACACTTTCATATTTTCGTGGAAATGGTTGGGGCGGGAGAAGTGGTAAGAGGGCATGTTGTAGAATGTCATGTTACTAGTCAGTCAGGCAAAATAGGGTGATTGTGTGGAAAAGTGATGTCATTTGCTTTTGAGATATTTAATAGTGTTTAAAAAAAAAATAAAAGTGAAGAAACCTTTTGAAGATCCCTCAAGCATTTAAATACAATAAATAAAACTTCACATAAAATGTTTAAAGTACCATAGACAAGACATACCGGCATGCTTATTTCACAGTGAATTAACCTACCCTGGGTAGAAAATACTTAAGCATATTTAAAAGTTGCTTTAGCTCATAAACAATGAATCTGCAAGTATTTTCTAGTATAAGGTTGGGCAAAACGTTTTGATTTGAGGGTTGCATTTGGGAGTTGTGACTGGGTCGGGTGGCTGGTGCAGCTTGAAGAATTGAGACTTAAGAATAGCTCTAATCATTTTGAGAATTTGTCACTTATGGTGGTTCCTCCACTCCAGAATATTCCCCAGCCAATCCTTATCATAGAACCAGTTGTCTAGATAGTGACAAAAAAAAAAAGAGAGAGTGAATGAGCCCTTCCCATACAAGACATTATCTCCCACTCCTCAGCATACTCCTTTCTCCAAAACTACTTTCTCCCTTCAGCAGATCCCACAGCTGACCTGCTCCTACATATCACATGACTTTCCTGTTCTCCTGGATCACAGAAATCTGTTTCTTAGTGTAGATCATGCAGCCCTTCTGTTACCTTGGGCCATACGGGCCTCCTGCTCCCATAGCATATGTAACCACCCTTATTCCCTGGATCACATGACCCTGCTGTTCATCTCAACCCTAGAAAGCTGCCATTATAAAATGAAATGGGGACAAATTTGTCCCTGTCCCCGCAGGATCTATCTTCATCTTCATTTCCATCTCATCCCCCTGAGTTCTGTCCCTGTCCTTTCCCCATCCCTGCAAGCTCTGTTCAAAGCTTGTGCAGATGGACAGAGCTCGCAGAGATGGGGCAGGGACAAAACTCATGGGGATGGGACAGGGATGGAGATAGATCCCGCAGGGATAGGGAAAAAATTGTCCCCTTGTCATTCTTTAGCTGCCATTGTTGCTGCACTGCTGATCTTCTACCTTTTAGGGCTTCTGGAAATATGGTGGGTCAGATCTAAATGTGCAGCAGGAGTGGCTACACAGATTGGATAAATTTGTAACCTGATAATCTCTTTTCGATTGTTGTATTTCCCTGATATTTGTATTTTCACTGATTGTACATGGCCTCTTTTACAAAGCCGCACTAGCGTCTGCACCTGCGCTAACGGCCCCAAAGCACATAGAGATTTAAAGGGCTTCGGGGCTGTTGCCGCACGGCTTTGTAAAAGAGGCCAACAGTCTTCTTTGATGTGAACCGCCTATAACTATGTGGTGTGGCGGTATACAAGAATAAAGTTATGATTACAGGCTGTTCTTAGGTCATGGATTATCATCGAGATACCCTTTGAGGTGTTTATATCATTTCTATGTCGACTACATCATTCTATATGCCTCACTGTTTAGCCAGTTATCCAGAGGCAGTTCTGTACAATGTCACACCTGAGACTTAGGGCTCCTTTTACAAAGGTGCATTAGGGCCTTAACGCGCGAAATAGCGCACGCTACAATGCTGCGCAAGCTAGCCGCTGCCGACTCCTTTTAAGCAGGCAGTAATTTTTCAGCTAGCATACGCTAATCTTGTGCACGCGCTAAAAACGCTAGCGCACCTTAGTAAAAGGAGCCCTTAGACTGAATTCCAAATTCAGACATTGAGCTTTAGGAAGGGAAAAAATTCTAACCATCATGCCTCAGACATAATTAACAACCAGCCAATGAGCAGTCTTATACCGGGCTTTGACAGGATTAATATTTATTTCTCAGCAATGGTTAATCTGGTGACGATGGAAGGAAGCTAAAATTAGGAAAAAAGTGCTGGCTAATTTTTCCTAAGCTCCAATGAAGTGCATGCAGTGTGACCTAAAATCCTAGAAATAGGCAGTGGATACCTCTCAGTTTATTAACACAATAATAAAACATATTTTAAAAACAGTGGTTGACATAACTTAGAACATCTAGGTAGAGGGTTAAGTATTATTTTATAAATATTAATTCAATGGGAATGACCTGCTTTCCCCTAAAAAATGTTTTTTTATAACCTCACTGTATCCCTTTACAAAATAAAGCAATTTTGTACTCTGCAAAAAATAACCTTATAGGCCAGTAATCAATTAAGTGTTATCAGATTTGCTCCTTTCCAAAGACAGGATGCTTTATTGCTTGAGTGAATTAAATGGTTTAAATCCATTAAGAAGGTTTTAGTTGTACAACAGCCACAAAACCATAATTCAGATGCTTTTGCCAAGCTCTAAATATTAAACAGGGCTTTAATTTAATGTGTGAGTTAATTTTGTAGTGGCGCATGAGTCAAATAACCTGATATGAACCCTAAAGAGATCTAGATTGGCATCACACTAGCAACTTTCTCGTAAGACAAGAAGTAAAAAAATCTGTAACACAAAAATATGAGTGGAAACAAGAAAGAAATAAGTTGTATATCACTTGCTTTAGTTTTATATATATATATATATATATATATAAAAAAATATAAGGATTCTTGCAGAACTCTAACTAGTCCAGTATATTCCTTATTCAGGACTATACCAAGTAGACAAAAGATATATTTTGGTTATAGCATCCCTTCTTCTGTTGCAATGATATTGTTTTCCTTTATATAAGACAGTGACCTCCTAAGGAGTGTGTGGGCTAGTATTGCCAGTGTGGTCTATGATTCCTAAATGGAAGTAATGCCCCCTATGTTCTATAAAAGTTGCCCAAATTTGGGTACTAAAATTTAGGCATGGATCCCAGATCCACATACAAACTAATTAGTTAATGGTTCAGATAGTAATCATTACAAAATTAAGATTACTGTAATGCCCTTTATTTGGGGATTGCGTTGGCACAGAGTAAGGCCCTACAGATGATTCAAAACGCTGCTGCACGCTTAATCTGTGGTGTGAGAAAGTTTGATCATATCACACCATGGTTAAAAAAAAACTTCATTGGCTGCCTGTAAGGTTTTGAATTATTTTCAAAACAATAGTGCTGGTATGTAGGGTTATTCATTAGGGCATTCTACCAACCGGCTAGAACCTTACAGTCTGAGGGGACGATACATAAGAACATAAGAATTGCCTCCGCTGAGGTAGACCAGAGGTCCATCTTGCCCAGCGGTCCGCTCCCGCGGCGGCCCATCAGGCCTATTGCCTGAACAATGGTCCCTGACTAATTTTATAACTTACCTCTAATCCTGTCCCTATAATCTACCTCTACTCTTATCTGTACCCCTCAATCTCTTTGTCCTCCAAGTACCTATCCAAAGCTTCTTTGAAGCCCTGTAGTGTGCTCCTGCTTATCACATCCTAGTAGCGCGTTCCATGTATCCACCACCCTTTGTGTGAAAAAGAACTTCCTGGCGTTTGTTCTAAACCTCTCCCCTTTCAATTTCTCTGAGTGCCCCCTTGTACTTGTGGTTCCCCATAATTTGAAAAATCTGTCCCTGTCTATTTTTTCTATACCCTTCATGATCTTGAAGGTTTCTATCATGTCTCCTCTAAGTCTCCGCTTTTCCAGGGAGAAAAGCCCCAGCTTTTTCAGTCTGTCAGTATATGAGAGGTCCTCCATGCCCTTTATTAGCTTAGTTGCTCTTCTCTGGACTTTCTCAAGTACCGCCATGTCCTTCTTGAGGTACGGCGACCAGTACTGAACATAGTACTCCAGGTGCGGGCGCACCATTGCACGATACATTGGCAGGATGACTTCCTTCGTCCTGGTCGTGATACCCTTCTTAATGATACCCAACATTTTGTTTGCTTTCCTTGAGGCTGTGGCGCACTGCGCCAACACCTTTAATGTTGTGTCTACCATCACTCCCAGGTCTCTTTCAAGGTTGCTCACCCCTAGCGGTGATCCCCCCATTTTGTAAGTGAACATCGGGTTCTTTTTCCCTATATGCATGACCTTGCATTTCCCTATTTTGAAGCTCATTTGCCACTTTTTGGCCCATTTTTCCAGTGTTGTCAGATCTTTTTGGAGATCTTCGCAGTCCTCCATGTTATTGACCTTGCTATATAGCTTGGTGTCGTCTGCAAATTTAATAACCTCACATTTTGTTCCTGCCTCCAGGTCGTTAATAAATATATTGAACAGGAGCGGTCCCAGTACCGACCCCTGCGGAACTCCGCTCGTGACCCATTGCCAGTCTGAGTAATGGCCCTTTACTCCAACCCTCTGTTTCCTGTCCGCCAGCCAGTTTTTGATCCATCAGTGGACCTCCCCTTGTACCCCGTGGTTCCATAGCTTCCTTAGCAGTCTTTCGTGTGGCACCTTGTTGAAGGCTTTTTGGAAGTCAAGGTAAATGATGTCTATGGATTCCCCTTTATCCATCTGGCTGGTTACCCCCTCAAAGAAGTATAATAAGTTCGTGAGGCATGAGCTGCCCTTGCAGAAGCCATGCTGGCTCAACTTTAGCTGCCCATTGTTTTCGATGTGTTCCCAGATGCTGTCTTTAATCAGCGCTTCCATCATCTTTCCCGGGACCGAGGTCAAGCTCACCGGCCTGTAGTTTCCTGGGTCTCCTCTTGAGCCTTTTTTGAAGATGGGAGTGACATTTGCTATTTTCCAGTCCTCCGGAATCTCTCCAGTTTTTAAGGATAGGTTGCATATTTGTCGAAGTGGCTCAGCTATTTAATTTCTTAGTTCCTTGAGTACCCTTGGGTGAATGCCGTCCGAACCTGGCGATTTGTTGCTCTTTAGCCTGTCTATCTGCCTGAGGACATCCACCTTGCTCAACTCTAGTTAGACCAGATTTTCATCCTGCTCTCCTTTTACGATCTCCTCGGGTTCCGGAATGTTGGTTGTGTCCTCCCTCGTGAAAACTGACGTGAAGAACTCATTTAACCTGTCAGCTATCTCTTTTTCCTCTTTTACCACTCCCTTTCTGTCCCCATCATCCAAGGGTCCCACTTCCTCCCTTGCTGGTTGCTTCCCCTTAACGATTGTCATTAATGGATTTTTCAAAAGCACATTTGTAAGCATAAGAACAGCTGCTTTCTCTTTAGCGGGAGCGAACTTATGGAACAATTTAACTGGACCATTAAGAGCCCTCTTGGATTTTCAAAAATTTAAGAAGGTATTAAAAAACACCTTATTCATGGACGCATTTAAATGATTGCTTATTTCTGTTCCATGCAGAATATTTCCGCTGATATGTGGGTGGCAATGTCAGATAATTGTTTCTGAAGAATCTGATGTCTCTATTGTGTGTTTGTGCAAAATTATTGTATGTGCCTGCATTTTATAATTGTATTTTGTAAACCACCTAGGAATAGGTGGGTAAGAAAATGTTTTAAATTAATTAATTAAATAATGCTAGCTGGCACTATTTAGGACTTATACATGGATTTACTTATGAAGTATTCTACAACACTGGGCACCTAAATTGTCATTCAGGCAACTAAAAAGGGGGCGTGGCCATGGGAGGTACATGGACAGGTCAGGGTGTTTTGAGAAATTTAAATGCGATTAGTAGCTCCAACTACCATCAGTTGGGCATGAGTATTTACACCAGCCCTTGCCAAGTGTAAGTCCTCACACCCAAAGTTGGGTGTGAGAATCCACGCTAAGCACTATTCTATAAAGGCTGCTTAGCACTAAGCGACTTTTATAGAACTGACACTTGGACCAGATTCTATAAATGGTGCCTCACTCAGCAGGTGCCTATCAATGTTAATCAGTTAGGTGCCATTTGTAGATTCACACCTAGCGATGCCTATATCGACTTAGGTGATGATAGGCACAGAATCTTCCTAAGGAGTCATGTAGTCAAAAAAGCTGTCAAACGTGAAGCCTCAGTCATTTTGCAATCTGCAGCTTTTTAATACTACAAGATTAAGGGCTCCTTTTACTAAGGTGTGCTAGCGGTTTTAGCGTGATCTAAATGCTAAAGCCTCCATAGAGCTTCATTTAGCATGTGGTTTACGTGCAATAATCTTTCGCGTTCGCTAAAAACGCTAGCACACCTTAGTAAAAGGAGCCCTAAGTGATACACCCTCTCAATCTAGGTATTTGATGAACTATAGGTTTTTTTAAGCACATGATGCCTGAGGAAGGCTCTGCACAGCCGAAACACAGACCTTATCAGGTCACATCAATAAAGTACTGATTGGGTCAAACCCACTAAGCTTTGTCTCATGAAAATAAGCTACTGAAAGACAGTCTTTTCAAGCCATTTATTACAGACTTTCAGTGCTCTTGACTATCACATTTGAAATATAATTAAGACTCCACTTTTTGTGTTTCTTTTGCTGTTCTCATGGAGATTTTGTTCTTCTTTGTATTTATGCCTAACTTTGGACACCATTTTCTGAATATGGCCCTGTGTGATTAAGTGGTCACAGACAAATACATGGAGAATGTGGAGGGTTAAATTGCAATGTTGTACCCTTCAGGACAGAATTAAAATTAATGTCTGTGTTCTCTTTAAGTATAGCAAAGAGAGCTTGAGGACCCCATATCTGCCCCGGAGTTATCTTTTGAAGGTATAGTATAACTACCTCCTTTCTTTTGAGTTTCTTTCCCTGTTTCATTATTGTGCTGTGACCTTTGTGGAGTATGTTGTGAAATGTCTGGTGCTTTGGTGCCATCTGGTGGTTGTTTAGGCTCACTGTAAACTGACCTTACCGGATGAGGTTTAGAGTCAGAAGGTTCAGTGACGTCACAGGAATTTGAGATAGACCTAACAGGGCGTGGTTGCTGCACTGGGCGTGGTTGCTGCACTGGGCGGTCAGCTAGTGTCACTAATTTCTCAGGGCAGGGTTTGTTACTAGGCAACAAGTCATCTGCAGTAGAATCAGAACACTCCTGCAAATTCCTGTTACTACCTTCCTCCCTAGAGCTGTAAAAAGAACGAAAGACGGTCCTAGGAGCCGGTGTAGGAAAATGAAGAGGCGACATAGGAAGAAAGGGAGCTGGAATATCCCTCTCACTACAAAAAGTAGCAACCTTGTCTTGTAAAACTTTCACATCAGAAGCTAACGAAGTTCTTTGAAAAGATATATCTTGAACATTCTGGCGCAGAGCCAAATTATCGGCATCTGCCTGACATAACGAGTTAGTTAACTTTGTGACCTGTAACTCGCTTTCGGAAAGTCGTTTCTGAGACTCAACAAAGTCCGCTTGTAAGGCACATAATTGCCTGTCAGCACGGGCTGCCTTATCATTAGACAGACGTTCGGTAGCGTTTAACTTTTCACCCAGACAAACATAAGCAGAAGTTACGTCTGCAAGTTCATTCTGCAACCTGGAAACAAGCTCGGCACTCTTATCATGATCTTTATGACAAGTAGCTAAAGAAAGCTGTAAATCTGCCTTCTGAGCCCGGACAGTATTAAGTTGCGTCACTAAAGATGTACACTTAACACAAGAAATATCCACTGTACTTTTTTTCTGACTTTCAAGTTCAGCATTCAACTCAGAACATTGATGTCGTAACTCAGACATCACCTGATCAAAGTCGGAATGTTGATCTTCACAATTAGAAACTAACAGTTCAAGGGAATCATTACGAGTCCGTTCTGCTTGCAAAGAATTTTTACAATCCTCTAATTGCTCATATAAATCACTCTGAAGCTGACGTTGTTGAGATAAACCAGAAGAGATAGAAGTTTTAAAAGCCAACAACGCACAGATAAGCTCTGAATAATTTTCTCCTGTAGGTTTAGTACGAGCATGTAGGAGACGCTGCAATACTGAACAGTACGCCTGATTAGAGTCCTCTATATCTGCATGTAATAAACGTACCAGGTCAGAAAAATACACATCAGAATCTGTCTGTTTTAAAACTTGCACAGCTAATTTCTGAAAAACATCTTTTTCAAGAGCATGCCACGAAATCTGAGTCTCAGTGTCAACAGACATGGCTACGGTCGTAAATTAGAAACCTAGATATCCCGGCAAACGAGCCCCCAAAATCTGTAGAAGGATTTATGGTTCACTTAGCAGTATTATAAACACGTTACGTCTCTGTTAAGTGGTCTAGAGAAAACCATAACCTTATTCAAGTCCAAATATCATGGTCTAATTATACGACACAAAACCCAGGCTAATGAGAAATATCTTTATTATGAAAATAGAAAAATATAATTCACAAGCCAGCTGCAGAATCTAAATATTGTTCAAAATATCTAATTACACAAATGAAACTCAGTACATGATTATCACAATCTAATGGTTAGACAACTAAGTAAAACTTCTTGTTAAACACACACTATTCCTTATAATAATAATCCCTGATTAGCAAATGATTATATTATCACCCAGGTAACTTTTCAACCCTTTACCTTTATAATTGATTCCTATCTAATTCCCAAGCTAATAAAAGTAATTTCCGTATGCTCACCCTTAATTAGCCTCTCCGGCACAATTAGGTAGAAGAGAAAACTTCGTGTCAGCTGGAAGACGTCAGGAATACCGTTGTAAAAGTTACACGTGTTGAAAATCCTTGATGAGGCTATAAATCATCAGCAATAAGTTCCGTTTATCTGTGCTAAGTTCAGAACAGTTTTTAAATGTCCGAATTTCTATCTCTTAGGCAGAGAATCACACAAGGTAACTTACAGGTCTAATTATTGAAAGAAAAAGTTTACAATTAGAACATCTGTGAGCAGATCTGAGCTTCCCCGGACCTTATCACAGACTAACTAACTATTAATTAATTAGCACCTTTCTTTTCTTGAATCTCATCAGATGACTTCCTCGGACCAATCCAGAAACAGAACTTGATGAATAGCCTTTCTGTATAAAGTATCATATATGCTGGAAGACCCAGGGCCGTTAGACAGATAAGAACAGAATAATTTCTTCAAGATTCACACTGTCCCATTATTAAAGCACAGATGAATGCCCTTGAATAGCAACATTCGGGTACATCCCCATAATGCATCATTCTTCTTACTTCTTGCAAAATTCATGCTGGAAAGTTGCTTGCAGAGAGATTCTTGAAACAATGGTTCAGGCTTGATGACATCATGGAGGCCTAACCTTCAGGTGTGAATACGGAAATATCCCTACAGTCCCCCCTTTTGGAGGAGAAATAACTTCAATGGAGTCTATTTCACCTTCAACCTAACTAAGTAGGAAAGGATCGACAAGACCCAAGGTGATATAAAAATGCATAAACATAAGCAATACCATAAAAATCAGCAATAAATCAAAGATATCAATAATCAATGGATAATAATCATAAAGGCAAGGGCAAAATATATGAACCCAGCCAAATAAATGATAATAAAATCACTGAATAATGGCAATATATGATAAAATCAAAAAATCATAACTACTTAGCAAGGCACAAAAGGTATGCCAAAGCAAAAGTTAAGACAGATAGATCATAATCAAAAATACGGCTAGCAAAATTACTCTTTCATAGCCGCAATGAAATCATGCATTCTTAAGTCAGTATGTGATGGTTTCTGTTGAATAAGACGTCTAATACGGATGGTCTCATAGAGTGCAAAAACAGAGAACCCAAATAAGAGAACCCACAGGATGGCAAAAATTGGAATAACAACAGTGATAAAAAAAATCAATACTGCGGGTATCAACAACTTCATGAACATTGGAGGAGCCAATATGAAAGTCCTCAATATGAAGCTTATCATTATCAACTTTCAGTTCAATGGTGTGGGAAGGCTTTGTCATCAAATATTGTTCCACTTCAAGGGTAAAGTTGATGGGATGTCCACGGAAAACATCCAAGATTTCCAATTCAGTTTCAGTAGGAGTAGAGTCCAAATGGAAAAGAGAAACATCGAAAGAAGATGGTCTGGAGCAAGATCTGGAACGGGAAGAGGAAGAAACCAGGAGAATCTTGAAGGACAACACGGGACTGCGGACCAGGATCGATTACTTTGGTACCAACGCCAATCAGCAGGACAACCAGGAACAGCATCGGCAGAACTCGTTTCGCCATCTGAAAAACAGAAAAGAGAGAGAACAGCCTAGGCTGTTGCTAGGTTAATGTCATTCATCACAACAATGGTTTCATCCTGGGATGATTTACTGGGATGACATGGTCTCAGTTGATTAATGTGGACCCATTTAAGGACATCTGCACCTGGAGAATTTGATTTGATGCGAATTTGATAAGCCACAGGTGAAGCTTTTTCCACTATAGGGAATGGACCATGCCAACTTAGCAAAAATTTACTTTCTTTGGTCTTGGTTTTGCCAAAATTGTAATAGAATACCTTGTCACCAATTTGGTATTCCTTTGTGGTAGTCCTATGATCATAATAGGCTTTTCTACCTTTAGCAGCAATTTCCAGATTTTTCTGGGCAAAAGAAAATGCACCCTGTAAATGGTTACGCAAATGGGTGACATATTCATGAGCAGTAGTAGCACTAGAAAGATTTACATCATTAGTTCTATACAACAAATGAATTGGTAATGTCATTTCTCTACCTGCCATCATTTCAAAAGGCGTCACCCCCGTAGAACGGTGAGGCGTGGCACGAATAGCCATCAGTACCAAAGGTAACTTCATGTCCCAATTCTTACCAGAGGTAGACACGTACTTCTTCAGGATCGTGATGATGGTACGATTCGCTCTTTCCACTTGTCCCGATGATTGAGGGTGGTAAGCTATGTGCAATTTACTTTTCACTCCGAGCATCTTCCACATGTGTCGCATCACATCCGCAGTGAAATGTGATCCTTGGTCTGAGTCCACTCTCATGGGCAAACCCCACCTACTGAACACATGATTTAGTAACAAGGTAGCGGTAGTCTCTGCCGTACAATTGGGTGCAGGCAAGCACTCAATCCACTTTGTAAACAAACAAGTGACAGTCAACATATACTTATTACCTCGGGAGGAACGGACCACTGGGCCAATCCAGTCAATCTGGATGTCGGACCAGGGCATGACCAAACCCTTCTTTCTCAAGGGTGCTCGGTGAAGTGGTGTAGAGGGTTGAAATTGACAACAAGTCAAGCAACCTCTCGTATATAACTGCACATCTTGCCGCATATGAGGCCAATAGGCCACTTGCTTCAGTGTCTCATAGGTAACTTCTTCACCTCTATGTCCTGCACAAGGTTCATCATGGGCATGTTGCAACATGATTCCTCGATATGCACGGGGTACAACCCACTGCACAATACCATGCTTACTCGTCCGAGTGAGCAGGTTCTGGTGAATCGAAAATTTCTCTCTGGAGGTGTAGAGTATCCTCAGTTCTTCATCCTTCTGGTCGTCTTCAGACAATGGATGATCCTGTGGATTCTGTATGAAGTTATAGAACTTTCCCAGGATAAGATCGGTCTTCTGAGCGGTTACAAGATCAAAGGAAGGGATATCATTACCCCACTGCACCACAGGTGTTTCAACTACCTGTTTCGTTTGGCGTCGAGTAATAGCATGTACCATCGAAAACAACTCTTCAGGGCATTGCCATAGTTCACCTGACAAAGCACCTTCTTTGGCCAGTTGATCCGCAAGGTCATTTCCGATCTTGTCAGAACTATTAACCTTAGCATGACCTTTCACTTTCTTCCAGTAGATGGTCATGTCATTGTCTCGTACCAATTGATCTAAGGCTAGAATCAAGTCGCCATGATGGACAGGCTTTCCTTTGGAATTTAACATGTCCTTCTTTTTCCACACGGGTAAGTGAGACACAAAGTTTTGACGCACATAATCAGAATCTGTACAGATAATCAGTTCTGGGATCCCCTTTTGTACCGCAGACTGTACAGCGACCAAGGCTGCTACAATCTCTGCATATTGGTTGGTTTTAGCACCCAATCTATACTTCAAGGTTTCCATAGGTGTGTCGACATTCCACACTACACCTACTCCTGCGACCAAATTATGGGTCGAGGTCTGGTGGAAGGCACAGCCATCTACGTAGACTTGAGGTATATTGGCACATAGCTGTTCATCGTAAAGATGATGACGATGGGGTTCCTCCTCTTCTGGTGGAACATCAGGTTCCGGTATACCTGTAAGAGAATCTTGTTCTGTACAATCATGCAATTCTGCTATCCCTTGGGCTACTGTGTTTCGATGTTTCAGTGCATACTTTACCTGTAAAGGCCATCCTTGGAGAGCCAAAGTCCATGAGACTATTCGGCTATTGGAGACACGACCAGTCTTGATCTTGTCACTACCCAAGAAACTAATGGGTTGATGACAAGTCTCTACAATGAGTTTTTCTCCTTGGATATAACTCCGAAAATGTTGAAGAGCCCAAACAGTTGACAGTAGAGCTTTCTCACATTCAGAATACTTCTTCTCTACATCGGTGAAGCCTTTGCTTGCATAGGCCACCACACGCTTGTCAGAGTCGTATTTCTGGTACAGGACAGCACTCATAGAGTGTTTGGAGAATCCTAGGTCGATGAAGAATTCACGACCACTCTCAGGGTAGGACAAGCAAGGAAAGCGACTAAGCTGCTCTTTCATCTCTTGCATAGCATCTTCCTGTTCAGGACCCCACGTCCAAGGTACATCCTTCTTTAGTAAGGCAACCAAGGGTCTAGAGATCTCTGCATACTGATCTATGAACTGTCGAGAATAATTGCATATCCCCAAAAATGAACGAAGTTCCGTCAAATTGGTAGGTTTCCTCAACTGTTGTAGGGCCTGTATCCTTTTCTTCTGTGGTCGAAGACCTTCAGAGGAAATGTCATACCCTAAATAATTCAGAGATGTTCGGCACCATTGACCTTTGGCAAGGGTCAATTTAGCTCCTGCATTTTGCAATTGTTGGAACACATGTTCTACCTCTTCCAGGTGTTTCTGAAAGGTGGGACTCTTGATCAGGATGTCATCCACATAGACTAGAGTTCCACGAGCTTCCGCATCTGGAAGGGCTTTATGGAGAAATATGTTGAACTCAGCTGGAGAGTTCAGAAAACCAAAAGGTGTTCTATTCCACGTGTACTGTTTCTTCCCAAAGGTAAATGCTAGTTTGTATTGATCCGGTGGATGTACAGGAACTGTCCAAAATCCAGAAGCTAAATCCAAACTGGTAAAATACTTAGCTCCTTTGATGGTAGTCAAGCTCTGGTCAAGATGGGCCATAGGCCACCTAGACAAGGGTACCCGCTTGTTTAGCTGTCGGTAGTCCAAGGCAATTCTCCAACTGTTATTCTTCTTCAGGATTGGCCACAAGGGTGAGTTGTATGTACTGTTGCAAAGCCTAATGATACCCCTAGTTTCCAGGGTATCAAGTATCTCTTGCACGGACTCATACGAGGCCAAAGGAATCTTATACTGACGTACGAAGACGGGCTTACTGTGGAGATCCGTAGGAATCTTGGTCACATGTAGATCAGTCAGTCCAGTGTCATAAGAATCCACTGCAAAAAGGTCTCGATACTTGTACAACAACTGTGTGAACTGAGCCTTTTCTTCATCAGAAGAGCACGCATCAGCTAGGTCCACTTGTTCCTTTACCATAGCATCAAACTTAGAAAAAGGTTGGTTGGAAGAGATTTCCACTTGGTCTTCAATCTGTTCTTGCAAAGATGAAGACTCAATGGCATTCACCGCTTTAGATTGGTCAGACAGAGCTAACTTCCTGGATAAAATCAAAAAATCATTATCCACTGTTACATGGGAAGTCAATGCATCATATGGCCACAGGAAGTCCAGTGAAATGAGTCCTTTAGGTGAGGTAAAAATATGGTCCAGTATATCCCCCCCTTGGCAGGGGTCAACAATGGAAGACAAGCTGCCAATGATAGGCAATGTTACCTCAACATCAGGAAAAGATTCACCCACTAGAAAACCCAAATGTTCTCCAGCGGAGAGAAAGACTTCCGTAGGTTGAGCATTGACAATCAATACATGGAAAGAAGAGGTAGGTACTTCAAGACATGGTAAAGCACCTAGAGAAAGACCATGCTCGAGAAAAGAGGTATTCGGGTTGAAAAAGCCAATATCATCGAGCATGCGTTGACCATGGGCCAAACGAAGAGGTAGAGCAAAATCATGCACAAGGCCAGGAATCTTGACGTCTTCAGCACAAACCACTTCACAAATTTGAGGAAGAAGTTGTCCAGCCTTCAGACCATCCATCAGGTCCACATCTTCTACCGGGGTGCCTTGCAATCTGCTCCAAAGCACACCGTTCACCAAATCAACGTAGACTCCTAGACGAACAAGACATTCTGATCCTAAACACAAGGATGTGTATAGGCCTTTCACCACAGAAAAGTGATGAGTGAAAGTCTTAGAACCCAGGGTCAGCAGAAGGTTACAAACCCCAACAAGAGGCTTGACCCCCTGACCTGGTATAGGTAGGTGAGTAGAGTGGCGCCGAACAAACGGAACTGATGTGGTTCGCTGAAGTTGACAGTAAAAAGATTCACTAATCATGGAGATGTCACTCTGGAGTAGCAGTTGAGCTTGAACTGGGACAGAACCGTGCAGGTGAACATCAACAAACAAGTCAGTATCATCCTGGTGAAGTACAGCCAGTAGACGAGGATGAGAGGTCAAAGAACTGGAAACAGATGAGGTCGGGTCTTGGACAGTCTCTTGAGGTGGATCTGGCACGGGGAACGTAGACTTCAGAACAATCTCCAAATGGTCAGCCTGGAGAACAATGTCAGATATTTGTTCCTTGGGAACGCTGACAATCTCGCGGTCTGTGGGACCCCCTTCTGGAACATTGGCATACCGTAGCTCCAAAATGTGTGGATCCGCTGAACGCAGGAAAGTTATTCGAATTGAAGTATCGTTTCGTTCCACAGTACTGGTAACCTGGGGAAGGCGTGTAGTCGGTACCTTTCCAAAAGGAAGGGGACGAGTCACCTGAGCCCAGACCACTTCTTGGACGTAATCCAAAATAGGCCGCAATCTCTTCAAAAGATCGTTTCCAATCAAAAACTCCTCTCCTGGACTAGTGGTAATAATCACTGGGTGTTTAACATTCATTTTGCCTAACTGCAAGGTTAGCCAAGTTTGACCAACTGTCTCAATGTTCTGATGTCCATATGCAACCAAAGACAAATCACTGGGAATAATCGACAGTGGATTCTGGGTACCCAGGGTAGTCTGCAAACGTTGGAATAGTCCCTGAGTGATCAAAGTCACTTCGGAAGCCGTATCAAGTAAACCGGGACAAGACAAAACCTGTTGGAGAAACAAAGGTAAAGTGTACCGTTGACCCATAGGCGTTAACCTACCCAAGAAATACTTGTGTGACTTAATGGAATCCCATGAAGGAAGCCACTCGGTGTTCTCAGATAATTCACTGGATTGTACCAGATCTATGTCTTGTGTAGCATCAGGAGATGTTGTTTGGACAGAAGATACAATAGTGGGTGGAGAAATTGGTTCTCGGACTAGTCATGCGGTATCATCCTCTAACAATTCGGGTGTGTCATCCAGGTCGTCTACTGAGGAAGCATGGGTATCAGTTACTACAGACTTGACCACTCGAGTTCCGGAAGGCCTGTAACTGATATTGTTATCCTTTCTCCTTGAGGTCTGTTCCGTTCTCGCGGGGACAGATGCTGCCAATTGTTTAGAAGTCAATTCCAGGGCAGAAATACGATCCACCACTTGAGCCAATTGTTCCATTATCACACTGAGGTCACTCTGCTTCTGTTGCTTATTGGGCCGTCTCTTCTTCTGTGTCTTGGGTCCATCACTATTGGGTGGTGCATCAGAAGAGGAAGTCTGGTCTGCTGGACGAGATGAAACAGGTCCTGGAGTGGAAACTACAGAGCTACTAGGTTCCAAAGCAAGTGAATTCTGAACTGCGCAAACACTCAGCTTAGGTTCATTAGATCGTGCTTTGGGCACCGGTTTCTCAGATTGGCCTGCAGGAACCCTGACTTTATGATCATAGAAATCCTCGGCTATGGCTAAGATCGATGAGTAAGAGGCCTTTTTCATACCAGCCACAACCACACTCATATATTCAGGCAAGGCTTTTGCAAAGAGAGATCGGAATTCTCCATACTCCAGTTCGTCCTCAGAAGGAGTCCTGTCTGGAAAGAAATGTCGTTTCAGACGGAAAGCAAATTCACGGGGATTTTCTTGGAGTCCACAACGCAAATGGAATGCAGCTTTGCGAGATTCAATGGAATCAGCGTATGTACCATAACGTCTTTTGAGTTGTTGTTCCACCTCTAACACATCCGAAGTACCAGTGATGATGGATCGCAATGTCTCAGAACACTCAGAAGCAAAGGACCAACGGAGTAAACAAAGCTTATCACTGTCCTCAGTCACTGCATAAGTTTCAAAGAACTCATGTATTGACGCCAAATGTGCTTCAATAGTTAGCTTAGTTCCCTCTCTAAAAGGTTCTATCATTTGTTTAAACATCTTCATTATCTGTACGTGATAGGGTGGTATAGTATAACTACCTCCTTTCTTTTGAGTTTCTTTCCCTGTTTCATTATTGTGCTGTGACCTTTGTGGAGTATGTTGTGAAATGTCTGGTGCTTTGGTGCCATCTGGTGGTTGTTTAGGCTCACTGTAAACTGACCTTACCGGATGAGGTTTAGAGTCAGAAGGTTCAGTGACGTCACAGGAATTTGAGATAGACCTAACAGGGCGTGGTTGCTGCACTGGGCGTGGTTGCTGCACTGGGCGGTCAGCTAGTGTCACTAATTTCTCAGGGCAGGGTTTGTTACTAGGCAACAAGTCATCTGCAGTAGAATCAGAACACTCCTGCAAATTCCTGTTACTACCTTCCTCCCTAGAGCTGTAAAAAGAACGAAAGACGGTCCTAGGAGCCGGTGTAGGAAAATGAAGAGGCGACATAGGAAGAAAGGGAGCTGGAATATCCCTCTCACTACAAAAAGTAGCAACCTTGTCTTGTAAAACTTTCACATCAGAAGCTAACGAAGTTCTTTGAAAAGATATATCTTGAACATTCTGGCGCAGAGCCAAATTATCGGCATCTGCCTGACATAACGAGTTAGTTAACTTTGTGACCTGTAACTCGCTTTCGGAAAGTCGTTTCTGAGACTCAACAAAGTCCGCTTGTAAGGCACATAATTGCCTGTCAGCACGGGCTGCCTTATCATTAGACAGACGTTCGGTAGCGTTTAACTTTTCACCCAGACAAACATAAGCAGAAGTTACGTCTGCAAGTTCATTCTGCAACCTGGAAACAAGCTCGGCACTCTTATCATGATCTTTATGACAAGTAGCTAAAGAAAGCTGTAAATCTGCCTTCTGAGCCCGGACAGTATTAAGTTGCGTCACTAAAGATGTACACTTAACACAAGAAATATCCACTGTACTTTTTTTCTGACTTTCAAGTTCAGCATTCAACTCAGAACATTGATGTCGTAACTCAGACATCACCTGATCAAAGTCGGAATGTTGATCTTCACAATTAGAAACTAACAGTTCAAGGGAATCATTACGAGTCCGTTCTGCTTGCAAAGAATTTTTACAATCCTCTAATTGCTCATATAAATCACTCTGAAGCTGACGTTGTTGAGATAAACCAGAAGAGATAGAAGTTTTAAAAGCCAACAACGCACAGATAAGCTCTGAATAATTTTCTCCTGTAGGTTTAGTACGAGCATGTAGGAGACGCTGCAATACTGAACAGTACGCCTGATTAGAGTCCTCTATATCTGCATGTAATAAACGTACCAGGTCAGAAAAATACACATCAGAATCTGTCTGTTTTAAAACTTGCACAGCTAATTTCTGAAAAACATCTTTTTCAAGAGCATGCCACGAAATCTGAGTCTCAGTGTCAACAGACATGGCTACGGTCGTAAATTAGAAACCTAGATATCCCGGCAAACGAGCCCCCAAAATCTGTAGAAGGATTTATGGTTCACTTAGCAGTATTATAAACACGTTACGTCTCTGTTAAGTGGTCTAGAGAAAACCATAACCTTATTCAAGTCCAAATATCATGGTCTAATTATACGACACAAAACCCAGGCTAATGAGAAATATCTTTATTATGAAAATAGAAAAATATAATTCACAAGCCAGCTGCAGAATCTAAATATTGTTCAAAATATCTAATTACACAAATGAAACTCAGTACATGATTATCACAATCTAATGGTTAGACAACTAAGTAAAACTTCTTGTTAAACACACACTATTCCTTATAATAATAATCCCTGATTAGCAAATGATTATATTATCACCCAGGTAACTTTTCAACCCTTTACCTTTATAATTGATTCCTATCTAATTCCCAAGCTAATAAAAGTAATTTCCGTATGCTCACCCTTAATTAGCCTCTCCGGCACAATTAGGTAGAAGAGAAAACTTCGTGTCAGCTGGAAGACGTCAGGAATACCGTTGTAAAAGTTACACGTGTTGAAAATCCTTGATGAGGCTATAAATCATCAGCAATAAGTTCCGTTTATCTGTGCTAAGTTCAGAACAGTTTTTAAATGTCCGAATTTCTATCTCTTAGGCAGAGAATCACACAAGGTAACTTACAGGTCTAATTATTGAAAGAAAAAGTTTACAATTAGAACATCTGTGAGCAGATCTGAGCTTCCCCGGACCTTATCACAGACTAACTAACTATTAATTAATTAGCACCTTTCTTTTCTTGAATCTCATCAGATGACTTCCTCGGACCAATCCAGAAACAGAACTTGATGAATAGCCTTTCTGTATAAAGTATCATATATGCTGGAAGACCCAGGGCCGTTAGACAGATAAGAACAGAATAATTTCTTCAAGATTCACACTGTCCCATTATTAAAGCACAGATGAATGCCCTTGAATAGCAACATTCGGGTACATCCCCATAATGCATCATTCTTCTTACTTCTTGCAAAATTCATGCTGGAAAGTTGCTTGCAGAGAGATTCTTGAAACAATGGTTCAGGCTTGATGACATCATGGAGGCCTAACCTTCAGGTGTGAATACGGAAATATCCCTACACATCTTTAAAAATAATTGTTACACGTCATACCTCAATCTTTTCCGTGACAGCCCCTTTGATTTGGAATTCTCTTCCTTTACACTTAAAAATGGAAAAAAACTTGCAAAAATTTTAAAGTAACTTAAAGTGCTTTCTTTTTAAAGATGCTTTTAGTTGATCAACTGTCTTTTAGTAATTAACTTAATTTTGTTTCTTGCATTTATTTCCCAATTCCCTTTTGTGTTTACCTTAATTGTTTCTTACATTTTCTATATCAAATGTATTTCTCCCCCCTTTCTTATTTGTGTCCAGGGGCTTTACGGTCCTTTTTACCCGGTATGTATTTGTTGTTGGTCATGCAGTTTTTTTATTAATTTAACTAGTATTTTAGCCCGTTACATTAACGGGTGCTAGAAAGCACAGTTACTTACCGTAACAGGTGTAATCCAGGGACAGCAGGCAGATATTCTTAACACATGGGTGACGTCACCGACGGAGCCCTCGGTACGGACCTTTTTAACTAGAAGTTTCTAGTTGGCCGCACCGCGCGTGCGCGAGTGCCTTCCCGCCCGACGGAGGAGTGCGTGGTCCCCAGTTAGGATAAGCCAGCTAAGAAGCCAACCCGGGGAGGTGGGTGGGACTTAAGAATATCTGCCTGCTGTCCCTGGATAACACCTGTTACGGTAAGTAACTGTGCTTTATCCCAGGACAAGCAGGCAGCATATTCTTAACACATGGGTGACCTCCAAGCTAACAAAGAGGGAGGTGGGATGGTTGGCCATTAGGAAAACAAATTTTGTAACACAGATTGGCCGAAGTGTCCATCCCGTCTGGAGAATGCATCCAGACAGTAGTGAGTAGTGAACGTGTGAACTGAGGACCAAGTGGCCGCCTTGCAGATTTCCTCGATGGGCGTGGAGCGGAGGAAAGCCACGGAAGCAGCCATAGCTCGGACTCTGTGGGCCGTGACAGTTCCTTCCAGTGAGAGACCGGCCCGAGCGTAGCAGAAAGCAATACAGGCAGCAAGCCAATTTGAAAGTGTCCGTTTGGAGACAGGACGACCCAAACGGTTGGGGTCGAAAGACAAAAAGAGCTGAGGGGCTGTTCGGTGAGCTCTGGTACGATCAAGATAGTAAGCAAGGGCACGCTTACAATCCAGCGTGTGCAACGCCTGTTCCCCAGGATGCGAGTGAGGCTTAGGGAAGAAGACGGGCAGCACAATGGACTGGTTGAGGTGAAAAGCTGAGACCACCTTGGGAAGGAATTTAGGGTGGGTGCGCAAAACAACCTTGTCATGGTGAAAAATAGTGAAAGGTGGGTCGGCAACCAGTGCATGTAGTTCGCTAACCCTCCTGGCAGAGGTGATGGCAATTAGGAAAAGCACCTTCCAGGTTAGAAGCCTGAGAGAAGTTGTGGCAAGAGGCTCAAACGGAGGTTTCATAAGAGCTGAGAGAACCACATTCAGGTCCCAGACGACAGGAGGAGGCTTGAGAGGCGGTTTGATGTTGAAGAGGCCTCTCATGAATCTGGAAACCAGAGGATGAGCCGTGAGAGGTTTTCCGAAAATAGGCTCATGAAACGCAGTGATGGCACTGAGGTGGACTCTGATGGAGGTAGTTTTGAGGCCAGCGTTGGACAGAGAGAGCAAATATTCCAAGACAGTTTCCACCGCTAAGGAGGTGGGTTCCTGATGATGCCGGAGACACCAGGAGGAAAATCTGGTCCACTTCTGATGGTAACATTGGAGAGTGGCCGGTTTCCTGGACGCGTCCAAAATGAGGCGGACCGGTTGAGATAGGTTCTCCGGAGAGGTCAGCCCGAGAGAAACCAAGCTGTCAGGTGGAGCGAAGACAGATTGGGATGTAGCAGAGACTGATGCTGTTGCGTAAGTAGAGTAGGAAACACAGGAAGAGGAATGGGCTCCCTGGAGCTGAGCTGGAGCAGGAGGGAGAACCAGTGTTGGCGAGGCCACCGAGGTGCGATGAGAATCATGGTGGCGTTGTCCTTGCGGAGTTTGGACAAGGTCCGCAACATCAGAGGAAGTGGAGGGAAGGCATACAGGAACCGATCCCTCCAATCGAGCAGGAATGCATCCGGGGCCAGACGGTGAGGAGAGAAGAGTCTGGAGCAGAATAGGGGCAGCTGATGATTGTGAGGAGCTGCAAAGAGGTCCACCTGTGGAGTGCCCCATCGAGCAAAGACGGAGAGCAGAGTCGGGGGGTCCAACGTCCACTCGTGGGGTTGAAGGATGCGACTGAGATTGTCGGCCAGAGAGTTCTGTTCGCCCTGGATATAGACCGCCCTGAGAAAGAGATTGCGGTCCGTGGCCCAGGTCCAGATGCGCAGAGCCTCCAAACAAAGGGGGCGAGATCCGGTACCGCCTTGCTTGTTTATGTAGTACATGGCGACTTGATTGTCCGTGCAGAGGAGGAGGACTTGAGGGCAGAGGAGATGTTGGAAAGCCTTGAGGGCGTAGAACATGGCTCTGAGTTCCAGGAAATTGATGTGATGACGACGCTCCTGTGGGGTCCAAAGACCCTGGGTGCGTAGATCTCCTAGGTGAGCTCCCCATGCGTAGGGGGACGCATCTGTGGTGATGATCATAGAGTGGGGGGGCAGATGAAAAAGCAGACCCCTGGAAAGATTTGAGGAGTTCAACCACCATTGGAGAGATTGCTGAAGAGATGATGTCACAGATATGGGATGAGAAAGAAGGTCCGTAGTCTGTGACCATTGGTTGGCGAGAGTCCACTGAGGCGTACGAAGGTGGAGGCGTGCCAGAGGAAGGACATGCACCGTCGAGGCCATGTGGCCCAGTAGGACCATCATCTGTCGGGCAGGGATGGAGGGGTGCCTGAGTACCTGACGGCAGAGATGGAGCAGAGTTCGCTGGCGATCGGAGGGGAGAAAGGCCCTCATTAGCGTGGTGTCCAGAACTGCTCCAATGAATTGAAGTCGCTGGGTGGGAAGCAAGTGCGACTTGGGGTAGTTGATCTCGAACCCCAGGAGGTGGAGGAGAGAGATGGTGTGATGAGTGGCTTGTAGCACGAGTTGAGATGAAGGTGCTTTCACCAACCAATCGTCCAAGTAGGGGAACACTTGGAGGTTGTGAGACCTGAGGAAGGCCGCTACCACTATAAGGCACTTGGTGAAGACCCTGGGTGAGGAAGCGAGGCCGAACGGTAGCACCTTGTACTGATAGTGATGGTGCAGTACCTGGAACCGCAGGTAGCGGCGAGAATGTTGATTGATGGAGATGTGAGTGTAGGCCTCTTTGAGGTCCAGGGAACATAGCCAGTCGTGTTGAGAAAGAAGAGGGTAGAGCGTGGCAAGGGAGAGCATTCTGAACTTTTCCTTGACCAGACACTTGTTGAGGTCCCTGAGATCGAGAATGGGACGGAGGTCTCCCGTCTTTTTGGGTACCAGAAAGTAGCGGGAGTAGAATCCCTGCCCCCTTTGATCTGGAGGTACTTCTTCGATGGCATTGAGAAGGAGGAGGGATTGAACCTCCCTCAGGAGGAGGGGGGTTTGAGATGAGTTTGAAGCAGACTCTACGGGAAGGTTGTCCGGAGGTGGAGTCTGGAAGTTGAGAGAGTAGCCGTGGCGGATGATGTTGAGGACCCACTGGTCCGATGTGATGAGTTCCCAACGGCTGGAGAAAATGGTGAGACGACCCCCGATGGGCTGTGGAAGAGGTAGCAAGGGTGGATGACTGGCTATGCCCTGGAGAGAAGAGTCAAAAGGGCTGAGATTGTTTAGCAGGCTGAGGAGGCTTAGAGGGTTGAGAGGCCTGAGATCGAGCCTGAGCGTGATGTTGCTGTTGACGGGGCCGCCTAGATTGCTGGGGAGGCGGATTGAGTGGCCTTGCTGAGAACCTCCGTTGATAAGATGTTTGTGGCCGATAAGGTCGGGTAGGCGGTGCCTTCTTTTTCGGCTTGATCAGGGTGTCCCACCTGGTCTCATGGGCAGAGAGTTTCTGGGTGGTGGAATCCAGTGACTCTCCAAAAAGCTCATCCCCGAGACAGGGGGCGTTGGCCAGACGGTCCTGGTGGTTGATGTCCAGGTCGGAGACTCTGAGCCAGGCCAGGCGACGCATGGCTACGGCCATGGCCGAGGCCCGAGAGGTGAGCTCGAAGGAGTCGTATATCGAGCGGACCATATACTTGCGCATTTGGAGAAGGCCAGAGATGTGCTGTTGGAATAGCGGGACCTTGCGCTCAGGTAGGTACTTCTGGAGGGCAGACAGCTGTTGGACCAAGTGTTTGAGATAGAAGGAAAAATGGAAGGAATAGTTGTTTGCCCTGTTGGCAAGCATGGCATTTTGGTAAAGCCTCTTGCCAAACTTGTCCATTGTCTTACCTTCTCTGCCAGGAGGGGTAGAGGCATAGACACTGGAGCCCTGAGTCTTTTTTAAGGTGGATTCCACCAGAAGGGACTCATGGGGCAATTGAGATTTGTCGAATCCAGGAATAGGGATGACACGGTAAAGGTTGTCCAGTTTACGGGGAGCTCCCGGTACCGTGAGGGGATTTTCCAAGTTTTTGTAGAATGTCTCCCGTAGGATATCATGCACGGGAAGCTTGAGGAACTCCTTAGGAGGTTGCTCAAAGTCTAAGGCTTCTAAAAAGGCTTGGGACTTTTTGGAGTCAGATTCCAGGGGAAGGGACAGAGCAGCAGACATTTCCCTCAGAAATTTAGAAAAAGAGGACTGTTCAGGTTTAGAGGTGGCATCAGGTGCCGATGGTTCCTCATCAGATGAGGAGGGATCCTCCTCGGTACCGAGGGGAGTCTCCTCCCATAAATCAGGGTCCCTGACCTCTGGTGCATGTCGGGACACCGGGGTGGAGGGTGCGGTGTGGCGAGTCTTGGACAAAGATTTACCAGAGCGCACCGAAACGGTACCGGGGGAGGACGATCGGCGTCGTTCTCGGTCCCGAGAAGAGTGCCGTACCGCCTGGTGCCGAGGAGGATCCACTGTGGGTTGAGAATGAACCACTGGATCATCATGAAGGTGTTGGGCCGAAAGGATCGGCATAGAGGTGTTTACCGGTACCGAAGGAGTGGACACCGGGGGCTCGGTGCGGGGCTCGGGCCGGTCTGGTACCGGAAGGAGCGGTGCCAGGATAGAGGGTAGCAGTTGTTCAAGTTGTTTCTTCAACTGCTCCTGAAGCTGAGTTTGCAGGATGGCCGAGATACGGTCATCTAAGGGTGGCATCGGAACCGCTTTCTTTTTCTTCGGTTCCTTGGATGCCGCTCCACGCCCCGGCGATGAGGAGGCCGATGACGAGGCACTCACCGATATCGGGGCGGAGCGTTTACGGGACCGGTGCGATGCCGGTAGGGACGGTGTCGCCACCGTAGCAGGAGGGCGCTCGAGGGAAGAGGAAGGCTTCTTAGCCGGCTTACCTGGCGCCAGTGGCGCCGATGCGGGGTCGGTCGGTGTCGAGCTGGACGGTGCCGATTTTTGCGGTACCGCCGTTGAAGGTGAGGAGTCCATCGCCGACTCGGTGCCGAAGAGAAGAGTTTGCTGTATTCTTCGGTTTTTAAGAGTTCGTTTTTGCAAAGTGGCACAGCGGGTGCAGGAGTCCGCCCGATGCTCCGGACCCAGGCACTGCAAACACCAATTGTGTGGGTCAGATACGGAGATCGGGCGTGTACACCGCTGGCACTTCTTAAAACCGACCTGCGGGGGCATGAAGGGGAAGATAGCCTCCGCAAAATCGAAGTCCGAGGCCTGTATAATGGCAACAGGCCCCGCCGGGGCAAAAACGAAAGGAAAAGGAAAAAATCCAAGTTTTTTTTTTTTTTTTTTTTGCAATTCAAATAAAAGGTAAACCCGAAGGTAGAAGGAGAAAAATTTAGAAAAAAAGCGCGAGCGGGAAGGCAAAAAGTGATTTCAACGGCCGTTGAAAAAATACACGCGTCTTCTTCGCTCCGCGGAAACGAAGAAACTGGGGACCACGCACTCCTCCGTCGGGCGGGAAGGCACTCGCGCACGCGCGGTGCGGCCAACTAGAAACTTCTAGTTAAAAAGGTCCGTACCGAGGGCTCCGTCGGTGACGTCACCCATGTGTTAAGAATATGCTGCCTGCTTGTCCTGGGATAATATGTCTGTCTGTCTGTCTGTCTTTATTTCCGTCTCTCTCTCTCTCTGTCCTGCTGTGTTTCTTTCTGTCTGTCTCTGTCCCTGGCCCCTTTTGTCTGTCTGTCTTTCTGTGTCTCCCTGTCCCTGTGTCTTTCTTCTTTTCTTTCTGTCTCCCTTCCTCCCGCTGGTGTTAGAATATATGTCTGTGTTTCTTTCTGTTTCTCTCCATACTCTCACTCATCTTGTCATCTCCCTTTTGACCTCATACAAATGGCTCACCGCTTTCAGAATACCCCTCCCTCTCTCCACTGGTCAGGCTATATCTCCCTGTCCATTTCTCTTCATCCCCTAGCATCTTCTTATCCCAGCTCACTGCCCTCCCATGGATTATTATTTCCTCCATTTTCTGTTGTTCTTCTTCCTTCCCCTCTTGATGCTGAACAATAAGATGGAGGGAAAAAAGAGATGCTGCATCTCTCTCCCCTTTCCACCCCAGACCTAACATTTCTCCCTCCCTTCCATCCCTAGGTCCAACTTCCCTCCCCCAGGTCCACCATCTCTCCTCAATAGTCCTCCCTTCAAGTATCTCTTTCCCCAGATCCAGCTTCTCTCCCTTCAGACCATTACCTACCATCTCTCTTTCTCCTCTGTTCCTGGCCCCATAAGCTGTCCCCCATGCCCAGTCTGGCACTTCTTTTAATACTCTCCCCCTTTGTACTTTTATAAAAATTAAAAAAAAGTTAGTCCAGGGAATTTCCTCGGCCCAGCATGTTCTCCCTCTTCTCTCCATTCCATTCCGATATTGCCTTCACCTTCTGTCTCGCTGAAAAATCCGCTGGCCTCAGCTGTGATTCAGGAACGTTGGCCGTGGCTCCCCTTCCTGCTTTCAATCTGCCGCGGTTCTCTCCCCCCTCCCCCCGGCGGAATGTTTCTGAATCGCTGCCAAGGCTGGTGTATTTTTCAGCAAAACAGAAGGCGAGGGCGACATCAGACTGGTCCCTTTCTTCCTATCTCCTTCCCTACTTCCCTGTGCAGCAGCCGCAGCATTCCCTCTCCCTCCATTAACCATGAGAGGAGCCTGCACAGACCTAACAGCCCGAGCCCCCAGCAGTGTAACTTCCCGGCGGCTCCTCTCATGATCGCCACCTTCTCCGACGCAGGAGCGGCTCGTGAGAGGAGCCACTGCAGCATCTTTGAAGTTGAAAAAAACTTCGATCTGTCTCCGTGCTCGGCCGCGGCGGGCTACAGCTGCCGCAGCCTGCAGCCGCCGACAGCCGCCGCGGCCGACATCTGCCTTGCCGTATTTTTTTTTTTAGTTGAAAATCACGGCGGTGGCTCCTCTCATGATCCCCACCTGCGTCGGAAGTCCGACGCAGGCGGGGATCATGAGAGTAGCCACCGCTGCGTCTTTGAAAGAACCGTAAGCCGCGCATGTGCACTTCCTATGGGTCGCTACAGCTCACAGAAAACAAACGCACGCATAGGAAGTGCGCATGCGCGGCCTAGCCTTTTATTATATTAGATTAATAATAGATTTGTTATCATGATAAAGTTTGTTTTATTTGTCAAAAATTTTTTGTTTAAATGTTAATTTTTATATTTTGTAAAACGCTTTGTAGTTTCGAATAAGCGTTTAATCAAATACCTGAATAAACATAAACATAAACATTCATGCTAGATTACCGTATTTTCACGCATATAAAGTGCGCGTTATACGTGTTTTTACAAACCGTGTATAACCTTGCACGGTATACGCGTGAGCGCACTATATAAAATTTTTTTTACATAGTTCCCACCCCGCCCGACACCCGATTCATCATCCGGAAGGACCGCTCGCACCCCCACCGCTCGCACTCCCACCCCGATGGACCGCTCGCACTCCCACCCGAAGAACCGATCGCACCCCCACAGCCTCCCCCCCCCATGGAGAAGCTGTCTACCTTGTTTCCGGATGCCAGTGAGCCCAGCTGCTTCCTCTGCCGGCGGTCCTGCCCCTTCTCTGAGCCCTGCTGCGCTGCTTCCTCTTCCGGCGGTCCCGCCCTTTCTCTGACATCAGAGAAAGGGCAGGACCGCCGGAAGAGGAAGCAGCATAGCGCAGGGCTCAGAGAAGGGGCGGGACCGCCGGCAGAGGAAGCAGCTGGGCTCACTGGCATCCGGAAACAAGGTAGACAGCTTCTCCATGGGGGGGGGGAGGCTGTGGGGGTGCAAGCGGTTCTTCGGGTGGGAGTGCGAGCGGTCCATCGGGGTGGGAGTGCGAGCGGTGGGGGTGCGAGCTGTCCTTCCGGATGATGAATCGGGCGTCGAGGGGGGGGCATCAGGCTTTCAGGATGGGGACAGGACTTCAAGGGGGGACAGGACTTCAAGGGGGGGGCAGCCAGAGGAGAGTCGGGGCAGTGAACGGAAAGTTGGGGCGGGTGAACGGAGAGTCGGGGCAGCCAGAGGAGAGTCTGGGCAGCCAGAGGAGAGTCGGGGCGGCATGCGCGGTATACCCATGAGCGCGGTATATAAAAATTTCTGTACATAAATTTGTGTTTTCCGCGCGCTATACCTGTGTGCGTGTTTTACACGGGTGCGCGTTATCTACGTGAAAATACAGTAGATTAATGTAATTTTTTTCTATTTTGGTATTTCAAAATCACTTTTGATAAGCTTATAGTTATTGCAAAACACAGCTTTGAAAATAATTTATAATTAGACTAAATATGATAGGGTCTATTCTTTGATGCATGATTTATATTGACTACCAGTCATTCCCAGAACAGATTTTAAGATTTTGTGTATAGTTTTTTTAATTTTACATGGTGACTACCTATTGCATAGGTGTATTCTGATACAAATTTGTCCAGGTTTGATCTCTTCTCAGTGAATTCATTTAAATAAGCTTGAGTAACCTTCCTATTCCTTATTAAGGGCTCTTTTTATCAAGCTGCGCTAGCGGGGTTAACGTGCGTGACTTTTCATCACGCGTTAACCCCTGCGCTGGCCAAAAATTACCGCCTGCTCAAGAGGAGGCGGTAGCGGCTAGCACGGCTGGTGGTTTAGCACGTGCTATTACGTGCGTTAAACTGCTAGCGCAGCTTGATAAAAGGAGCCCTAAGAGTGTCTTCATCTGCTAAACAACTTTTTAACTTTGTAATTCAATCTATGCGGAACTCCTTATCATTTTCTATTCACCATATATTAACTGATCTGTGACTTCACACTCTGAGATAGTTATACTTCATTACCCCCTTTGACATTATCACTTACAACTTATAGCTGACAATTCTATCTTTAGTTCTTCTTAGTGGTGGTTATTATACACGAATGTGGTATATTCTTTTTGATTGATTGTATACAGATGTCACATCATTACTATTGTACAAGCATCATGATCTGTTATTTCTCCCTTTTCTTATTCCCCCCCCCCTCTTTTACGGATATGGAATGTTGAGTTATCACTGCCTAGTTTTTGGGCGTGGGCTCGTGTATTTACTGTTTTCCAGAACAAGTATTATTGTCAGGATTTCCTGTTACATATTTGTATTGTTTTATACTTTTGTTATGCAAAACTTTCAATAAAACATACTGAACTTAAAAAAAAAAAAGGTGAGATGAATTGTCTTAGATTTAGGAAAAAGCTGAAGGCTTGATGGCTATTAGACAATTACAGTACTTGGATTAACCTAAAGAATGGCCTGACTTTTTCCAATCCTTCATTATTTTAATTTTTGTATTGTATGTTTGTTTTTAAAATGAATAAAGAAATTTATAAAAAAAACAAACACAAAGTGCATAACGATATACAACCATTTGGTACAATGAAACAGCACTTATATCTAACAAGTAATCATATAAGTACATTTCACCCACCCTCCCCAGATGTGTGCAAAACTCCTTTAAAAATTAAAGGCTTACACTAGTGATCAGTGCTTACAAAATTCCCTAGTGGGCCCCAAATCTCCTTAAATTTTTTTTATAATGCCCAAATTGTTCCAAAGTCATTCACTCATATCGATAAACTAGGCACAGAGTTTCCACACCAAAAAATATAATTCAGTCTATCCCAGTTTTTCCAATTTTTCATAATCAACTGTATAGCAATCCCCGTCATAACAAGAAATAATCTGTTCTTGCTTGCATTAACTGGACATTTGTGTTGCAATATAGTTCCAAACAAAATAATGTCATACGATAACGTGATAATAGAATCTAATATCCTATTGATTGTACCCCATATAGACTTCCAAAAGTTGAGTATCAAGGGACAATAATATAACAGGTGATCCAGTGTCCCTACATCAAGATGACAATGCCAGCATCTATTAGACTTTGAACTGTCTAACCTTTGCAAACGAACAGGGGTCCAAAAAATTATATGAAACAGAAAAAAACAAGTTTGTCTCATAGCCGCTGATGCTGTACATCTCATTCTCCAAGTCCAAATCCGTGGCCATTGAATAGCAGAAATCTGTTGCTTTGTCTCAATGCTCCAAATATCTTTTAAGCTTGTTTTTTGGTTTTTGTTCAAATATTCAGATATTAACTTATACCACTTGGCGGCCTGGTGCCCCTGCCAATCTGTCTGGAAACAGGCCTGGCAAGCTCTGCTGATTTTTTAAATTTTATCACTCAGGGAACCCTTTCTGAATGGCCTGTTTCAACTGCAACCATTTATAACCTTGAAATTTTGAAATGCCAAATGATTGTTGCAATTGTAATAAATTTAGCAATTTCCCATTAGAAATTACGTCATCAAGTGTACGTATGCCTGCCTGCCACCAATGTTTCCAAAGGATTTTAGACTCACCAATTTGAATCCTGGAGTTTATCCATAGATATTGACACGTGGATTGATGAATAGGTGTTAAATTATTAATAAACTTTAATGTATTCCTGGTGGAAAATAAAATACTATTGTTCTTATAAATCCTAGGCAACTTGATACTCAAAACATGGCACAAACGTAATGGGTATCAAAAAGACCAGATTCGTGTCAGAACCAAGCCACCAGAATGCTAATTGATCCTCAAATGCACCACTCCACGTTCAAACTGTTCCATAACATTAATCTTGATGTGCAGAATCTTCCCTGGATCAACTTGTTTTTTTAATTTAATTTTTGTGTTTTAAATAGTATAATACATATTAACTTAGTTCTAATTTTTATACCTTTATAAATGTAAAGGGGGCATGAGTTGACTTTCTAATATTAGCTAGTCCGGAAGATGCTCCACGAGTTCAGGAAGGATCCAATACATACCCTGACGCAGATTGAAGGCTTGATGATACCTATAAAAAATTGGAAAATGTACCCCACCCTCCGAAATTGGTTTTTGCAAAGATACTGAGGCTATTCTAGCAGTTTTCCCCAGCCAAATAAATTTTGTAAGAATCCCATTTAATTTCTTGTAAAAGGAACTTTGAAAATAAACCGGTAACATACTCATTTGGTAGCAAACTACAGGCAAAATCATCATTTTGATGGTTTGGACTCTTCCCCACCAAGAAAGATGTAATGGGTTCCACTGCTTACACATTTCTTTGACTTTCAGCGATAAAGATTTTTCATTTACTGTCATTGTGTCTTCATAATGCTTTCTGAATCATGATACCCAAATATTTTATGCCCTCTTCCTTCCAAAGGATTGTATTGTTTTAATTTTGTAATTTCCCAACTGTTTTGAACCCGATCTTGAGCCTATTTGTATAGAGAGTATAAAAATACTCTGTTAATGTTGTGGTCTTAACTGCAATGCTTGACCTAAATGAATTGAGGAGAGCCTATAAGAGCGGGAAAAATCACCAAGTAATTGAAAAGGTAAGCTTCTTGTGCCAGATGAACTAGAAACTAGGAATGGGCTGCCTTTTGTAAAAAGACACGGAAAATGTCAGTGATATTATATAACCCATGTCATTTAACCCTGAAAATAAGCTGACCCCCCTCCCCCCAAAAAAATATTGCTAATAAATAGTACATAGTCTTTAAAAAGTCTGCACCCTATGGACTGGATTCAGTAAATGGCACTCAAAATTCACAGCCGAAATAAAATAAATCAACGCTGAACAGTATTCTATAACAGACATTATGGCATGGGCGCTCTTTAAAGAACAGTGCATAGCACTGGGATCCATGCTTAACTTTGGGGACGAAGAGTTAAATCAGCTAAACTTAGGTCTAAATCCTGGTGGGTAAGTTGGGTGTGGATCCTGTGTGTGCCCCTCCCGTCATTATGCCCCCTTTGCAGATCCACAAAAAAAAACACTTAGGGCTATTTATACGAAGGTGCGCTAACACGCGTTATTCCGCGCGTTAAGGTCCTAGTGCGGCTTTGTAAAAGGAGCCCTTAGTCAGAAATTCTGTAAGGGCCGCCTAAAGTTAGACTCCAACAGGTGCCTGGATCGCATCTGCAGGTGCCTAGCTCAATTGTTTTAATTGGCTTTAAGTGGCGTGATAATTGATCACACCATTAAAAGCTGATTAATTTTTTTTTTTTTTAAATCTAGGTTCCACCAGGCTGCGGCACCTCTGGGACTGGCGGCTAACACCAGGGTGCCTAGTGGCTCTTAGTGGTGCCGCACACCTAAATAGGTGTGTTTAGGGGCAGAGGTGTCACTAAGCATTACTAGGCGTGATTCTATGATAAACCTAGACACCAAAATGTAGACCTTTAAAACACTGGCCTACATTAACAGTGCCTAAGTTAGGCACTGGTGGTCACGATTCTCTAAGTGGTGCCTGAACGTGATTGGCACCTGCCATTTCAGGAACCACTTATAGAGTCAACCCCTTAGGCTCTATTCTATAAAGGGGCATGCATATTTTCACATGGATCTGCCCTTTCTGCCTCATTATGGTGTTATGCGTCTGTTAGAATGCTTTTCCTAGAATTTGGTGTGGAAGTAGCACCCAATATATAGAATCCCCCCCATATTTGGGAAAAGGGTGCACTCTACTGTAAAAAGTTCACACTCTTTTCCCAGTGCTGCATCATTGTGCATATATGAACCACTTCACATGTGAATGTAGTGGCATAGCGAGAGTGGGAGGCACCCCCCCTCACCCTCTTCCTCCACCCCGTTCCTTCTCCAGCTACCTGCCACGTGCTTTCCCTTTCCCTTGTAACTGTGTAGCTTCACCAGCGCGAGCAGCTTCTCTAACTCATTGCTCGCGCTGGCATCGGCTCTCATTCTGACATCACTTCCTAGTCACGGGACCTGAAAGTGAGGTCAAAGGGGAGCACTGAAGCCGGCGTGAGGAGCAGGTTATAGCTGCTGCTCACACCTCGAAGAGCTAGAGGTATGGTGTAGGGGAATTGAAGACACGCATGGCGGAGGAGGAGCCAGAAGGAGTGGAGGGGGGAGGCCGAGAGGAGGAGAGACGCCGGCACACCCACCAAGACAGCACCAGGGGTGGTCTCCTTTCCCCTTACAACACCACTGTATGCATACTATTGGGAAAAAGAGTGTGCCCTATTTCAAAACAGTCTGCACTCATTCAAAAGAGTGTGCGTTATACCAGTGTTTTTTAACTCGATACTTAGGGACTACCGGGCCAATTCAGTTTTCAGGATATCCACAATGACTATACATGAGAGATTTGCATACCAATAAGGTAGTGCATGCAAATCTCTCTCATGCATATTTATTGTGGGTATTCTGAAAAACGAAGAAAAATGGGGAGACCCAATAATCCACAGTGAAAACAAAAACAAAGGATACAGATGTTCTGGAGATAAATTATTAAACACTGACATATAAAAACATGAAAATTCAATTTAAAAAGTACAATGATAAAAAATACAATGATAAAAATCCAACCAGACCCTACACGGTCCGTGTTTTGGCGAACACGCCTTCCTCAGGGGTCCAATAGTTTGCAAACTCACATATAAAGAATTGGACTGTAAACAGTCTATTGTCTTTAAACATGTGAGCAAAGAACACCGCAGACAAGCTGAAGTATTTTTTATCATTGTACTTTTTTAATTGACTTTTCATGTTTTTATATGTCAGTGTTTAATAAATTATCTCCAGAACATCTGTATCTACAGTTTTTGGTTTTTGTTTTCATCGGGGTATTCTGAAAACCCAGCTGGCAAGGTGGTCCCTGAGGACTGGGTTGAAAACCACTGTGTTATATGACTGCTTCTGTAAAGAAAAAAAAAACCTACCAAAAGGAAACAATTGAAATGAACATTCCTCGAAATGACACAGGAAGCCAGATGAAACAAAAAATTCTGTCCACCTGTCCCTACAGGAAACAGAAGAAATGTTACACCCTGTTCCTCCTCAAATAAAGAAACAAAAATCAAATCTATCAATCTACTCATCTTTAATCTTATAGTATGTATTAGCTTATTTCACAACAGAATTACTGCAATCCTATTAGACTATGTCTATTCGTGTTCAGAAGATAATTGGTTAACAATTTCAGCTGTGCTGCACGAGAGAGCCACTCAATGCTCACTGCTTAAAATAGACTAAATGGTACTATCACTGAAGAAGCAGGCTATGACTTTTTTTTTTTAATTTGATATTTGTAGCACAAAGGTTATTCATAGCTTTCAGACATCCTGCGTATCTGTCATTCCCAGTTTGTTATGAAAATTCAGTATGTCTTCTTGTCAGGTTACTTTCCTGAAGTCTTTTATTTTCTGTTTAAGAATGGGGTAAATCAAAATAATGCATCTCTTTGCATTTTATATATAAGGTAAAAAAATGAAAAAAAAAAAATATGACAAAATTAGTTCAATGCATATTGCACTCTTTAGACTTTGAGAAACTACTTGAATTAATCTATGTTAATTAACTCACTCAAAGAGCAAATTAAATTGAAAGTTCAACCTTACATTTGCAGAGATGGCATGATAAACTGGACTTTGAAGAAAACCAGTAATGTCTTAGACTAAGTGATAGAGTACTAATTATTCTGAAATTGTCTGGGATGTTATTCTCAACATGCAGACTTAAGAAATATTGGGCTGTGTAGATATACTTAGGGGAGTAGTTACTAAGGTGCATTAAGGCAATAATACACATTATTTGCCCCTTAATGTGTGTTAAACAGTAATAACATGCATTATATTACCATAATGCATGTTAATTTAGGTTACCAGGGGAAAAATAATAATGAGATACAAGGCATGTAAACACATTATTATGTAAATTGAATAATGCAGGTTGTGATGAATGCTGTAAGCTGTGTTTTTTTCTATGAAAAATAATTCCAGCTCAAAGCCAAACACCCCCTCTCCAAGCACTGTCCCTATTAAAAACCATCCTCTCAGAACATGCCTACTTTCTTAGGCCTAACTCTCTCAATCCCTGGTGATCTACAGGGCTCCAGTAGAGGTATAAACTACAAAAGGTCCATATTTGGAGCTTGACCCCCCCTCCCCCTGACAGTAATACCTGTTGTTGAAAGGGGCAGGAATAACTGAGTTCACTCCTACTCCAGCACCTCTTAGACCACCAGGAATTGGGAGAGGTAGGCCCAGGAGAGCCTATGGGAGAATGGAAGACTTCAGAGTAGGCTCTACAAGGAATAGGTTTTAGGTAGGGAGGAAGTATATGCATGAGGCTTTTCTAGGAGAGAAGGTCTTGTTGCTGTCCTAAATTAACTGGATAATTATTTGGGTATTGTCTTTGAATGTTGGCGATGCCTGGGTAACTGGTGGGTCTGGTCTGACTCCTCCCCCAACTGCACTTGTCAATCATGTGCTAGGTGCTGTTTGTAGAATCATGTCTAGCAGCATCTAATTCAACTTAAACACCGGTAGGCAACATATTGTAAAGTGCCAGTATTAGGCCAAGGCTTTCTTGGTCTAATTTACTGGCGTCTAAGGAAATTCACATCCAAACTCTACTACTAGCTATGTCTACTTTTCATGTAGGTACCTCATGATGCCTATTGAGTTAGGCCCCTACCTGCAAATTATTGTTTTTTAATTGGTTTTAATGGTGCTGTTCAATGAACAGTACCAACTGAGCCAATTAAAAAATTAACGGCCCATTTTATCAAGCTGTGCTAGAGGTTTTTAGCGTGGGCCAGCAAGGTAAGTGTTCTGGCACCCATAGTCTAACTACAACTGACTAGGACAAGATGGAATTCACTTTAACCTTCTCAAACTTTTCCTATAAAACTAGCATTAAGAGCAAAGTCTCACAATGCCCTGATTATCCTTGCTGCTTTCCATCCACTATGTCCTAGCTTTCACAACCTGTAATTCTTCAGATTTAGATAGGGGAGAGAGAATACTACTTGTGTCCTGGCTGCTAGTGGGGGAAGAAGGAATAGGGCTTAAGGACATCTCTGGTTCCATATTCAGTGGCATCACATCCTAATAGTCCCTCTCCTTTACTAACGATGTGGGTTTTAGCGCCAGCAACGGCTGTAACTGCACTGATACTCATAGGAATTCTATGAGCATCGAAGCAGTTAATACCACTGCTGGAGCTAAAACCCGCACTATGCGTTAGTAAAGGAAGTGGAGTATTAAGATCCACAGTCTCTTGTGGTCAACCAACTAATACAAAAGAGCCCATAGAGCTCAATATTGAGGGTACTTTCCAGTTATTAGTAATATGTTGGATGGCAACTCCTGTCATGATCAATCAAAGTTAATTTTACGGTAATTTCTGGTGGAATTCGTTGTGTCACCTATATAGAATGGAAAGATCACTGGCGGTACAGAATGGAAATTATAAAAATTTTATAAAAATATGGGAGCCATTAACATCTTTTTGTCATGATTAAATGCCATTTTTCTATTAATTATACACCACTTAGTGTTGGGTGGGGGGAGGGTTTCTACTGGAGGGTTTATGATCTTACAATTAATAATGGGTTTAGAGGGAGGGTGGGGGGGAGGGTTGCATTTATGTTTATAAAATATACTGATAAGATGTTCAAGTGCTCTAATTAATATTGTTATTATTAATTTTGTACACTTGATGAAAGTTTAAAAATGAATAAAGAATTTAAAAAAATATATATATTGGGGGTACTAATGAGTCTGCATTTGCCTTCACCTCTCCTTCTGTTTAGCCAACTCCAATTGGCTCCTCAATTGCTCTTCAGTTGCCACGATCCCATCTATATATGTATGTGTTTCCAGGTGTGGGTAGACAGCATCAGCACAGAGGCTGCTTCAGAAACAGGAGCTGCATAGCCAAAGGTACCATATCAAAATCAGGTGGCAGAATGGAAGCCCCTTCTCACCCCTCTAGCTCTACTTGTGACACTTCAACAAGCCCTATCCCCACAAAATAGCATTTTAAGAAAGCATACTACACTTGTTTAGTTATTTTTAGTGCATGGTGACTAATGTGGTCTGTTAGCTAACGTGCTACTATATGGCCTTAGCATGCTCACTAAGATTTAGTGTGTCGGCCCCATTGTGTCTAGACATTTTTAGTGCTATGTGAAAGCATCATTTGCAGTTTGAAATTTGTGAAAGTACTTAAACAGTTAACTTCATAGGATGTTTCTAAATATATCTGCAAATCAGCTTGATTTTATCTCCTTTTAAGCTCTATCAAACCGTGTAAGAGCACAATAGATATAGGGCATGTACTTTAGGATTATTATTTTCTGCTCTCTTCATCTGCAATCTAGTATTATGGAAGCCTGGCAGAACTTTAGTAAGGAATGAAATCATCTTTGTGTAATGAGAGTAAGAACATAATAGCCTTACTGGTCATACCAATGGTCCATCAAGCCCAGTAGCCCGTTCTCACGGTGGCCAATCCAGGTCACTAGTACCTTGTCAAAACCCAAGGAGTAGCAATATTCTATGCTACTAACACAGGGCAAGTAATGGCTTCCCCCATGTCTTTCTCAATAACAGACTATGGACTTTTCCTCCAGGAACTTGTCCAAACCTTTCTTAAAACCTGCTACACTATCCGCTCTTACCACATCCTCTGGCAACGCGATCCAGAACTTAACTATTCCAAGTGAAAAAAAATTCCTCCTATTGGTTTTAAGAATATTTCCCTGTAACTTCATCGAATGTCCCCTAGTCTTTGTAATTTTTGACAGAGTGAAAAATCCATCCACTTGCACCCATTCTACTCCACTCAGGATTTTGTAGACTTCAATCATATCTTCCCTCAGCCATTTCTTTTCCAAGCTGAAGAGATAAGAATAGCCTTACTGAGTCAGACCAATGGTCCATCAAGCACAGTAGCCCATTCTCACGGTGGCCAGTCCAAGAGTAGGTGCAGGGGCAATGATGCACCAGTTCAGAACATATAATGCAGGTCAGTAAAAAGCTCCAGAGATCTGTGGAAATGGATGCACAGACCCATGCAAAGCAATGGAGTTTGCTTAGTATTGTCCACAAATTTAGGGCACTTTTTAATATCATGCATTGCATTAATGCCATCCAAATGAACCAAGCTAAATTGACTTAGCATGCATTAACCTATGAAATAATGCAATTGAATAAATTATGCCTGGATTTTATATATGGTGCCCAGATTTGGGCACCTAAATATGGGCGCAATCCTGAGTTGTGCGCACAACCTAATTGGCCAATGAGCCATTAACAAACAACTAAGATCACAAAGCGAAAGAAGACTCTACTCCACCTTCAACTAGAAAATGTTTGAAAATGAGTCTACTCTCACTTCTTACCTAGATTATGAAATGAAATCCCACCTACTATCAGATCACTGGTAGGACTACTTAATTTCAGGAAAGTGGTATAAATCCATCTTTTTATCTAGTAATGTCTGCAAAGATTACCCCTCTGGTAAAACCAGAGGACATAATTTGAGGTTGAGGGGTGGTAGATTCAGGGGCAATGTTAGGAAATTCTACTTTACGGAGAGGGTGGTGGATGCCTGGAATGCGCTCCCGAGAGAGGTGGTGGAGAGTAAAACTGTGACTGAGTTCAAAGAAGCGTGGGATGAACACAGAAGATTTAGAATCAGAAAATAATATTAAAGATTGAACTAGGCCAGTTACTGGGCAGACTTGTACGGTCTGTGTCTGTGCATGGCCGTTTGGAGGAGGATGGGCAGGGGAGGACTTCAATGGCTGGGAGGGTGTAGATGGTCTGGAGTAAGTCTTAACAGAGATTTCGGCAGTTGGAACCCAAAGCACAGTACCGGGTAAAGCTTTGGATTCTCGCCCAGAAATAGCTAAGAAGAAAAAAAAAATAAAATAATAATTTAAATTGAATCAGGTTGGGCAGACTGGATGGACCATTCGGGTCTTTATCTGCCGTCATCTACTATGTTACTATGTTACTATGTTACTCCCTAAACCAACTCTTAGGCTCTCCATATATTCCAACCCATAAACATTTTCTGTGATTTATGAAAACTTGCACAAACTGTCTTGCTACTATAAATAGTCCAATCACTTATGTTAGAATTGTCTTAGCACTATAAGAAGTCTGAGCTCATTCTATCCTCACTATATGAAGTCTCTCTCAAACTATCTTTTCACTTATTACTATTAGAAGTCTTTACTCAAATTTTATCGCTTATATTATGTATGCTAACTTGTAACCCATTCTGGTCTCTTTTGGGATGATGGGCAAAAAATTGAATGAATACATAAATTAATTAAATAAATAAATAGGCACTAATGTAGGATTAGCATGCTATTCTAAAATGCTTGATGCCCACATCACATAGCATGCAACTCAAACAATACGTGTGGCCCCAGTGCTGTATGTGGCCCCTAAAGTCCTCTGTTATACCCTCAAAAAGTTGGCTGAAATGTTCCTCAAGGCCTGCAAATTCATTAACCCCCATTTTTTACTGAGGTGTGCTATGCATTTAACGCATGGTTAGCATGCGTTAAAACACTTGGCGCAGCTTTGTAAAAAGAGCCCAAAGTTCAATCTTGCCGGCTTGGATAGTGCATTAAAAAGGTGGCCGTTAGGTCATGCATTTGGGCTGCAAAAATCCATGGGAATGGTACATTTTAGGGGCTGAAGAACTTATGTGTGCGATAGAAGAGCAGGACTTCGGGGTGATTGTATGTGATGATCTTAAGGTGGCCAAACAGGTTGAAAAGGTGACGGCAAAAGCTAGAAGGATGTGCTAGGGTACATAGGGAGAGGTATGGCCAGTAGGAAAAGGAAGTATTTATGCCCCTGTATAAGACTCTGGTGCAACCTCATTTAGAATATTGTGTACAATTCTGGAGGCCACACCTTCAAAAAGATATAAAAAGGATGGAGTCGGTCCAGAGGAAGGCTACTAAAATAGTGTGTGGTCTTTGTCATAAGGCGTATGGGGACAGACTTAAAGATCTCAATCTGTATACTTTGGAGGAAAGGCAGAAGAGGGGATATATGATAGAGATGTTTAAATATTTACATGATGTAAATGTGCATGACTCGAGTCTCTTTCATTTGAAAGGAAGCTCTGGAATGAGAGGGCATAGGATGAAGTTGAGGTGACAGGCTCAGGAGTAATCTAGGGAAATACTTTTTTTTTTTACAGAAAGGGTGGTAGATGCATGGAACAATCTCCTGGAAGAGGTGGTGGAGACAGAGACTGTGTCTGAATTCAAGAAAGCCTTTGACAGGCATGTGGAATCTCTTAAAGGAAGAGATAATGTAGATGGCCAGACTGGATGGGCCATTTGTCCTTTATCTGCCATCATGTTTCTATATTTCTATGTACTCCTGCTCAATGAGCATATGTGTGTTTGCTGTTTGGGTATTAATTGTATTTTTCTTCAGTTTACCATTAAGTATTTATTAGAGGCACTAGCAATATATGAGGAATGATGTTGTTATCAATATCATTGTAAAGGTTTGTATGTTTTTTTCAGCTGGGCAATGCAGATAGTATTCCCCTGAGGAAGATCACATTGATTGAAATGCTCAGATGAGGGAGGACATCAGAAATTCTTTCATGTCTTCCAGTGCTGGAAGTGGTTGTGGCCATTTGAGATAATTCTTGCCGAGATTGTTTTGTGGCTTTTAGATTCAAGACAACTGTTGATACTGTGTTTTTGAATTTGTGCTGAAGTTATATCAAGTAGTAGATCACAGATATATTCTGATACTGACAGTTAGGCTCTCTTTTACAAAGGCGTGCTAAGCGTTTTAGCGTGTATTTAGTGCACACTAAATCAACCCAAGTGCTAACCGACAATGTGTCCATAGGATAACATGCACACGTTAGCGTTTAGTGCATGTTTAGCGCGCTAGAAGGCTTAGCGCACCTTTGTAAAAGAGGGAGTTAGTATTCTCTGGTATATATGAGTGCATTAATTGATATTGTGTATGTAGCACCAAGTGGAATGGAGATACAGCTTTTTAGTATTTACAAATATATATGAGTATTTGTAGGTACATATGAGGGTAGGTGGTGTGCACATGATTAAAGCCACAGTCTCAGGCTGGGGATCAGAAATAACATAATTTATAAGAGATCTTATAAAGGGCTGGAGGAGTTGCCGTACAGCGAAAGATTAGAGAAACTGGGCCTCTTCTCCCTCGAACAGAGGAGATTGAGAGGGGACATGATCGAAACATTCAAGGTACTGAAGGGAATAGACTTGGTAGATAAGGACAGATTGTTCACCCTTTCCAAGGTAGGAAGATCGAGAAGGCACTCTCTAAAGTTGAAAGGGGATAGATTCCGTGCCAACATAAGGAAGTTCTTCTTCACCCAGAGAGTGGTAGAAAACTGAAACGCTCTTCCGGAGTCTGTCATAGGGGAGAACACCCTCCAGGAATTCAAGACGAAGTTAGACAAGTTCCTGCTGAACCAGAACGTGCTCAGGTAGGGCTAGTCTCAGTTAGGGCTCTGATGTTTGACCAGAGGGCTGCCTTGTGAGCGGACTGCTGGGCATGATGGACCACTGGTCTGACCCAGCAGTGGTAATTCTTATGTACCCACCTTGTATAGCTCATTATATCTAGTGAGAAATTTGATTATGCAAACAGTAATCTATAGTCCATGCTGAAGGATTTTGAGTTGAAGTATTTACAGTTACGTTGTGTGACGATTATAGTCATCAGTTTTCATCAGTCATCGATTTGCCCTTTGTTTCTATAGTATGTTCCTCCAGATGATGGGCATGATGTTTTGAGACCCTTTTTCTGATTTCTTGTCACGTAATGATTTGACAGATTAAGCCGATGAAAACACTATACTTTTGTGCCTAAACGTGAGCCCTTTGAAAGTTTTATGTGAAAAATGTTTTAGTGAAAATCATATTTAAGAGCAAAAGAACATGGATGTCTGCTAGCATGCCCTTCCCCCATTTCCAACAGGTTTTCCATGCATATAATTTGAATACATTTAGTTTGAATATGTAGATTTATGAAGTGTCACATGACGGTTCATGTGATGAACTGGTTCTGTAATCAGTGTCTCAGTGATTGGACTCTCAGATGATGAAATGTCTGTCCACCACAGGAACACCTACATATGGTCTATGTAAAGTAGGCATATGCCTATTTTTTGTGCATCCAAACTTTCCCCCTCCTTTACTAACGTGTAGTGTAGGTTTTAGCCCCGGCAGCGGCAGTAACTGCTCTGACACTCATAATGAGCGTCGGAGCAGTTACCACTGCTGCCGGTGTTAAAACCCACTCTACGCATTAGTAAAGGAGGGGGTTAGTTTTATAAGAGCGTTATTCTTTTTTATAGACACTGTTTCATATGTGGGAAAAGCTTTATAAAATTATTCCTTTTATACCTGAAATTCTGAATCAAGCCAAACCTAATTTAGTAACACTTAAAACTTTTCATACCATGTTTCTCTAGTTCAAACCAGAATGATATGATTACCATCAGTCCTCTCTGGGAGCTTCCCACTCTTGCCAAGCGTGCTGCCATTGACAGTTTCAGATGAAATGCTCAGTTTTGTGTTAGGATCTCGCTTAGGCTTTGGTGGTGGTTGTTTGCGGGCACAGTTGCCACTGCCGTCATCATCCTCTGCGCCCCCCACAGAATGAAGCGACTGGGACCTCACAGAAAACCCACTGGAGCAAAGGTGTGGCAGTCTGTCCTGAGGAGCAGGCATTGTCATAAAGCCCATACGGAAATGCTTGCCCTTATAATTTCCTTCGTGTCCTCTCACTCCTTCTCCACCTATACTGTAAAGAAGAGAAGAAAAAACTTTATTTGCCAGGATGCATGCAGCAATGTTGCAAAACGAACAGCATGAACTTTGAATGTGCACTTGCTAATTTTACAAAAATATACTTCACAGCAGTGCTTCTCAATCTGGTCCTTAGGGCAGGGGATGGCAACCTTTTTAAAGCAAAGAGCCAATTTATCCTAAAAATTTGACCCAATGGGTAGAGAAGGAAGTTAGAGATATTCCAGGTCTTTCACTCTCTCTTCCCTCCCCAAGGTCTAACTTCTTTCCCCTCTTTCTTCCCTCCAACCCCTTGCAGGTCTCTGCACCTCTCTTCCCTCCCACCCTCCCCTGCCCGGCCCTCTCTCCCCAACCCATAGCCAAGGTTTGCTCCTCTCTATGGGCTCCAAAACTTTAATCTCTCTCCCAACTCCACGATCTCTCCCCCCGGTACCTGGTGGTCCAGCATGGTTCTTTGTGGCAGTACAGCGGCCCTTTCACTCTTGCTTCCACTATGCTGCCTTCTAAAATGGCTGCTTTGACCTTTCACAGCTGCTTGCAGCATTTCCCATAGTGCAGTGAGCTGCTATGAGAGATTGTGGCAGCCATTTTAGAAAGCAGTTGTGAGTAGGCAAGAGAGAGAGGGCCATGCTCCTGCCACAAAGACCGTCCCCCCCCCCCCCCACACTGGACAACCAGATACCTCAGTTTGCCTGGCAGAGGCAAATCGTGGGGTTGGGAGGGTGGTTAAAGGGTCAGGAACTGGAGAGCTACAGCCACATGGCAGAAAAGCCACATGTGGCTTGTGAGCAGCAGGTTGCCGATCCCTGCCATAGGGCATAACCAGTCAGTCAGGTTTTCAACCCAGTCCTTAGGGTATAACCAGTCAGTCATGATATTCGATATCTATGAGATAGATTTGCATGCACTGCCTTCTCTGTATGCATATCTCTGTCATGCATATTCCTTATGGATATCCTGAAAACCTAACCGACTTGGCATGCCCCAAGAAATGAGGTGAGAAGCACTGCTTTACAGGGTAGTTTTTATGCAGTCAAGCACTTATAAAATTAATCCATTAAGGGTGCCTTTTACAAAGCCATGGTATTGATTCCTCTGCGGCAAATAAACAAAGCTCATTTAATTCCTATGTGCTTCAGTGTTGGGGTTTCAGGGGGTTCAATGTGGGGTGTCAGGGGATCGAGAGGGCCTGGCGGCGGGAGTGGGCATCCCTCCTGCCAATTTCAGGGGTGGGTGGCAGGAGGTCCTCTGTCACTGTCAGCTCAGCTGATTGCAGCAGGGGCATTTTTCCCCAATCAGCTGAGCTGGCAGGACTCCCCGAAGCTGCAGTTTCAGGGAGCCCTGCTGGTTCAGCTGACTGGGGATTCCCGTGCTGTGATTAGCTGATGTCAAGGCTGATGGCTCAGCCACCTATCTTTGCAATCAGGCAGATGCGATTCTCTAACTGGTGCCTGTTGACATGGGCGCCGGTTAGGGAATCGGGTGGGGGTGGAGGGGGGTAAGGCATCTGTCCTTTCAGGTAAATGTGATTTTGCATAGAATACCTGTACCCAATTTTCAGTCGCTTCTTAGGCGGCCACCGAGACCGGCGTCCTATACAGAATCAGGCCCTTAGTGTTTTCATGTGGTCTCCCACTTAAGCTTTCAAGTTTGCCACAAAGTACAATAGGCCAGGAAAATGCATAACTGGACTAAACGAGAGCCACATCTACCAACTGAGATATTATTGCTGAACAAAGCTCTCTATAAGGTCTGTAAAGTAAAGATGCAGGTTTTGAATCTGTTATAGTAATCACTTGAATCTCTGCACTCAAGAGATACATCAGGGGTTCCACCCCCCCCCCCTAAATAAATAATTCAAATAAAATTAGAAGTCAGAAATCTATACAGATTCCATTCATTTTCTCTCAGTTCCTCCTAAGAGCTGAGGTAAAAAAAAAAAAAAAATCTGTGTTGTAAGCTGTAATATGTTTATACAGAATCTAATTTAGTCAGGCCTTGTGCTTCAACAATGTCAGGCTCAGAATTTAGGAAACTGCCTCTGGCACCAGCTTCACATAAGTACCAGAGTGCTGCTATCACTGCCATGCCTCAGTACAAGCAGGCCCAACAACAGCATCAGCAAATAGTTTTCAAATATTCAGCCTGGGGCCTGTAAACCCTTGCATTCTAGATAGGCCCTACATATGGTGCTTAATCTCCTCCTCGAATATGCACAGAGAGGATGCTGGGAGAAGCAGGATCAGTGAGAATGGGAGGAGGAGCAGAGCAACTGTCTATCCCAGTGGTTCTCAACCCTGTCCCAGAGGACCACCAGGCCAGTCGGGTTTTCAGGATAGCCCTAATGAATATGTATGGAGCAGATCGACATGCCTGGCACCTCCATTAGCTGCAGATCTCTCTCATGCATATTCATTAGGGCTATCCTGAAAACCCGACTGGCCTGGTGGTCCTCCGGGACAGGGTTGGGAACCACTGGTCTATCGATCCTAACCCTCTTCCCCAATCCAACCTAGCACAAAGTCAGCACAAAATGAGAAAAAGAGGGAATAATGTGGTTTTGGAGTATGAGAAATGATCATACTTATTCTAACTGACTCTGAGGGCTGATGTAAATGTAAAAACATAATCGCCATCCCTGGGTTGTGCCTCTGGAGGCACAGCTAGGATTTTACAAAGGATTACGAAGGTGATCCTTTGATCATAGGCTTTTAGTATAATCCTCATGGCAATCTACTACAAAGAAACATAAATAGAAAGAGAATTTGTCCAGTTTGTTAGGGAAATAAACATTTGGTGGTCTTACATTTACGGAACTGGTATCATATTCTTATTCAGTTTTATGGGATTTTTTGTGCCTCCCAGCATTAGGAAATCTATACTTGAGGGTCATGGTAGGATTTGGATAATGCTTGTATCTCACAAATGCCTTTGCTGCAGGCTGTAAATGGCACCTAAATCGGCAAATGCCTACAAAAAAAACAGTGCTGGTTGCATGTCAATAATGCTTAGGCATTGTTTAAAGAATCGTAGGGAGTGGGCATCCCTTCTGCCTATTTTGGGAGTGGGGTGTTGGGGGATTGAGGGTGTTAGGCAGAAGGGAGTGGGCATCCCTTCCGTCAATTTTGAGGGTGGGTGTCAGGAGTTTAAGGGTGTTAGGCAGGAGGGAGTGGGCATCTTTCTGATGATTTCAGGGGTGGGGTATCATGGGATCAAAGGTGTTAAGCAGGAGGGAGTGGGCATTCTTCCTGTCGATTTCAGGGGTAGATGTCAGGAGGTCCTCTGACAGCTTTTTCTCATTTTGTGTTGACTTTGTGCTAGGTTGGATTGGGGAAGAGGGTTAGGATAGACAGTTGCTCTGCTCCTCCTCCCATGCCCACTGGTCCTGCTTCTCTCAACATCCTCTCCTTGCATATTCAAGGAGGGGATGGAGCATCATATGTAGGGCCTATCTAGAGTGCAAGGGTTTACGGGCCCTGTGCTGAATGTTTGAAAACTATTTGCAGCTGCTGCTGTTGTAGGGCCTGCTTGTACTGTTTTAACCTTCGTCTCTCTTTTCAATTTGTAGTTCCACCCATTTCCCCTTTTTGCACTTGTCTGTTTTGTCCACATCTTATTGTAATAAATGCAGTCTGTTTTCCCTATTTAATACTGTACATCGTTTTGAAATATGAAATTGCGATTTAATCAAACTTGAAACATAGCATGCTAATTTAAAGCATTTATTCAGCAGCATCCTTATATGGAAACCAGACTCCTAGCAGTAGTACAGTAGGTAGCTGGTGCCATTTTGAATCTGTCAGTGCCAAGGGCATGAGTGACTGGGGATTACTCCTGTTTGACACCATTAGACATCTGGGATACTGGAAGATAGGCCCAGGGAGCCTTCAGGAGGGTAGGAAGCCAGAGTGAATGGAGGAAACCTTTACTTAGGAGTTAGAGGTGTTCTGGTGGGAGCAAAGCTTCAAGGAGGGGGGTATGTAAACATGGGGGAGTTGGGGGGGATAACAGGAGTAAGTTTGTGTTGAAGGGCTTAGAGGTCATTTTATGGTTATTTTGCCTACCCATTTTAAGATGCAATGTGAAAGCATTGGGCCACAGCTTTGCAGCCCGGTGCTCTTGGGATAGTAGCATAATGTTGTTTACCACATTATGAATGAACCACAGGAGCCATAAGAACATAAGAATAGCCTTACTGGGTCAAACCAACGGTCCATCATGCCCAGTAGCCTGTTCTCACGATGGCCAATCCAGGTCCCTAGTACCTGGCCAAAACCCAAAGAGTAGCAACATTCCATTCAGAATCCTAAAGAGTTACAAAAGATTCCGGAACCCCAAAAAGTAGGAACATTCCATGAAAGCAGTGGCTTCCCCCATGTCTTTCTCAATAACAAACTATGGACTTTTCCTCCAGGAACTTGTCCAAACCTTTCTTAAAACCAGCTACGCTATCCGCTCTTACCACATCCTCTGAAAACATGTTCCAGAGCTTAAGTATTCTCTGAGAGAAAAAAAATTTCCTCCTATTGGTTTTAAGAGTATTTCCCTGTAACTTCATTGAGTGTCCCCTAGTCTTTGTAATTTTTGACAGAGTGAAAAACCGATCCACTTGTACCCGTTCTACTCCACACAGGAGCCAGTTGCCTGTGGACTGAGCTACTGCCCCTTGCTGACTCCCTCAGTAACGGTGATAAAATTCCAAATTTGATTACACCATGATAACTTCCCCCTTAATAGAGCCAAGGAGATTACACAGCCTTGATGCAAGAGAATATTCTTTTTCCATACTGAAGCTACTCTCACATAGACTTTTTTTTTTCAGGATAATTGCTACCATAAATTATTAAGACTGAAATAAAGAATAGAAAAACAGAGGTTTTGGAAAAAAAAAAATCAAATGCAGGAAAAAGACAGTTATTTGCCACAACTCTGCAATTTAAAATATCAGTACAATCATGTTTCTTAGCACCTGTGCAGGAGTTGATATTTGTCTAGAACAAGACAGTGGATCTTTTTGATGCCTGATTTTGGGCACTATTTATTGAATCCAGCCCTTAGGTCCTGATTCTATAAACAGCACCTAATACATAGATGCCAAGGAATGGGGCATATAGCCCATGTCAATCTTACGTTAGACAACATTTATAGATTTGCGTCTAGCTGCGCCTAAAATGGGCTTAGGCACGTATAGGTGACTGAATCTTAGCCACACCCTATTTATGCCAGAGTTTTCTTAACCTAAATACCACCAGCTAAGTCCACTTTAGACACCTACATGCAAAACATGCCCACGATTCACCCCAACCATACCTATTTTCTGGTAGAAACCTTGCACTAAGGACCTACTGAGATAGGTGCCTACCACTTAATTAATTTTAATTTAAGCCAATTATGAGCTACTTATTGCTCATCATTGATGCTGATTAAGCTTTTTAAATAATTAAGGACCTCTTTTAGCAAGCCAAATAGTTCAGGCCCGTGCGGTAAATGCACCAAAGCCCATACGGATCGAATGGGCTTCTGTGCATTTGCTGCATGGGACTCGCTACCGTGACTTGATAAAAGAGGCCCTAAATTAGGCACCTCGATCAGCTAGGTACACCAATCTAGATACCTACCTTTAAGCATCTTTTATAGAATCTGGTCCTTAGTGCCTTAGTCCTTAGGCACCTGCACTAACTGCAATCAGGGTCGTATTAATGGGTAGGCCCAGTAGGCACGTGGCTAGGGCCCAAAGTTATCAGGGAGGCCGACTGAAGAAACAGAGGACTCGTTTTTTTTTTTCTTCGGCAACGTGGGCTCCCCGGGAAAGATCAGCAGTGCTGGGCCTAGGCCTGGCCTCCTCCCCAGGGGAAATCAACAACGTTGGCACGCCCCCCCAGGAGATCAAAAACACCCCCGGCATCGACGGCAGTGCATCCGGAATAAGTGACGTCATGGAGGGGGTGGTCCGGCAGACGCGGGGAGTTGCTGTAAGATCCCACGATGACTGCATCTGCCGGCTCAGCTCAGGGAAGAAGTAAGAGATATTGGAAGGGTGGACCAGCAGATGCGGTCATCATGGGACCTTGCAGCAACTCCCCGCATCTGCCAGTCCACCCCTTCCGACATCACTTACTTTATGAGCAGAGCCGGCAGCTGAAGTCATCGCAGGATCTTGCTTCACGGCATTAGTTAGTTTGGAGGGAAAGAGAGAAGAGCAAAGAAGGGTGATGGAGGGAGAGAAAGGGTGCAAATGCTGATGGAAGTGGGGAAGGGAAAGGAGAGAGAGATAAGGGGGAAGGATACTGGATGAAATTGGGTTGGAGGGAAAGAAAGGGGGCAGATGCTGATAGAAGTGGGGGGGAAGGAAGAGGAGAGAGTGAAATTCCAGACCATGGGGGAGTGGGAGAGGGAAGGAGAGGAGAGTGATGCCAGATCATTGGAGGAGGAAAGGGAAGAAGATGGATGCCACACCAATGGGAGGGGGGGGGGAGGAATAGATGGAAGGGAGAGGCAGACAATTTCTGGAAGAGGCATAGAAAGGGAGCATATGGAAGAGGCAGAGAGAGGGTAGACAGTGGATGGAAGGAAGAGAAAGATGAGAAGATGAGGAAAGCTGAAACCAGACAACAAAGGTAGAAAAAAATTTATATTTGTTTTATTTATTTCTTTTTGCTTTAGGATAAAGTATTATTGTAGTTGTATTGATAATTGCTCAATAGGGTGAACACCTGCCCCAAGGGTAGAGGGTAAGACGTTCCCAGAGCAACTAGGACCTTAGTCACTATTAGGAATCTCCAGGACCACAACACCATATGTCACCTCCATTCCTCATGCATACTCAAGTGAACAGGACACAATAAGCACAGCAGCCATTGGGACCTGTAATGCCAATAGCCTTGCAATTTTTGGACTGGACTGTCCATATTCCATTCAGGAGCTGCCTCCTTTCACACCTGGATTCTCCACAGTCTTTGTTGCAGACCACCTCATCTGCTCCGGGACCACTCTGCCCAGCGACACTGCTGCTCCTTCTGGGCCCACTTCTTTCTCTTCAGGCAATCCTTGGCAGTCTTTGTTCTTTTCACAATTTGAAGGCCCAGCCCATCGCTGGTCTTTTCTGTCATGGCTCCCTTACTATGGAACGCTATGCCTCAAGACCTCGGACTAGAATCCTCCCTGATAAAATTTAAAACCAAACTCAAAATGTTCCTTTTCAAGGATGCATTCAACAAGTGAGAGTCATCAACTCTTATGAGGCTTACTTTTTTCCCCCCTAACCTACTGTGTTTCCCCTCTCTCTCCCATTTTAATTTTTATCTTGATGTTACGATGTACTTCCTGCCCCCTTATCCTCTTGGTGTCATGTTAGTTATTTATGTACTGTTTATAAAATCCTTTTTAATTTTTTATAATACTGTTTTTATTTATATAAAGCATTTTATTGTAAACCGTTTGATATATATATGATAGACGGTATATCAAGAAACCAATAAACTTGAAACTTCAATTAATAGAAAATGGAAATAAGGTGATCCTGTTTATTGGACCAATTTTAATACATTTTTTTACTAATTCAGAGACTATAACTCCTTTCCTTAGGTCAGGGCAGGGATACTATAATAGCAGTATAGTTTACTGACCTGAAGAAATAGGTTTTAACCTCTGAAAGCTAAGTGAGAAATGTATTCGTCCAATAAAATGACAGGCACTAAATTTTCTTGCCCCATGCCTCCTACCCATATGCAAAATATAAGTTGGTGGACTTCCCAAAGCCCTGCCAGCTGAAGATCTCTTCCTCTATGAAGGAAGGGGAGATTTTTTTCAGAAATGTTTAGAGGTTGCATATAAGAAAAACTGTACACTGGAACGGTAATCTTTGTTGTTTGTTTTGAATTTTAAAATAAAAGAAAACAAAAGAAATTAAGTGGAAATAAAGAAGTAAATAAGAAAATGGATAAATAAATAGGGGCGGAGTGGGTGGGGCAGGGGGCCCATTGTACTTGTGTGCCTTGGGGCCCTCAATGAATTAATCCTGCCATGACTGCAACCAGGGTACTGTAGGTTACGGACATTTTAACACATAATTCGCAAAAGAAATGCTGGTCATACTCCCTAATAGATGCCTAAATTAGAATGTGCATTTAACTGCACATTAATTTCTTATGTTAAGGCGCAATAAATGCAAAATTTTATGCACTTTAGTAAAAAGGACCTCTGCACTACTTATGAAAATTTTGAACTGTCTCAGATTACGGATATGAATAACAATACAAATAATCTGAATTAAAAAAAGAAAAGAAGATTAAAGGTGGTTGTTTCTCAACCCTAAATCTTCTTCCAAATGCGTAATTGTCACAGTTATCAAAGAGAAGGCACTATGCTCCTGTAGCTGTATTCGGTCACTGAGCATTAGTTATTGAGGATTTAATTCAGCCTTTGTAGAGCGATAACATTTTCTACACTATCATCATTTCTGATAAACTGCATTCTTCAATTAATTATTGTCAGGCAGATATGGGTCACTGAATGCTGTTGATCAGATTGTGTTTGCAGCAAACAGTAATATAATTATTTCTGTGAGATATGTGCATTGATTTTATGGTTAGTAGAAACACAGTAGTAAACAAAATATTACAGTAGCAATGTGTATATATTGTCACTGTGCGTCACCAGGCCGGGCCAGACCCAAGTGGGTATGGCTGAGAGAGCCCAGAGCACACGGCGCTGACCGAGCGGTTAATCAGTTCCCAATTGGAGTGGTAGATCAAGTAATAAAAACACCTGGATCGGTTCCAACTTAAGTACTTTATTCCATCTGGAACTTCAATTTTCAAAAAAACCCAAAATAACATTCATAGTTCAAAAGAAAACTTGGCTTTCAAAGACATAGTCCAAAATGGCCTCACTGGGCCCGTATCCCTCCTGGTCCATTCAAACTTCTGACATCAGGTACTCCTTACTATTCCCAGTGCTATATTCAACTGGATTCAAAAATTGTTTTCATACAGTTTCTTATTCAATTTCTTAATCAAAATTATTACTGGCAGCGTCAGACTGGATCTTGCCTCTGAGCTCTTCTGACTGCAGAGCTCAGGACAGAAGGGACCTCTTCCCACAGTGACCATTGGTTATGGTCCCTCCCCACAGGACCCACAATCCAGTCTAAAAGAAAAACGAAAAGGAAAAAATATCCCAAAAAGACTACTGCCAGGGCAATGCAAACTGCCACATCCTAGAAGAACATAGATTCTTTCAAAAGAAGCTTGCAAGAACCTTCCCAAGGCATTAAGGCTTTACAAAAAACTTTCAAGACTTGAGTTTACTGGGGCAGCCAGCCCTTTTACTTCCCCAACAAACTAGCAAACCATTTTAACTTCTAAGCTTGCTATTTGGCAAAGTCCCAGTATGACCTCAATTTAAACACACTCAGTTTCCATGTCCTGCAGGTCAGTTTCAGTATTTCATCATTAAAGTCCATGACTTCTTCAGGGTCTAAATACTCTACATTCTCAGAAGCTGGTTAGATCTGACCTGTGTATTTTGTTGAGGTATGCTGTTTTGGGAACTAGTCTTCCTTCACTACAATGTTTCTTCTCTAGTGTGGGTTGGTTCAGTGGCTGCCTCCTCTCTGAGCACTGCTGCTGGCCCTTATAAGCCTCAGGATAATGAGCTGCAGGTATTGCATGTTGCTGGCTAAAGTGGAGACTAGAATGTTCTTGGTGTCATCTTGAATTGGGTCCCCCATGAATGTTGTGAGTTGTCTTGTAAACATTCCACCTAGGAACACTATTCTCAGCCCTATTAGTTCCACCTGCATATTATTCCCCCTTCTTTAATTCAGGAGAAAACAAATAGGTATTTTCCTGCTCATGACTAAACCTTCCCTGACTGGTTCTAGTTCTGGGTTGAGGTGTTGGTAGTGTTCTTCCCTTTTGGGACAGTATTTTCCCCTGCCTAGCTCTAGGCACTGGCGTTTTCTCACTACCCTTCTCAGTCATAGGGTCTACCCTGTAAAAATATGTAAACCACTTTGAGCGTGGTTGTGTAACTACAAAAAGGCGGTATACAAGTCCCAATCTCTTTCCCTCTTGTAGGCAAAGTTTCAGAGGTACAGAGATGGGTGACAAAAATGATAAAGAGGATGGGATAACTTCCCTATGAGGAAAGGCTAAAGGAACTAGAGTTCTTCAGCTTGGAGAAGAGACAGCTCAGGGGAGATACAGTATGATAGAGGGAGGTCTATAAAATATTGAATAAGTAGAAAGGGTAGATGTGAATCACTTGTTTACTCTTTCCAAAAATATTAGGACTAGGGGACATGCAGTGAAGCTACTAAGTATTAGATTTAAAACAAACCAGAGAAAACATTTCTTCACTCAACTTGCAATTATGCTCTGCAATTTGTTGCCAGAGATTGCGGTGAAAGTAATTAGCTTAGCAGGATTTAAAAAAGGTTTAGATAATTTCCTAAAACACAAGTCCTTAAGCCATTATTAAGATGGACTTGGGAAAATCCATTGCTTATTTCTAGGAAAATCTGTTTTATTCTTTTGGGATCCTGCCAGATACTTGTGACCTTGGTTGGCCACTGTTGGAAACAGGATGATGGGCTTGATTCATTCGATCTGTCCCAGTATGGCAACCTGCTGCTCTCAATATACATTTGCAGCTGCCCCGCTGTAAAATCTCATATTAAGCCATACTAACTGCAAATTTTACTTTGGTTTTGAAAAAGGGCCCCTATGTTTCTTTTTTTCTAGTTCCTCACATCTTTCCCTTTATTTATGCACTCCTACTCTTTGAAAGTACAAGTGTTGCCTGATGTTAATATATCCACTATAGCTTGACAGACTGAGGTAGATTTATGAGGATTGCGCAGAATACAAGAATGAAGAGGCACCTAGTGGAAATGATTGTGTAGATGATCCTTCTCCATTACTTCTGACAAGAGAGCTTGTGCTTTTCACTGGTCTGATAGAGCCAACAATATTATCTCATTTCAAAGTCAGATTAAATCAATTCTGCAGAATGAAATGTACTTTCATAATATATATGGAAATGAAGAGTCTGATTATTTTTTTCCTTCAATGACTTCAAACTTATGTGGGCTTCCATTGTTGTGACAATGATCTTATTTCAATTAAATATAGGCTGATGCAAAATACAACATATTTGTATTCCTTAAAATGATATGTTATGCTATAAACTATAACTTTGGAAAATATCCTTTTTCTGTGTAAGAGGCCTTTGGTCAATCCCCCAAAATGCATTTATTGATATAGCTGTGATTGTTATATTAGTCTGTTTTTGCCACCTGCACATACACCCAAAATTCTAAGTTCAGTCAAACAATGGCTTAAACCAGGGGTGTCCAACCTTGTAGCTTTCCTGGACCGCATTGGCCGAAAAAAAATGTTTCTGGGGCTGTACAAATGCGCAAACACTGCATCATGACAGAGGAAGGAGCTGACAAGACAGTAAACACCCAGGGGCAGCAGAGGAAAACACTGCATCACCCTCGACCGGGCCGCACAAAATACTTCACGGGGCCACATGCGGCCCTTGGGTCGCAGGTTGGACACCCCTGGCTTAAACAATGCATTTGTCACATCCACAAGTAATATTTTCCATAATATTTACCTGTTTCAAGCAACTTAGATGTGCATACTTGCATTTTAATTCAAGCAGGGTGGATATTTATAGGCAACCAGCCCTACCGACATAAATGCAGTAATACAGCTATAGGTACAAGATTTCTTAAAAATGATTCATAGCAGAATTCCAGTAGGTTAAAAAAATAATAATTTATAATCCACATAGCCTACAATGCTAAGCAGATTACAAATTATTCAGGTACTCAAGCATCATTCTCCAACTGTCCCGGCGGGCTCCTACTCTATCTAATGTACCTGGGGCAATGGAGATTAAGTGACTTGCCCAGGGTCACAAGGAGCAGTGCGGGATTTGAATCCACAACCTCAAGGTACCAAGGCTGTAGCTCTAAACACTGATTCATGAATTATTTATAAGTTATGATCAGAGGTTGGAAACTTCCAGTCCTTCTTGGGTTTTCAGGCTATTGTTAATGAATATTTACAGGATAGATTTGCAGACAACTGAATCGGTGCGCATATTCATTAGAAACAGCATGACTACCCTAGAGCAGGGGTGTCAAAGTCCCTCCTCGAGGGCCGGAATCCAGTCGGGTTTTCTGGATTTCCCCAAAGAATATGCATTGAAAGCAGTGCATGCAAATAGATCTCATGCAGATTCATTGGGGAAATCCTGAAAACCCGACTGGATTCTGGCCCTCGAGGACCGACTTTGACACCTGTGCCCTAGAGCATTGCTATCCACGGGGACCTGGGGTTGCCTATCTATGCTTAGAACAAAGTCAAAGTCAGATAAATGGATATCCACTTGAAGATAACCAGGCAACCAGGGTTAATAGTAAAATAACATATCTTAGTGGTAGCCCAAGTTGATAATTCCCTTCTAAGGATTAAATTCTACTTGTATATATGGTGACCAAACAAATTAGCATAGAAAAAAGTGCTATTCTATAAACTGAACTTAAAATTATGGCGTGGTTTATAGAATAGCGCTCATACTTTGCAACTGCAAATAAATTTAGGCATGGCCATTAGCATCAAGGAAAACCTAAATTTAGGCATGGATGCTCTTAATCTATAATTATATGCATAACTTAAATTAATGCCCCCAAACCACCCATGACTCATTCATTTTGGTATCCCCTTTTTTGACACACGTGTAAAATTTAGGCGCAGATCCCATGCCTGAATTTATGCATATAACTTGTAATTGATTAGCACCAATAATTGCTTGTTAAAATGCCAATTATCAGCATATTAGCTTATTATTCAATTAAATTGTGTGCATTGTAGGTGCATGTTCAAGGCTTAAGATCAGATTCTTGTTCTGTAATATATGTAATTGAATCTAATCAGGATTTCTTAATCACACGTATCCAATACAGACTCAAGGTGATTTACAAGATAAGAGGCCCATGCAACACCATGGGTAAATGGTTACATCACATTGAAGAGGAAGGTTACTGTTAGAATAGGGGAAAGATATACAACATATTATAGAGAAAGCTGATATACTAGCTGATAATAAAAGAATGATTTATTACTAACCTTTTATGACAAATTGCTTACGAAAATTAATGTTTGTGAAGGTGCCATAAGGGCAAACATTGAAGGCAGAAGTAACAGGTCTATCATGGGATACATGGGATACAAGGGAAGCAGGGGCTCCAACATTGTACCCTGTTCGTTGCCATCCCTGCTTGGCTGCGATGCAGTTGGTGAGATAGTAGCTCGAGGGAGTGTGTCACATGGGGCACAGTTCCGTCTCAGTTGGTCCTGAAGGCTACCATGAAGATGTGCTTATTTTACTGTTAACCTTAGTTATTAGCAATGAGTCTCATTGCATAGAAATGGAAGTTCTAAAATATCATGAATTAACAGTAAAATAACACATTTTAACTATATTTTACATTGATAAGTATACCCCTCAACTACTTTTCTCACTCATTAAAGCAGCATAGGCTGCTACCAGAGATTTTAAGCCTGCCCTTCTTTAGTTCTGGGAGAGAACAGCATCCATTTTGTAAGACCGCATAGCTGCATGAAAACCTGGTTCTAACATTATCTTCTCACCAGATTTCCTTCCTTTATTTCTACTAGCCTAATACAGCTTAGATTCTTATCTAAGTTTGAAGCACAGTGTTATTTTCCACAAAGTGTGTGGACACATTCCCAGCTTCCCTTTGAATAGGATGGGCTGGTAGAGTAAGAAGATTCTGTACAAAGTTGGACTGCCTTGAAATCATCACATTGTGTTTATTCTTTACTTCAAGTGATGAAAGGAAGTTGTTCAAAAACTATAGAGTCTGACTGATAACACGAAGGTTACAGAAGTAAGGGTTAACTGAAGGAGATCCTCAGAGAAGTAAAACCAAACAAGGAGATCCTCAGAGAAGTGCCAATCTATTCCAGTGAACTCAGTAGTGCTTGGCCCATGGGGAGTCTCTGCTTTTCAGTACAAAACCTGAGGAGTTTTTAGTGAAAGTCTATGTGTGAAGACTGTTCAGTAAAGCTGTTAGCAGCACAGTGAACAACTGTGGTTCCAGCATATCCAGCATTATGCATAGCTAGAATAGTCAAATACTGGGAATGCCCTTATTAAGTTCTGTGTTAAATCTAGATTTTGCATGCAGTAAAATCCTGTATTGCAGCATACTAAACCCATCTTTTAATGTACTTTAGTAAAAGGGCCCCATACTTAATTCCATCCTTGTTGCAACCCTCTTTCTTAAGTTCCTAAATTCTGGAATTTAAGGGTGAATATTCACCCCATGGTGGTAAATGTGTCTGGCTGTGAGTTGAATTAATCCTGGATATTCAATGCTGTAGCATGCATGGCTTCTGGAATTGAATATTTGGGTATGTCCCCTGAACCAGAAATTGACCAGGCACTGATAAAGTTAGCACAAACAGCAAAAAAGGAACAGTTGTAGGGTCCATAGATAAAGGTTTGTAATAGTGGGAGTCACTTAATTGTCTACGAGCTTCCCTAACATAAGCCGTGGTGTCCTGCAGTACAATGCCTCCACCTTTATCCGCAGCTCGGATGGTAATACTAGTATCATGAGCAAGAGCTTGAACAGATTGCATAGGCAATCTGTTCAAGCTCTTGCTCATGATACTAGTATTACCATCCGAGCTGCGGATAAAGGTGGAGGCATTGTACTGCAGGACACCACGGCTTATGTTAGGGAAGCTCGTAGACAATTAAGTGACTCCCACTATTACAAACCTTTATCTATGGACCCTACAACTGAATTATCGGACCTTATCCAACATGTTTTATTGCAGGCTTTGGAAAGTGGAACTATCACTGATGGAGAGTATCGTTTCCTCCATCAAAATTATCCAGTTATTCCAGTCATTTACTTCGTCCCTAAAATTCACAAAAGCCTTACTGCCCCTCCTGGGCGCCCTATAGTATCAGGGATTGGTTCCGTGCTGGAACCCCTGTCTGATTTTGTTGACTTTCATCTTAAAGAGCAAGTTCTGTTAGTTAAATCATATATTAGGGATACTACCTACATGCTTAATTGGCTTCATGAATCCCAGTCGGTTCCACAGGGGGCTCTTTTAGTAACCTTAGACATCACTTCTCTATACACCAATATTCCCCAGATTAGTGCTATTGAGGTCGTCCGAAGACATCTTAGTACCTCTAATTTGTCAGCAGCTAGAGTTGAGTTTTTGGTCACTATTGCAAGTATAGCTTTACAGAAAAATTATTTTATGTTTGACACGGAATTTTTCTTACAGATCAAGGGCACTGCAATGGGTGCAACTATGGCCCCCACTTTAGCTTGTTTGTATGTAACTGGCTTTGAAGAAACACATATTTACACCTCCAGTTACTATACTGATATTTATGTTTGGAAGCGTTACATTGATGACATTTTTTTAGTATGGACAAATACTCTTGAGACTTTTCATTCTTTTTTGCAATGGCTTAATGCTTGCAATGTACATTTACAATTTACAGCCTCTTACTCATACACACAGATTGCATTTCTTGATATTCAAATCAGTTTATGTCATGATCATTTTGAAACTACCATTTTCCGAAAAGCTACCGATCGAAATAATTTGTTGCACTATGCCAGTTACCACCCACGCCATTTAAGAGACAACTTACCTGTAGGGCAGTTTTTGAGACTTAGACGCTTGTGTAGCAATAAAGATGAGTATAAGACGCGCTCTATGGACATGTGGCAACGTTTTTCTGATAGGGGGTACCCTTATGTTACCATCAAGAAAGCCTATAAAAGAGCTCTATATGCACACAGAACTTACCTCCTTCAGCAAACTCAATCTCCTGCAGAAGCCCGCATGGTGTGCACACTTCCTCACTCATACAAAGCGTTTAGGATTAAAAAAATCATCAAATCTCATTGGCATATCCTCCAGGTTCATAAAAGTCTCGCCCAACCCCCTATGTTTGCTTTTTCTAGAGGCAGAAATCTACGTGACCATCTCACCACTTCCCAATATATTAGTCACCACACTAGCACTCCCCAACATCTTAAAGGCCATTTTATGTGTGGACACTGCACTATTTGCTCCCATGCGTTAGTTACAACATGCATCAATCACCCTATTTTGCCTAAAAAGCATATCCTCCAACAACATACAAACTGCAATACACAGAAAGTGGTGTATATGATTATATGCCCATGTAATTTACTTTACATTGGCCACACCACTAGAAGTATCAAAGTTCGGATTACGGAACATTTGAGCAAAATTAGGAGGAACGATTTAAAGGCTCCATTAGTGCAGCATTGGCACACTGCTTCACATCAGCTTTCTGATCTTCAGTTCATAGTACTAGAAGTGGCTCAGCTAAAGAGAGGAGGAAATGTCCAAGCTTGGTTGTGGAAAAGAGAGCAGAGATGGATTTACCATTGGAAGTCAGTCACCCCTGCTGGGTTGAACCGTGAAGTAGAATGGTGGGCGTTTCTTCACAGATGATAGACAGCCTCACACCTCATAAGCACAGGGTGCTCAGCAGAGCATTCATGTCATAGAACACGAGGAAGTTTCTTTTCCCTTTTGAATTAGGTACCCAACTGACAAGTCTGTGAGTGTTTGGTTAAAAGTTTTCTTTGTTAAAAGTTCTCTTTGTAAAATGTTACTATGTATCTTTCTTGTTGTTTCTTATTAAAGAAGGATTTATTTTTTAAGGTCACACACAGCATTAGCGGGTTCTCTGAGGAAGCCAGGACGGCGAAACGCGTCAGAACCCCGCTGGGTCACCGCTGCAGAGACATTGAAACTAAATCTGTTTACTTATATTAGCTTTTCACAAAACTTTGGACTTTGGACTTTATTTTCACATCATGGAGATTTAAGAATTACTTATGAATCTATGAAGTTATTTAAAAATCATTTATTCTAACAAGATGGTACAATGATTGATTCTATGAAAGTTTATAAAAGGGTTTTTCCCTATGCTGAGTTATTTTACTCTACTTTTGGATTCTAAACGCCATTTTTGAAACTGTATTAATAACTATTATTGTTCCTTTTTTGCTGTTTGTGCTACATTTCCTTTGGAACAATATTCAATTTATTCAATTACCCAGTTGTATTATATTGGGCACTGATAAAGTTAGGACAGCTTGTTGTCCTAACTTTACGTGGTTACTTAACCGGTTAACAGACTGAAAAATTGCTGCTAACTAGTTAACCCCCTCTTTTACTATGTTGCACTAGCGTTTTTAGTGCGCGCAGAAAATTAGCGTGCGCTAAAACCACGCTACGTGGCTAAAACTAACGCTAGCTCAATGCTGATATTAGCATCTAGTGCGTGTGACAATTCTGCATGCGCTAAGCACGTGCTAAAACTGCTATCGCAGCTTAGTAAAAGAAGCCCTAAGTGCTTGCTCCACCCAACTTCACCCCAGAAAGATCGCCCACAAACTAGCCATTGGCATAGGTGGTTCGAAAGGATCTTCAATAATATTATCTAGTTAAGTGCTATTCAATATCCCTGGATAGTCCCACACAAGTGATTTTAATGGCCATGATCCTCTCTTCTCTGTTTAAGTCACTTTGAATAATGACCCCCAAGTGAAATTTTGAACAAAAATTTAGGAACTCAGCCCGAGTAAATTTTTTAAATAGATCATTTTAAGATCTTAAAGTCTTAAAAGCATAAAACCTTTGAACAGCAGCCTCAGAATTAATGTTAACCTTTTGTATTTGTATTTCCTGTGGCATTCTGTTTGACTTTGAAATATGCAGGATGGCCTTGAAACAGAAACATGAAGGCAGATAAAGGCCAAATGGCCCATCCAGTCTGCCCATCCACAGTAACCACTATCTCTTCCTCTCTCTAAGAGATCCCATATGCCTATCCCACGCTTTCTGTAATTCAGACACAGTCTCTGTCTCCATCACTTCCTCCAGGAGACTGTTCCATGCATCTACCACTCTTTCTTTAAAAAGTATTTCCTTAGATTACTCCTGAGCCTATCACCTCTTAACTTCATCCTATGCTCTCTCATTCCAGAGCTTCCTTTCAAATGAAAGAGACTCAACTCATGCGCATTTACACCATGTAAGTATTTAAACGTCTCTATCATATCTACCCTCTCCCGCTTTTCCTTCAAAGTATACATATTAAGATCTTTAAGTCTGTCCTCATATGCCTTATGATGAAGGCCACACACCATTTTAGTAGCCTTTCTCTGGACTGACTCTATCCTTTTTATATCTTTTTTGAAGGTGTGGTCTCCAGAATTGTACACAATATTCTAAATGAGGTCTCACCAGAGTCTTAATTAAACAGGGGCACCAATACCTCCTTTTTCCTACTGGTCATACCTCTCCCTGTGCAGCTTAGCATCCTTCTAGCTTTCACCATCACCTTTTCAACCTGTTTGACCACCTTCACATATAATCACACCAAAGTCTAGCTCTTCTGTCGTGCACATAAGTTCTTCACCCCCTAAACTGTACCGTTCCCTTGGGGTTTTGCAGCCCAAGTGCATTAACTTACATTTCTTAGGAATAACTTTTAGCTGCCAAGTTTGCTAGGTCTTTCTTCATGTTATTCACACCATCGGGTGTGTGTGTGTGTGGGGGGGAATCTACTGTATTGCAGATTTGGTATCATCTGCAAAGAGGCAAATCTTACCCGACAGTCCTTCAACAATATTGTTTATAAAAATGTTAAAAAGAACAGGCCCAAAAACAGAACCTTGAGGCACACCATTAGTAACATCCCTTTCCTCAGAGCGATCTCCATTGATCACTACCCTCTGTTGCCTTCCACTCAAGCAGTTCCTGACCCAGCCCGTCACTTTGTGAACCATCCCGAAGGCACTCAGTTTATTTATTAGACATCTGTGTGGAACACTGTCAAAGGCTTTGTTAAAATCTAAATACACCACATCTAGCGCATTCTCTCTATCCAATTCTCTGGAAATTCATCAGATTTGTCTGACAAGACCTCTAATGAATCCATGTTGCCTCTGGTATTGGAATCCACCAGATTCTAGAAACTTGACCCTTCTCTGTTTTAAAAGTGTTTCCATTAATTTGCTTACCACAGAAGTCAGACTTACTGGCCTGTAATTCCCTACTTCTTCCTTCCACTTTTGAGGAGAGAGACCACATTCGCCCTTCTCCAGTCATCTGGTACCACTCCCGACTCTAGAGAAGCATTATAAGGTCAATCAGCAGAACCACCAGAACTTCCCTAAGTTCCTTTAGCACCCTCAGATATACACCATATGGCCCCATTTCTTTGTCTACCTTTAATTTAGCTAGATCCTCATGAACACAACCTCTGAAAATCAATTAGAGTCTACCACTCCTCTATCCCTATTTGTGTTTGTCTTCTGCAGTCCCGCTTCTGACGCTTCAGCCATGAACACAGAACAGAAATATTTGTTAAACAATTCGACTTTTCTTTATCAGCTTCTACATATTTTTCCCCTTCACCTTTGAGTCTCACAATGCCACTTTTGCACTTTTTCCTATCAATGATGTATCTAAAAAATATCTTTTTTCCTCATTTTACCATCTCAGCTAATTTTTCTTCCATTTACATCTTTGCTTTCCTGACTACACGACCAGCCTCTCCTAACTTTTCCAGATTGTTTTTCCTGTTTTCCTCTTTCTGTGATCTTTTGTAGTTTATGAAAGCTAACCTCTTATTCTTTACCTTCTCAGCTACTACTTTTGAGAACCAAAGTGACCTTCTTTTCCTCTTACTTTTATTTATTTGCCTCACAAAAAGGTTTTTTGCTCTTACAATAACTCCTTTCATTTTTACCCACTGCATTTCTACTCCTTCCAGATGTCCCCATCCAAACAACAATTCCTTGACGTAATCCCCCATCTGAACAAAGTTCTCTCTATACCCGTCTTAATATTAAGCCATACAATGCAATGTTCACTGGATGCCAGATGATCACCCACTGAAACATCAGAAACACTTTCCTCATTTGTAAGTACTAGGTTCAGTATGACCCCATCCCGCACAGGTTCCATTACCAACTGCTGGAACAATTCTCCTTGTAGAGAATCCAAGATCTCCCTACTTCTAGAAGACCCAAAGCAAAGCATGTAACCCAAAAGGGGGTGTGGCCATGGGAGGGACATGGGTGTTCCAGAAAAATATGTGCAATATTATAGAATACTGGGTCTAAGCCAGACATCCAGAGTTGGGTTGCAGAAATCTACGCTATGCGTTATTCTGTAAAGGGCATTCACTTAGCACAGATTTTTTTCAGCGCCCAAATTTCCTCCCATGTGTGTACCACCAGAATCTTAGTGTGAGCACTTACACCTGCTCTATGACTGACATAAGTACTCATGCCTGAGGAAACACATATGTTCATATCCAGTTGCTGAGGCCTCCACCTCTAGTACTGTGTTCAGTTTTGGAGGCCGTATCTGGCTAAGGACATAAAAAGACTTGAAACAGTCCAGAGAAAAGCTACAAAAATGGGGCTTGCACTAAAAGACATACAAGAAGAGACTGGGTGATCTGAATATGTATACTCTAGAGCAGTAGTTCCCAACCCTGTCCTGGAAGACCACCAGGCCAATCGGGTTTTCAGACTAGCCCTAATGAATATGCATGAGAGAGATTTGCATATAATGGAAGTGATAGGCATGCAAATCTGCTCCATGCATATTCATTAGGGATAGCCTGAAAACCCGATTGTCTTGGTGGTCCTCAAGGACAGGGTTGGGAACCACTGCTCTAGAGGAAAGGAGGAACAGGAGAGATATGATACAGACATTTAAATATAATATAAAAACAAATCTTTTCCAGAGAAAGGAAAATGGTAAAACTAGACGGCATGAATTGAGGTTGTGGGGTGGCAAATTTAGGAGTAGCGTTAGGAAATTCTTTTCCACACAGAGTGTGGTAGATGCCTGGAATGCCCTCCCGAGGGAGGTGATGGAGATGAAACGATGACGGAATTCAAAAAAAGCTTGGGATGAACAGTACACAGTTAAAAGTGCAGCGGACAAAGCCGCGGCGACAAAAACACACCGGACATATGTGTGTCGCTGGTTCACCCTATTTAAAGCCTTATCTTTTACGCTCTGAGGGGGATGTATGGGTGGAAACCCCCCAACTACAGTTAGAAGTGCTGGAGGAGGGTTGGGGGGTTGGATGGGAACTCCCCAATATACTGAAAACTCCTGTTTTTCCCTGTTTGGAAGTTTTCAGTGTAGTGGGGAGGGGTTCCCCCCCACATCCCCCCCCCACATCCCCCCCACAACAGGAGTTCCAGGACTTCCAATGGTAGTGGGGTGTTCCCCCCTCCCCCCGCACCCTCCCTCAGAGCATAAAAGATAAGGCTATAAATAGGGTGAACTGGCAATGTGCATATGTTTAGTGCATTTTTGTTGACATGTGCTTGTCGATGCGGCTTTGTTTGCCGCGCATTTGACGCATCACCGGGATGAACACAGAGGATCTCTAATTAGAAAATGGATGGTATAAAACAAACTAAGGCCAGTACTGGGCAATCCTGCATAGTCTGTGTCCCATATATGATGATTTGGTTTAGGATGAGCTGGGGGAAGGCATTGATAGACGCTCCATTGACAGGATTGTTAGGATAGGCTGGAGTGAGCTTCAATGGCAACTTCAGCAGTGGGAACCTAAAGACAGTAGCAAGCGGACTTTTATAATCTATTGCCCACAAATATTAAAGAAAAAAACAATTTAACCATGAATATACTATATAATGAGCGTGATTATTGGGCAGACTGGATGGACTGTACAAGTCTTTATCTTCTGTCATTTACTATGTTACTATACCACCCCACAGTAGGGATACCCCAATCAACATCTGACATGTTAAAATCAACTATTAGTAAAACATTTCTTTTTTTAGATATATTCTGAATGTCTACTATTAAATCTCTGTCCTCTTCCATCTGTGAAGGAGGCCTGTATATCACAGCAGCCTAAATATATTTACCATTCCCTCTTTCCAAATTAATCCACAGTGCCTCTTCCTTGTCCTACAGATCCTGTAATTGTGTGGCTTTAATATGATCTTTAACATATAACACTGTTCCCCCTTCTTTTGTTCCTCCCCTGTCTTTCATGAAGAGATTATAGCCCAGGTTAACTGCATCCCAGTCATGGTTCTCCGTGAATGACATCTCCATTATCGCCACTATATCCAACTCATCTTCTTCCATCACAGCTTCTAGATCCAGAATCTTGTTTCCCATACTTTGAGCATTAGTATATACTGCTTTCCAGACATTGCCCCGTTTTCCCATCCGTGTAGAGATATTCGGTGATTAACTTTATCACCGTGCCCCATCACTTCTAGTTTAAAGCCCTCTTCAACAGATTAGCCATCTTTGTTGCTGAAGATACTTCTTCCCTTCTTTGATAGATGCACACTATCCCTGCTCAGCAGCCCTTGGAAAATCATTCTTTTGTCCGGGAAACTAAAATGCTCTCGACACCATCCACGTAGCCACACATTTACTCTCAACAGGGAAGATGGACGAGAATATTACCTGCACACCTGTCTGCTTCACCTTCTCTCCCAGAGCCACAAATACATATGAAGGGGTACCACTGTTATCATTTAGCAGAGGGTTAAAGCTAGGATAGAGCAAAGCGCTATGAATAAGCAATAGACATAAATAAATATTAACATTTTTTAAAAAGGAGACAGCACATAGACTCAGAATGGGAGAAACAGAAAAATGACCTGCATATGATGAAGCCAACTTCTGTCCTCAAAAACACATGCTTCAATAAATCAGTTGCCCATAAAGATCCACCAGCCTCTGTCATTTTTATGCCCTCCATGTAAATGTAGCTGTGCATTTCTATTACAGCCTTCTTTTTTTTATTCCCAGCATAGATCTCATTTGCAGCCATTGTCAGGAATGTGTGTTGCAAGCGTGAGGACTCTGCTGACTGTCCAAGCAGAATCAGAAAAACACTGAAATATTTTGACAGACGCTCACGCCCAACTTCCCAGGAGGTGTAAAGAAGCCTGAATGCAGCTATCCACTCACTCAGACTATAAAGCAGTAAAATAGAAATGCAAGTTTCTGATGCAGGAGCCAATTGTTATATAATGGGAAAAAAATTATGAGGTCAATATTCAGCCAAGCGGTGAGCATATAATTTGAATTGTCTATTTTAGAGGGGTTTGGCTCATATGGATATTTAGTAACACTATCTATCGAGGGAGAACTGCTGAATGTACAATTATAATCTAGAACAGCGTCTCTCAAACTGTGTGCCCTGAAGAGATTTCAAATGCACCATGAGATATTCTAGAATTTTACTTTATTTTTTAAATTCCCCTCATAAGCATACACGAGAATAGATGATATGTACATTGCATACAAAAGACTCTGTCAATGTTATGAGCATCTGTGTGCGTAAGGATACAACTGCCCAGACAAGTTTCATTCTTTGATGTGATTGGTCCTTGAAAACTAACGGCAAGTAATTTAAATTTTTTTTTTTTTTAATGCCGTTGTTATCCTAACTTGAGCGACAAAGCAATCAAGGCTTTGTTGCCGTTTGGATTTTTTTAATTTTTGCGAAGTTGGATTTTCAACTCTGACAGAAATTAAGGGCTCCTTTTATCAAGCCGCGCTAGCGGTTTAACGTGCGTAATAGCGTGCATTAAACCGCCAGCCGTGCTAGCCGTTACCGCCTCCTCTTGAGCAGGCGGTAGTTTTTGGCCAGCGCAGGGGTTAGCGCGTGATGAAAAGTCACGCGCGTTAACCCCGCTAGCGCGGCCTGATAAAAGGAGCCCTAAATTTTTTTAAAAAGGGAACGACTGCAGATGGTGAATGATGAAACACATGTTTGTTTGTCGACTATCAAGCCGCATTTTGAGTTAATTTGCACTCAAAAACAAGCACATCCATTGCATTGATTTAAGCCTCAGTATCCAATCACCGCTTATAAGTTTTCTTAACATGAGTGATTTCCAATTTTTTATACGTGTATAAATGTGTATCACACTTATGTTAAAGCGTTTCTTGGGTCCTGACAGACCACATTTTGCTGCTTCTTCAGGGAGCCAAGAACCGCTTTAAGCTAAGTGTGATACACATTTATACACATATAAACAATTGGACATCGCTCTTTAAGCAAACTTATAAGCAATAATTTGATACAGAGACTTAAAATTGGGGGATTGTCCTCCTCCCATCTCTAGATCTCTGAGCAAATACTGACGACACGTGAAACTTTCTTGATTTTGTTGTGTTTGAAAGGGTTTTCAGCCATAAAGTACAGCTGATCAATTTATCTAATATTGTGTGCACAGTTCCTTTCATGTGTTCATCATAAGTACCCCAGGAACATTTTGACGTAGTCGGTAATTTTATATGTGAGCACCAGGGTTTCCTCTATGCTGAGTGGGATTCTTCCACCTACAGTCCTGCCAGTGGAAGGTGCTGTTTCACTACCACATTTTCAATAGTGAGAGACAGGCAAATGCAGCAGGACTCTAGGAAACCTGCCTTTCTCTAGTGATTGAAAACACAATATTGAAGCGCCACCCAGCGATGTAGCGAGGGTGAGAGGCACCCAGGGCGGTGGCGCCCCTCCCTGCCCTCTTCTAGGCCCCCACCAGCTGCGTACGCGAGCCCCCTTTCCTTCCCCCTCTTTAACGTTCCCGGCGCATGCAGCTACCGCACTCTGCTGCTCACGCCAGCATCGGCTCTTCTTCTGACGTTATTTCCTAGGCAAGGGTCCAGGAAGTGACATCAGAGGGACAGCCGATGCTGGCGCGAGCAGCAGGTTGGGGTTGCCACTCGCGCCGGGAACGTTAAAGAGATACGGGGGAAGGTAACATGGGAGTGGGGAATGGGGAAGGAGCAGGGGAGCAGAGAGGAGGATGGGTGCCAGCGCCCCCACCAAGACAGCATCCAGGGCGGGCTGCCCCCTCCCCTTACTACACCACTGGCACCACCACTGACTGGCAGCCATGCAGGTGGAGGACTCCTGTTCAGCTTGGAGGAACAATGGCAAGCACTTATGTCACTATACAAATATATATTGGAAACTATTAGTTGTTCTTTAGGCAACCAACTATTGTAAGATACCATCATACTAATGCCATTTCTATTTCTATTTAATTTTTAATCTGCTTTCTGTGAATTACCACTCCTAACCTATCCATATGTATAACTACTAACTTATAAAACCATAAAATAAATAAATTATAAATAATGTAAAGTGCTCAGTGCCTCCACCCGGTCATTGCTAATGCAGTTCTGACCACAATAGTTTAGGAATCTTTACTGTTCCTATCCCTCCCATACACTTGAATCGGATTTAGAGAATTCATTGCTACAATGAGAAAGTTGTTTTAAATTATCACTGGCGCCGGCACTTTATTACGGATGAATTTTGATGCAGTTCGAGTGGCACGCTAGTGAAGCAGTTGGACAGTGACAGGATATAAGCATAATAACAGAGTACATGACGGCAGATAAAGACCCGAATGGTCCATCTGGTCTGCCCAACTTGATTAAAATGTAAAAATTTGTTGGGTTTTTTCTTCCTCTTCTTGAAGGAGAAAGGGATTACAGGGTATAGATAGAGGGGTACTTTACTTGGTACTTCAGGATTAGGGCATAAACAATTCAGGTGGAGGGAACTTACAGGTCAAGGATCTGGAGGGCCGCCGCGGGAGCGGACTGCTGGGCGCGATGGACCCCTGGTCTGACCCGGCAGAGGCAATTCTTATGTTCTTATGGTCAAGAATCCAAAACTCTGCCTCGTACTGTTCTTAGGTTCCAACTACTGAATTCTCCGTCAAAGCTCACTCCAGTCCATCTATACTTTCCCAGCCGCTGAAGCCCTCCCCAGCCCATCCTTCACCAAATGGCCATATATAGACACAGACCGTGCAAGTCTGCCCAGTACTAGCCTTAGTTCTTCAATATTTACTATTATTTTCTGATTCTAGATCCTCTGTGTTCATCCCACTCTTTTTTGAACTCCGTCACCGTTTTCATCTCCACCACCTAATAATAATAATAATAAATTTATTTTTATATACCGCCATATCCGAGAGTTCTAAGTGGTTCACAACAATTGGATAAAATACAAACAGTACAAGTTATTTAAAAAAAAAAAAAAAAAAAAGACAGCTATTGAAGGCATCTAGTGGAAGAAATACATAAAATATAAAGTACATGCAGTATAAAAGAATGCGGAGAATTTTACAAAGCAAAATAAAAATATAAAAAAGTATTAAGACCCTAGCCTATTGAATAATTGAGTTTTTATCTGTTTTCTAAAATCCAGATAAGAAGAGGCTTCTAACACAAACCGGGCAAGCCAAATATTTAATTTAGCTGCCTGAAAGGCAAAGATTCTTTCACAAAACCTTTTATACTGGCAAAATTTTACTGAGGTATAGGCGAACAGATGTAATCTTCGAGAACTCTTATTAGTATAACTCAGATTAAAATGAAAGTTTAGGTAACTCGGAAGCATACTGAATGTTATTTAATAACAGAAACAAGAACAGAACTCTGGATTCAAATGGCAGCCAATGGAGCTTTTGATAGGAGGGGGTGACATATTCCCATTTCTTTAGGCCATAAATAAGGCAGACAGCCGTGTCCTGGACCACCCTTAATTTTCTAATAGTTTTCTTGGGAGTGCCTACATAAATAATATTGCAATAGTCGAGAATACTCAGGATAGAAGATTGGACTAGTAGATGAAAGGAAACTTTGTCAAAATATTTTTTAATAGTACGGAGTTTCCAGAGAACTGAAATACTCGGGAGCGCATTCCAGGCATCCACCACCCTCTCCATAAATAACAATTTCCTTACATTGCTCTTGAGTCTACCACCCCTCACCCTTAAATTATGCCCTCTGGTCTTACCATTTTCCTTTCTCTGGAAAAGATTTTGTTCTACGTTAATACAGTGGTATCTTGGATTACGAGCATAATCCGTTCCAGGAGCATGCTTGTAATCCAAAATGCTCGTTTATCAAAGCGAGTTTCCCCATAGGAAATAATGGAAACTCGCTTTGATAGGTTCCCACCCTCCGCCCCCCCCCCCCCGAGGCCAGCAGCGCTGCTTCCCCCCCCCCCCGTGAACCGGCATTGCTCCCCCCGAAGGCCCCCCGTGAACCGGCACCCTTCCCCCCATGATCCGGCAACCCCCCGCCGCCATTGGGCACCCCCCGCTGTGACCTGAGGTCCCCCAACCCACCCGAACCCTCTTCTTACTTCAGTGTAGCCTCCGCACTGGCACCTGCACCAGCACCAGCATGTCCTGCCAGTGCCCGAAGATCTGCTTCCTGTGCTGGGCCTTGAGCAAGTGCGCATGCTCAAGGCCTGAGAGTTCACGTTCTCTCGAGAGTTAGTACTAGGGACCTCAGCATAGTGTATAAATGGTACTCCATCGCTTTGATCACCTTTTTCTGTGGTCATTCTTATGGGAGGAATAGGAATAGTAAAGTGCAATGATAGTTCCTAAACTATCGTGGTCAGAACTACATTAGCAATAACCAGGTGGAGGCACTGAGCACTTTACATCACTAATAATAAAACCCTAAGCGCGCATGTGCACTCCTACCTGCGAGTTCCATGATCCGTAGCTCCGTGGCCGGCAGAGAAATTGTAAAGCAGAGAAAATTTGGTGCGCGCGCACGTTCTATTTCCAAGTGGCGGTTTTATACAAATTACTCTGTGCCAGTTGCGCTTTCCAAGACAACGTGTGATTTAAAAAAAAAAAGTTGGTGGGAGAAGGGGCATATTCCCCCAATTAGAGAATGACACGGGGAAAAAATCTGTCCCCGTCACCGCCCCGTCACCGGCCCACCATCCTCTGCACCGCCCCGTCACCGCCGATCCCTTCACCGCCCCGTCACCGTCACCGCCATCCCTTTCACCGCCCCGTCACCGCCACTGCCATCCCATTCACCGCCCCGTCACCGTCCCCGCTGCATCCATATAAGCCTTTTTCCTTTCACTCCCTCCTTCCAATTTGAGCCGGGAACACTAGCGATCGCACGGTCCCCGCGGCCACTACCTGCCTGCCCGGTCGATCCTGGTGTTTGGCCGGCTCTCTCCCTTCTCCTCACCTTGGTTTGTGGGTTTTCTTTTTCTGCAACCTGCGCGCTTTCCCAGGGAGCCGCACACGCGCGGCTGCTCAGTGTTCGATCTTCTGCTCTGCTGCAACTTCCTGTTTCCGGTTGCGTCAGAGCAGAAGATCGAGGCTGAGCAGCGGCGGGTGTGCGCAGCTCTCTGGTAGCGTGCGGGTCGCCGAGGAGGAGGATCTGCGGACTGGGGTGAGGAGAGGGGAGAGAGCTGGCTGGACACTGGAATCGATTGGGCGGGCGGGTGTGAGCTGCGGGGACCGCGCGATCCTTCATGCCTCACTGCGGGGGACAAGACCATTCACCGCCCCGCGGGCGGTGAATGGCCTTGTCCCCGTCGCCGCAGCGACTGCTAGTTTTCTTCCCCGTTTTCGGCGGGTGACCCGCGGCTAAAATGCGGTGGCCGCGGGTAAACCGCCACCGTGTCATTCTCTACCCCCAATATCCCCCTGACATCTCCACACAGAAGGATAGGGGGCCAGGGAGAGAGATTGAAAGAAAAAAAACAAAAACGGGACATTGACAGACTGACAGAAATATGTCTCACACACTGAAAGACAGGTAGGTGGCAGTGAAAGAAACACACAGAAGGACAGGGGGCTAGGGAGACAGATTGAAATTTAAAAAATAACACAAAAAAACAGCTGACAAGGAGAGAGAGACACATAAAATAAAAAACACAGACAGACATACAGCAGCCAAGGAGACAGACACCAAAAAGAGACAGACAGACATACAGCGGCCAAGGAAATAGACAGACATACAGCGCCAAGGAGACAGACAGACAGACAGCGGCCAAGGAAACAGACAGCAAAAATGAGAGACAGAGACAGCGGCTAAGGAGACAGACCAAAATAAAGAAAGACAGACAGACAGCGGCCAAGGAGAGAGAGAGAGACAGAAAGAAAGACAGACACATCTATTCTAGCACCCGTTAAAGTAACGGGCTTAAAGACTAGTTATTTATAATTTCTAATGTATTTATTTATTTATTATATGGTTTTATAAGTTAGTAGTTATCCCATCTAGATAGGTTAGGGGTGGTAATTAAGCACTTATGTTAGCCAAATGGTAGGTGTAAATATTTACTCCTGTAGTTAGGTGTGCAAATGCTATTATTCTATAACCTTGATATGTCCCCAACCTACTGATGCCCCTCCAAAGTCCCCCCCCTCGAAGTTGTGCATTATATAATCTGAGCCCACAACTTACAGAACACTGACTCAGGCCAGTAACACACATAACTGCTAATTGGCATCAATTATAGCCTGTTATTGCTCATTAACACAATTATCAGCTCAACTGAACTTATTCTATAACTTATGCACCCACACTTGTGACTAATATGCAAATTTCAGCGAGCAATTTTCTAGAATTAGGGGGTTAGAAGGTAATTTGCATAAGTGATGGTGGAATTTACTTCCAAATCGCACATACGATAAGATTTTACAAAATTGGAGTGAAGAGTTAGGGATTCAGATATCGCTTTTTGATTTTAGTCAGGCAATTCATAGATTACCTAAAATTATTACGGGTTTTGTATGGAAGGAATGTACATATAGAGTCATAGGGCCTATTTCTCTCAAATATAAGCTTTTCAAGTGGGATTGATAAATTCTCCAATATGTATTAAATTTGATAAAGCTCTCAATACGTTATCTCATGCTTTTTGGCAATATCCTGAGCAGTGGTCCCTGACTAAGCTATAAAATTAGTCAGGGACCACTGCTCAGGCAATGGGCCTGATGGGCCGCCGCGGGTGCGGACCACTGGGCAGGATGGACCTATGGTCTGCCTCAGCGGAAGCAACTCTTATGTTCTTATGTTCCTTTAATTAAGTCTTTCTGGTCTGCCATCCTATTATATTTGGGTTCATTTTGGGATAGACCTATGGTGGGATCTCCAAGGGGAGTATTTTTTGGTACGGCAGCTGCCTGTGGGGTATATGGTCAAGGAAGATGCCTTTTATTTCAGAAAGCTTGTATGGTAGGTCATAAATGTATTATGCAATATTGGTTACAGATAGAGCCTCTTAGTTTTTGGCATTGGAGGAACTAATTTCATCGTGTACTTTTATTTGAGGTTTGGGAGGTTCGCCGATCTCCTAGACGAAAGCCTAAGCCTTTATGAAAACTTCTCTTTATGAAAACTTGGGACCCCTATATTCAAAAACTTTCAGCTAGAGCAAGAAGTTTGATTCTTAATGAATTACACTGAAGCTATGGTTGCCTTCATTGCATTCCAAAACCTGGCTGTTTTTTGTCACCTTCTATCCTGGAAGGGAGGGAGGAATGGGAAGGAGGGAGGGGGAAGGGAAGGGGGGATGATAAGGGGGACTAGGATTTGTCATATAAAATGTTTGGAGGAATATTAGTTTAAAGAATATATGGATCATAATTTTTAAAACATGTGGAATCATTTGTAATAAATATCTATATGTATTAAATTAATGTATTTTTACTTTATTCCTTCAATAAAAATGTTTGAACATAAATCTTTTTTATTGAAAACAGGCTGCACAAATGTGTAAACATAATTGAACATGGCAGAACATGAACAGAACATCCAATATAAAGACACGGTCCAACATGACTACCACGAAAAGATCACACAGAGAATAGCAGCCCTGTTAAAGATACCAAGGAAAAAACCATTCCCTTCCCTACCTCCCACCCAGGGCAGGATTAAAGCATAGGCAAACTAGGCATGGGCCTAGGGCCCAAATATTTAGGAGGGGCCCTCTCAAATGTGTAAGTCAAGGCAGAGTTTTGCCCTGGTATGTTAACTGCTGCCACAGAGAACACAATCGAGAGGGCGCAGAGCCATTGTTCACCACAGAGGTCTGTCTATTCTTCCTCACTCCCTATGTTCTGCCTTCTAGTCAGCAGGAGGAGCCAGTGAGCAGGGACTCTTATCTGCTGTTTCCTCCTCTGCCAGTTTTCCTCTGCAGTCAGAATCATTCAAGGCTCCATTTGTGTGAGCTTTACAATATGTTTAAATTACAATGAGGGGCCCCAACAAACCTGTTTGCCTAGGGCCCAACAAAGAGTTAATCCTGCCCTGTCCCCACCCCATCCGGTCCAAGACACATCTTCCCCCCAGTGTACCCAATCAGACAGGAAGGCACCTATTATGGCCTTTACAAAGACATATTAAAGCCTGTGTCTCGTTATAAAATACTAGCACAAGTCATGCAGCAATAGCGCCAACCTTTCAAGGTGCAGTTATTATACTTGCTCAGTTGTTTATTTGTTTCTTGATATACCAGAGCAAGAAACAAGAAAATCCAGCAGAAGAATTCCACAGGAAGAGCAGGAAGGCAGGTACAAAGGAACCACTGCAGAACTGATGATCTTGAACCAAATTTTACTCAGAAGATTGTAGTATACAAGGTGCAGTTCAAAAATCCAATACAAAAATACACAGTGGATCAGTTGTGGAATAGACCCGACACGGTCTGTGTTTCGGTCAAGAGAGACCTTCCAGGGTCCGGTGTGCTATGAACCACAAAGGATGATATGCTTGGAAAGAAAGACAAAGTACTATGTATTGGCCAGTGTTGCTGATTGAGCAAAGCCGCCTAGTCCGCAGAAACTAGGCGACTTTGCTCAGTCAGCAACATTATCTGCAAACTGTCACAAACTGAACAACGAAAGTGAATTCTGTGGTAAAGTTTTGCATTTCTTCCATTCTGTATCTATGAGAAATGTACATTTTGGAAAAACTCTTTGCATTCAGTCGAAAGACCTTTCTGATGAAATAACAGAGTTGTTTTTATAGAATAAACAATGATTTACTACTCAGGGCAAAAAGTACTTCCCCTGCAAGATTTAAATAATTTAATTGCTGACTTGCACTTGACAAAATTCACTTTCATTGGTATTCAGTTTGTGACAGTTTGCAGATAAAGTGATCCTAAGCCTTTAGCTTCTAATATGAACTTCCTGTTGTAAAACGCTACTTTTGCATTTTTTCTAATGACACATTCTCCTTGGATTTTAGAAAAACTTGCAAAGTGCTTTTCAATATTAACATAAATTATATTTGCAAATTTAAGTGAATTAAAATTGAAGATATTTTTATTCTCATAAAATGGATTTGTGACAGTTGATTATGAACTAATCTAAGAGGAAAGCAAGTAAGTCCATTATTTCTACTTCAGTGAAACACTCTAGAAATGGTACAATCTGCATCTTTTTAATAGTGGCATTTTAAGTTTACAGTTAGTGCTATGTTATTGAGACATATTTTCAAGAATTTCATGCCTATCCAATATAAACTGTTCTGTTGCTAGTGCAGTTGAATCAGAATTGGAAGTGATTTTTAAAATAACAGGTTTGAAGGTATAGAGAGAGCAGAGATGGATCAAAGTGAAGTGGGAGGATGAGAGTCTATGTAGAGAATGACACGGGGAGCGATCCCCGCAGGGAGCCGCGGCGTGGCTGCGGTTTGGCTGTGGGTTATGGAGACTCCAAAGCCAAATCGCTGCAGACACGGGTACAAAAGTTTTCACCGCCCGCAAAAACGGTGAAAAGATTTGTCCCCGCAGGCCAATGTACCCCCTTCTAGGAACCGCTATTTACCTGTGTTTCACCGTGTTCGTGACCGGGTGTTTGATGTCTTCGCCATGTTGTCTGTCTCCTCCAACTCTCGATCCAACTTGCACGTTGCCGCATTGACTCCGCCCCCCAATATACTGGCTCCTCATTTGTCAGATCAAAGTAAGGGACCAATCGCTACTGCCGCACATGATATTTAATGGCTTGTAGTGCAGCAGTAGCGATTGTGATTTCGGAGCCGAGCAGAGGATTTGGATTTCGCAGCTTCTTGAAAACCTGAAAACTTCGTCGGTTACAAGCTGAGGTAAGGAAAGGAATGTTTGTGTAAAAAAAAAAAACCAGCTCCGTGCTGAGGTCTGGCTGAGTTACTCTTTCCAATAGCATACACATTCTCATGCTGAAATTTTCATTTGCTCTGATGCAGGTGAGATTATTTGCTTTTAGGGTCTCTTTTACTAAGCCACATTAGAGGTTTCTAGTAGGACCAGCTCCGTGCTGAAGTCTGGCTGGGCTACTCTTGCAGCACTGAGCTGGTTCTTTTTTTTTAATCAGAGTGCAAAGCGAATAAGATTATTTTATTTCCAACCCCTTTGCATGTAAGACTGTGTAGTTTTATGTCTGTGCATTGCTAGCCCCAGGGGTGGTGGAAGATTAGTGATTGAAAAATTGTATGAAAAATAAATATTTTAAATTTAGTGATAAAAATGTGTCAGTTTTGAGAATTTATATCAGTCTATTTTTCTATAGTTGTTTCAGAGGTGACATTGCATATTTTTGTCATCTGTCTAGACCTCTTCGAAAAATGAAACAAATATTAATTAATTTTTAAAGTTTTAAAGAATGTTTCCTTTATACGTAAATAAAGAAAAGTATATAAAATCGTACCCGTTTGAGGCTTTTATGTATGCAGCGGTGACGGTGACGGGGCGGTGAATGGGGTGGCAGTGGCGGTGACGGGGCGGTGAAGGGAATGGCGGTGACGGGGCGGTGCAGAGGATGGTGAGACGGGGACGGGGCGGTGACGGGGACCAATTTTTTCACCGTGTCATTCTCTAAGTCTATGCCAGGGGTGGGCAACGAGGGCCGGAATCCAGTCGGGTTTTTAGGATTTCCCCAATGAATATGCATGAGATCTATTTGCATGCACTGCCTCCACTGTATGCAAATAGATCTCATTCATATTAATTGGGGAAATCCTAAAAACCCGACTGGATTCCGGCCCTCGTTGCCCACCCCTGGTCTATGCAGACCTCACTATGTTCTTCTCATAATACCTATCTTTCCAAATGTATATATGTTTAATTTATTTGATATACCGCTTTACTTTACAATAATTGTCAGCAGGGCAGGATTAATTCTTCGAGGGCCCCTAGGCACACAAGTACACTGGGCCCCCCTGGACCTGCCCCACCCACACCCCGCCCCCATTTATCTATTTTCTTATTTACTTTTTTATTTCCACTTATATTTCTTTTTTTTAATTTAAAACAAACAAAGATTAGCATACTAGTGCACAGTTTTTCTTCTTTGCAACCCCCAAACATCTCTGAACAAATCCCCCCTTCCTTCCCTTCCCACCTACTTACCCAGGACATTAACTCTGAACCCTTTCAATACGTATATAAAAGCGTTCAAATATATTGTAAAGCAGTAATACTATCCGAAATATAAGTCTATATTAATAACTAAATTTACATTGCCTAACTGCCTCACTCTACATCAGGGGTGTCAAACTCAATCATATAAGGGGCCAAAATTTGAAAAAAGACTAAGTCCCAGGTCAAATTTTTAATTAAGATACTTAGGGGTCCTTTTATTAAGGTACGCTAACTGCTTTTGCACACGCTAAATGTGCACCTTAATAAAAGGACCCCTAAGTGACTAAGACTTAGTCTTAGAAGACATATAAGGTTACAACATCTCCAACCCCCACACCGGCTCTGTGGTGTAAACAAAGTAAATATTGTAATCACAAAACAGAAAATAAAATTATTTTTTTCTACCTTTTGTTGGTCCCAGGCTCTGATTGTCTTCTGATAACTCGCTTGCCAGGGTGTCCTGCCCATTGTCGTTTTCTTCTTTCCCCGTGCTAACCATCCATCTTCCATCTCTGTCCTCCCCTTCTGTTTCCCTTCCCTCCCTCGAAGGTCTGGCATCTTTCCTTTTTTTCATGTCCATATCCGCAGCTTCGGCAATGGACCCCACCATCCCCAGATCCACCATCTGTCCTTTTCTCTAACAGTGGGCTGGATGGCCTAAGTTGGTCGCCCGTAGTGAGACTGCTTGAAAGGCTTGGAGGGAGATAGTAGGGTAAAAGTGGGGGAGAAGAGGTAGGTGAGAAGGGAGGTGATTTCTCGCCAGATTGGCGGAGAGTGATTGGCTGCATGAGGGGAAGCAGGGCATAATAGGTGGGGATATATATTCTTTATGCCTCCGGGGAACAGTGTGCTTCCCAGTCCCTTGGAGGCAACCTTCCCTCCCACCATCGTCTTTTTTGATTATCGGGTTCGTTTGGGAGATTCGGGGTTTTAGTGTTGTCACAGCGGTGGTAATCCCGAGCTACAAGGTTTTGGTTCATCGAAAGTTGAGCGGGTATTTGGTAGTCAGCTCAGTTGAGTGGCGATGCCGAGGGTCAGGTGACCCTGAAAGGGGGGGCATGGAGGTCCATGTCTACCCCCAGGCTCATCAGGGGATGAGCAGATAAGGGGAAATGAGCTCAGGTGAGCGAATCTGCCTTGATACAGGTGGCACGGAATGGGGCATGGAGGTCCATGCCAACCCCTAGGCTCCTGCTGACATGGCAGAGTCAGGGGTATACAATTTTGAGTTCTTGTCAAATTGTAATGTTTTGTAGCTCGGGAACTAAAGCAATTGTTGATTGCTTATTGGTTGTCCCCAATAAACAAGCTGCGGCCTGGTTTTACCATCAATAAAGTGTCTGTAGTTTATTTATTGTCCATCTTATTGCTGTGAATATATGAACTTTGGTAAGCAAGTACAGCGAAGGGCTTTGTGATATGGGATGTGAGGGGAGACAACTTGGCCATTCCAGATCCATATGAGCTTTGTCAGTCACTCCTTCCCTACACCATCTATAAGTGAATGCCTGTCTTTCCTATCTCTTGAGTTAAAAGGTTCTGGGCCAGTGACCTAGCTTGAACCAATAGAATGTTCTAGGGAGGAACCATGCTGAATGTATACCGTATATGCTAAGCTGTCATGACTATCTAAAAGACAAATTGTCATATTTTGTTTGTGATTTATTTTGTTTTCATAGAAGGTCCTGCCAATCAAATCTGATCAGCTTCTTTGACTGGGTAACAAGAAAGCTGGATATAGGGGAGTCCCTGGACGTCGTGTACTTGGATTTCAGCAAAGCATTTGATAGCATCCCACACTGCAGATTATTGAGCAAGATGGGTTCGATGGGACTGGGTGAAACATTAACCGCATGGGTTAGGGACTGGCTTAGAGGTAGACTTCAGAGGGTAGTGGTAAACGGTACCCTCTCCGATACGACGGAGGTGATCAGCGGAGTGCCGCAAGGCTCGGTCTTGGGCCGGATCCTATTTAACATCTTCGTAAGAGATTTGGCTGAGGGGCTTCGAGGTAAAATTACATTATTCGCCGATGACGCCAAACTATGCAACATAGTAGGCAACCGCACAACAGATGAAAGCACAGTGCCAGACAAAAGCTCAATACCCGACAGTATGACGCAGGACCTACTCCTGCTGGAGCATTGGTCAAAGACTTGGCAACTAAGTTTCAATGCCAAAAAATGCAAGGTCATGCACCTTGGCGGCAAAAATCCATGCAGGACTTACACCCTAAATGGTGAGATCCTAGCAAGGACTGTAGCAGAACATGACTTGGGGGTCATCATTAGTGAAGACATGAAGACTGCCAATCAAATAGAGAAAGCTTCATCCAGGGCTAGACAAATCATGGGCTGTATCTGTAGAAGTTTCGTTAGCCATAAGCCCGAGGTCATAATGCTGTTGTACAGATCCATGGTGAGACCCCATCTGGAATACTGTGTACAATTCCGGAGGCCGCATTATCAAAAAGATGTGCGGAGAGTTGAGTCGGTTCAGCGAATGGCCTCCAGGATGGTCTCAGGTCTCAAGGATTTCCCGTATGAGGAACGACTGGGTAAGTTGCAATTGTACTCACTCGAGGAATGCAGAGAGAGGGGAGACATGATCAAGACGTTCAAATATGTCACAGGCCGTATCGAGGTGGAAGAGGATCTCTTTTTCCTTAAAGGACCCACGGCAACAAGAGGGCATCCGTTGAAAATCAGGGGTGGGAAATTTCATGGCGACACCAGAAAATATTTCTTCACCGAAAGGGTGGTTGATCGCTGGAATAATCTTCCACAACAGGTAATTGAGGCCAGCAGCGTGCCAGATTTTAAGAAAAGATGGGATTGGCATATGGGATATCTTCATGGAGGTAGTTAGGGGGTGGGCCATTAGTGTGGGCAGACTAGATGGGCCGTGGTCCTTTTCTGCCGTCATGTTCTATGTTTCTAAGTTTCTATTTATCTTTGCATTTAGTCATGCAACAGCTTGAGGATCTGGAATGGTTTTTCTGAACACTCCTGATGGCATATCTAGCCAGTCAAGTTTTCAAGATTCCCACAATGAGATAAATTTGCCTGTAGCAAGGATCATTATATGCACTAAGATCTTCATTTGCTCCTGCCTTGAGCAGAGCTGCCATCTGAATGGCTGCTGCAAGTTCTCATGACAACCTTGCAAGTTCCTGCGGTCTTGCAGTTGCCGTGAGAACTTGTGGCAGCCATTCAGATAGCAGCCTGCCACGGTTCACTGCTGAACTACTAGGGGGAAGCGGGAGGGAGGTGAGAATTGTGAGTCAGCTGGGACAGGAGGCGGGATGGATCTCTCCTGCCCTGGCCTACCATTGGCCCACCAGGTTTTATGGCAGGCCCAGTGGAGGCCTGCAAAACATTGGGAGGGAGGAAGACAGGGTATAGAGCCTGGCAGGGCAGGAAGAGAGGGGGAACAGGGTGCAGAGCATGGCAGGGCAGGGAGGGAGGACAGGGTGATGAGCCTTGCAGGGAGGGAGGGGAGCTGGATGCAGAGACTGGCAGGGCAGGGCACATGAATATAAATCCCCCAGTTTATATTTGAGTCATCCTTTTTTCCTCCTTTTTTTTTTTGAGGGGGGGAGGAAGATTACCTTGGTTTATATTTGGGTCAGTTTATATTCGAGTATATATGGTATTTATAGTAGGGCTGTACCGAATATTCAAATTTGATTTGATTTGGCCCTGAATAGTGCCCCAATACATTATTTATATTCAGCCTAATAGTGATTTAAATTTCAGTATGAATAATCCGGGGTTCTACTGTGCTAAATCCTACAGAAATAAGCACTTGATCCCAATTTCATGTTGCTTGTTTTATTATTTATGTTAAAGCTTAATGCTCGTTATTCAGATTCATTATTTGTGTCCAGCTGAATAATATTTTTTTGATATTTGTATTTAGCCAAATGGTAAAATACGCTACTCAGTACAGCTCTAATTTATAGTATATTAAAAGAGTTCTCTGCTTAGAGAAAATAGAAGGCCCTACAGTATGTTTTAGTCATGCAAAAATAAATTAAAGCCCTTTGAAATGCACAAATTTATTCACTGGCTAAACTGGAAATAGCAGTGTTAGATTCACTAAGTAACATTTATAGCCATAATCTGTACCAGTGGGATTGCTCCTTTAAACTGCACTGCCAAAGTGGAGTTCTTTTAGCAACGGCAGCAGTATTTACGGACAGAAAAACTCATCTTTTTGATATACAAAAAATGACAGACAATCAATGCATTCCACAGCTTGGGAATTCCTTCAGGGCAAAAAAAAAAAGACTTAAGAAACCTGAATTAGATTATTCTTTTGAATCTTAATAGGATCTTTTTAGAAGGAAACACCAACTGAGAGCTTAGAAGCAAGGCATGACATTTTAAATAAAGAATAGCCAACTTTACCTTCAAAGGAAATTATTATTATTATTTTTTTAGAATCAGGGTCACACCTACACGTTCAGTGACTAATCTACCAGACAGGATATTTTTTCACAGTCTGTAATCCAGAGCATCCAAGCTATCCCATTCCAGGATGGAGATTAGATTGATCCTGGGCTTTTGACAGCTCCACTCTGATGCATTATGGGATCCACAGCATTAAGCTCAATGAGTAGAAGCAGGGTAGTTTCAGGATATAACTTTAAAACCAGAACTGGAATCAGGTAACCTGGTGACTCTGTGCCCGTTTCTGATACCCAGGAATAAATAAACTACAGATCTTTATATTTTGAAATTTAGATATTTGCATAAAGAAATTATGAGCAGAAGGTAACTCTTCAAGGGACAGAGTCAGATATCTTGTTGGTCATACTGTATATTCATGCATTTATCCATATATACTGCTTGAAAACTTAGCTGTTGAAGACGTAATACTTAAAACTAGGACCAATAACAATGGTTTCACTTATTCAAGCAAAAAATAATTACAGTACATGACAGGAGCCAAACTAAGGAGTCATTTTATTAAACTGTGATAGACATTAGCATGTGTTTATCACAGAAAAAACAGGGCTTATTGTAGTACATGCTCAATTGTCCCATGCCAGTTTTTGAATGTGTGCATGATACCCATGTGTTAAAAACTAAATTTTATTAGTGCAACTACATTGCCACATGTGGCTAGCATGTAAGCTCTTAACTCCAAATTCTATAAAGTCTGCCTAAAATTATGCACTTACATTGGGGTACCTAGCTGATATAGGCAACTAACTTAGGGCTCCTTTTACAAAGCCACGATAGAAGTTTCTAGCACAGGCCGGCGAGGTAAACGCTCCAAAGCTCGAGAAATGGGCCGAGACATGGCAGATGAGGTTCAACGTGGATAAGTGTAAGGTGACGCATGTCGGTAACAAAAATCTTACGCACGAATACAGGATGTCCGGGGCGGTATGTGGAGAGACCTCCCAGGAAAGAGACTTGGGAGTACTGGTCGACAAGAAGATGAAGCTGTCCGCGCAATGGGCAGCGGCGGCGAAAAGGGCAAACAGAATGCTGGGAATGATTAAGAAGGGGATCACAAACAGATCGGAGAGGGTTGTCCTGCCGCTGTACCGCAGGATTTTAGCTCGCGCTAAACCCACGCCAGCTCAATGTTGGCGTTAAGGTCTAGCGCGTGTTAAAACCGCTATCGCAGCTTAGTAAAAGGAGCCCTTAGTGGTGAATTTGTGTAAGAAAATCACAAACTCTTTTGCCTGTCACTAACACGGAATAAATGATTACAGCTACATATTGACATACTGAATATCTTCTTCCCTGTTCCCATTTTCTGTACAGGGAAAACCCCACGTACTTGCTGTTGGCGCTTTTGTTTCTGGTGCTCATTTTTTGCCACCAAGTTTGGTGCCCTTAGCACAATTGCTTCCTGTATAGAGAACAACTTTTTTGCTATCATAATTTAAGGGCTCCTTTTACTAAGGTGCACTAGCGTTTTTAGCACTCGCTAAATCCACGCTACGCTTCTAAAACTAATGCCAGTTCAATGCTGGTGTTAAGGTCTAACGTGTGCAGCAATTCAGCGCACGCTATTCCACGCGCTAAAACCCTACCGCACCTTTATTAAAGGAGCCCTACATGTTTTACTGTACCGATAGCAGCTGAATATCACCACTATCTATACAGTATGGCAGAAACTTTATGACTCTTAAGAACAGGACTGATAAGACACACAAATGGGTGATGTCATCCTATGACACTGTTCTGACCCAGCTCAGAAATTAGCATAAAATTCTGAGCGTGCACAGCCCTTCCTGCGTACTGTCATTTCCTCAGATCTCAGTTCCCAAACTCAAATATTCAGCAAATTTTCTGGGAGGTGGGAGGGACTGTGTGCCTGATCAATCCTGCCATCTACAGAAAACATCTGCTACTCGTTCAGTAAACAACATAGCTTTTTTCCATTAACAAGATGGACTGAGTCAAGCACATAAGTGGGTGATTCCCAAGCTGAGAGCTGCTCAGCGTTACAATGTCTTAGCCCTTTCAAGGAGGCTGCACATTCAAATGTGAGGGTTGTTCAGTACGAGGGTCAGATTGACTAGCCCTGCTTGAGCGAAGGCACTATTTTATTTATTTTGTTTAAAAACTTTATATACCGCCTGGAGTCACAGCGGTTTCCATATAAACATGCATAAAGTAAAAACAACGCACAAAAACAATGCAAATCACTCATCAAAATAATATCAAAACATATAAAAATAGGACCTACAAATTCTTCAATAACGTATTTGATAAGGTGTTACTAAAATGCCCAGACGTTAGGAAAGACAAATCAAAAGTATGCGTCTGCAAGCAGTTTGGTTTTCAACATCTTCTTAAAGCTGTAGTGATCTGCACATAATCTTAGGAGTCCTTTTACTAAGGCACGCTAACTGATTTAGGGCTCCTTTTACAAAGGTGTGCTAAGCGTTTTAGTGCATGCACCAGATTAGCGCAGGAGGCGGTAGCGGCTAGCGCGTGCAGCAATTTAGCACGTGCCATTCCGCACGTTAAGGCATTAGTGCACCTTTGTAAAAAGAGCCCTTAGTGTGCGCTAAATGCTAAGATGCCCATAGAATATAATGGGCGCCTTAGCATTTCGCGCACGCTAAATCGATTAGCGTGCACTAAATAATTTAGCAGAACCAGAATGGAATTGTCCAGATCAGAATGATGTGCACTAAAAAAAGTGTCCTCCAATTCATCTGATAACATGAAGATCTTTATTCCTCCAATGATACAATAATGCATTCAACGACTCAATGGCTCGACATGTACATGTTTCGGCCAACAGGCCTGCCTCAGGAGTCTTAAAAGTCACGAATGATGATATTCACAGTATGCTGCCATTCAAATAGATTTAACCAAGGGCCAGCCAAAAAAGAAGCGTCATATCACGTGTGAACGCTGCTAACTCTTACCGAGCGTATCGCTACTGAAAAGGAGACCTCTGGGAGGATCCTGTTTAAAAACTACCTGAAACGTGTGACATAACACGTTTTCCGGAGCAGCTGATATGCATGAAGCATCACGTTGCCTGAAGGGGCTAACCGGCTAGCTTGTGGCTCAAAAAGATAAAAGATAGACCTATAGCTCCCAACACCACGATCGGTTAGCGCGCCTTGGTAAAAGGACCCCTTTGTTGCCCAGTACACTTGTTCCAGTATGACATTCCAGCAATGGAAAACATTTTGAAGTTGATTTGCCATGTATCTTACCCCTTAGAACGCAATGCTATGCTGAAGCCTGGTTTAAACAACAATATAAAATGTATGAAGAAAAGGCTGTCTAGCAACTTGGCAGCTAGTGTTCAGTGAGGCTGACTTGACCTTGGAGCTGAGTTAAATACGTACTTGCTTAAAGGAAAACTACATGCATGAAAAATAGTCAGTTTGCTAGTCTTTCTTGCCACTGGTGCACTGGTTTTATTTGGATCAAACAAGTTGAACCAATGAGTATTTTTCCTATATAATTTGGTTCCTTTTAAGTAGCAGGTGATATCACATTTACAGTTTAGAGCTTGGCGAGCTCTCTTATAAAAATTTAAATGAGCAGACATCAATCAAGGAAGATTTATTATCCCACTCTAATAACTTGGCACAGTCTCCTGCATAATGGTGCACTACTCAGACACTGTCCCCTGTTTAGACTCAGTCATGTTGACTGCCTTTCAAAAATCTAATCAAGAAATGTCTTGGGAACTCACAATAGTCTCAGAGGAAATAGCCAGAAGTATAGACACAGCTTTAGGTGTAACCGCCCATGCTGTTACACTTGTAGAAGTAAGTTCATTCAAGTCCTCAACATACAGGACTCTGAACCAACAACTGGGGAGTCGAACAAAATTAAGAAGATCACTAGTGGGGAGGTAGAGGGCCTTTTGGTGGAGTTAAAGAAACACCATCTTGAGGGGAGCTTGTGTGCTTATCAGTGATAGAGATAGCTCCTTTCACTGCATGCCTAAGCATGGGACCTTTAAAATTAGATATTGATATCATCACTTGCTTCTTAGCCATGACACCACCAACTTTCCACTTTCCTGCTTTCCATTGCTCCACTGAAGCTCTGCTGAAGCTTCAAAAGAGCTCCAAAAGGGCACTTCCTTTGGACATGCCCCTTTGAGCATACTGTTGTAATTGTGTGCCACAGGATAACTAGTGTTGTTTGGGTCTCCTCTAATATTATATAATTTGACTGTATTGGGCAGTAATATATTACTTTAGAAAATAATGAGTAACTATAATGATTGCTTTTGTGCAAATGTAATGTGCTCCATATAACCACAGACCATGGAAAGTGTCGTTAGATATTTTATCTGCCTTTGATTCTTTAGATTTGGACCTACTGTTAAACAGATTAAGTAGGTTGGGTGTAGTAGGGTGTAGCTTAAGTGGTTTAGATTAGTGGTTCCGAACCCCGTCCTGGAGGACTACCAGGTCAATCGGGTTTTCAGGATAGCCCTAATGAATATGCATGGGGCAGATTTGCATGCCTGTCACTTCCATTATATGCAAATCTCTCTCGTGCATATTCATTAGGGCTAGCCTGAAAACCTGATTGGCCTGGTGGTCCTCCAGGACAGGGTTGGGAACCACTGGTTAAGATCATATAGGTTTGGGAGGTCAGTGTGTGTGCATAATGGAGGGGTAGTTTCACCAACAATGTTAATTGCAAGGGAGGTGCTGTAGAGGTCAGCCCTATCAGCAATGTCGTTAACATCTACCTGGCCCCATTGGGGAAATTAGTAACATAGTAAATGATAGCAGATAAAGACATGAATTGTCTATCTAGTCTGCCCTGTAATCATATGCATTAAAATTAAAATGTCTTTTTTTTCTTTGTTATTTCTGGGCCATAGACCTTAGATGTCTACCTGGTACTGCCCATAGGTTCCAACTACTGAAGTTATCATTGATGCTCGCTCCAGCCTATCCAGCTCCTTTGTTAGAGGATCTCAAAGTACAATTTTGTCTGTATGCTGATGATGTGTATTTCTTTTTTCCAATAAAAGCTTAGGGTGGAGAACTGGTTTCACAGCTGAATTATTATATGGGTCATCAGTAGTAGTGTTGAATATGGCAAAAAGACAGAGTTTATGATTGTGGGGAATGTGCTGGAACATTTATGGCCAGTGTGCGTGTGAATAACTTTCAGATTTATGTGAAGAAAAAAAATCACTCTATTGAATGTAATTATAGACGCAAAATTGATAAGTGGCAAGGGTGGTGAAGATAGCATATTTCACATTACGAATGTTATGTCAATTAAAATCTGTGTTGTCTGGAAGGGATTTTCGAGAGATATTACAAAGTATAGTGCTGTCAAAGTTGGACTACTACAACGCCATGTATTTGAGTATTACGAGTGCTCAAATATGGGCATTGCAGATAGTACAGACCTCTGCCGCGCATTTGTTGATGGGGGCGTCACGCTTTGAACACATTTTGCCAGCCTTAAAAAGGCTGCACTAGTTACCAGTGCTATTTTGTGTAAAGCATAAAGTAATAATGTTAATGTGCCATTGGATGTATGGAAAGTTGCCCTGGAATTACAGAGCAGTTTTGCATTTGTATCGGCCAGGCCATTCATTGCAATCTGAAAATGCTATGTTCTTGGATGTAGGAAGGCCAGTATGGCACAGTCTGCCTTTTCGGTGGCTGGTCTGGTCATGTGGAATGCAATACCAGGCCATTTGCGATTATGCAGTAACAGCCTGATGTTTAGCAATTCAAAACTCAGTTTTTTTGTTCAGGCATTCTGCTAAGGGGGGAGTTTTTAATGTAGAAGAAAGAGTTGCCGGCTGCTATTATCATAGTTGTATTGAAAATTATATATGTATTATTTTATGTGGATGTTTTATTGTGAACTGCCTAGATCAGGGGTCTCAAAGTCCCTCCTTGAGGGCCGCAATCCAGTCAGGTTTTCAGGATTTCCCCAATGAATATGCATGAGATCTATGTGCATGCATGTGCAGCGGACGGCCACCAGGATGATCTCGGGGCTCAAGGGTCTCTCGTATGAAGAGAGACTGAACAAATTGCAGCTCTACACTCTCGAGGAACGTAGGGAGAGGGGAGACATGATCGAAATATTTAAGTACCTCACGGGGCGTGTCGAAGTGGAAGATATTTTCTTTCTCAAGGGACCCTCGGCCACAAGAGGGCACCCGCTCAAACTCAGGGGCGGAAAATTTCATGGCGACACCAGAAAGTATTTCTTCACAGAGAGAGTGGTTGATCATTGGAACAAGCTTCCAGTGCAGGTGATCGAGGCAGACAGCGTGCCAGACTTTAAGAATAAATGGGATACCCATGTGGGATCCCTACGAGGGTCAAGATAAGGAAATTGGGTCATTAGGGCATAGACAGGGGGTGGGTAAGCAGAGTGGGCAGACTTGATGGGCTGTAGCCCTTTTCTGCCGTCATCTTCTATGTTTCTATGTTTCTATGCTTTCAATGCATATTCATTGGGAAAATCCTGAAAACCCGACTGGATTGCGGCCCTCAAGGAGGGACTTTGAGATCCCTGGCCTAGATGATAGGCAAGCAATATGAGCTTGAAATAAATACATTTTTACAGTAATGAGTAATATAATGTCTAGTTGCTTTATATAGTTACTTCTTAGTGTCACACATCCGATTTTATTTGCGTCACTAATCCCAATATTAGTTTACCGGTTTCTGGCAAACTTCCTTTTGAGTGAAATTGTTCAAATGTGTAGAATAAGATGATAAAGAAGACTGTGTCTTTGACATTTAAGCACTCTGTTTATGTCAATTTTTTTTTGATTTAGTAAGTGAAAAAGATAACAATATTTATATTAGGTGCACGTTGTGTCTAGTAAACAACAAACCTGAGAGTGATGAAGTAGCATCAATGCCAGCAAAGAAAATCTTGGTCAATCAACTGTTGATTTTAACCATGATATCAAAGTGTCACTGACTCAAATGGATGACCTCAACATGATCTTAGTACATCTCTGGATCATGCACGTCAACATGGGCTCGATGAGCATTTTGGTCATTCTCTTGACCACAAAGATTTGTTTCTGGCTACAGTTATACCATATATACTTGAAAATAAACCAATCCAAATATAAACCAAGGTAACCTTTATCCCCCCTCCCCAAAAGGAGGAAAAAGGTTGACGCATATATAAACCATTTGGGTGATCCTGGTTAGCCAGTCTTCAAAAACTAGACATCTTGTCAAAAGTTTTAACAATATTTTTTTAAACTTTAAATATCTTTATTAGCACATAAACACGTGCCACAATAACATAAGTTTAAATAATATCTGTTTAGATCAGGGGTAGGCAATTCCAGTCCTCAAGAGCCAGAGCCAGGTTTTCAGGATATCCACAATAAGTATGCATGAGATAGATTTTTTTTCATGCAAATCTATCTCAACATATTCATTGTGGATATCCTGAAAACCTGTCCTGGCTCTGGCTCTCGAGGACCGGAATTGCCTACCCCTGGTTTAGATAAACAATCCCCTCCACCATAATCTCCTTGTTCCCTACCCCCTACCTCCATCTCTCCCTTTGTCAGCTCAAAATTGGAGGGAAGTAGAAAAATGAGTGTTAGGGAGGTATCAGGTGCCTTCTTTTCACTAGGGCAGGGGTGTCAAAATCCCTCCTTGAGGGCCGCAATCCAATCGGGTTTTCAGGATTTCCCCAATGAATATGCATGAGATCTATTTGTATGCACTGCTTTCATTGTATGCTAATAGATCTCATGCATATTCATTGGGGAATTCCTGAAAACCCGACTGGATTGCAGCCCTCGAGGAGGGACTTTGAGACCCCTGCACTAGGGGAATCTAAAGATGCCAGAGGTGTTAGGGCTGGACAACCCAATTAGGAACTCAAAGTGGAGCTGGGTCTTGTCCCCTGAGGCCAAGGGAGGAAAAAGGGAAGGGCAAGGAGAGTGAAGCATCAAAGCCAAAACCATAGCTTAATACTACAGTGCACAAGGTGCTAGCTAGAAGAAATAGGTCCACCAGAACTCCTCACACACAACCCCTTCCCCAGTCCATGAGTACCATGTACTCACACTCCTTTCCCAGGTTCACCAGCACCTCCTACTCTCACCCTGTCTCCAGATCCAACAGCAACCTTCACTCACACCACTGGTCCAGCAGCACCTCATACTCTTACCCCCTCCAGGTCCAGCAGAACCCCATACTCACATTCCCCCAAGTCCAGCAGCACCCTTCATTCGCACCCCCCCAAGGTCCAGCAGCACCCCTCACTCTACTCACCCCATCCCCCCCTGCACACACACACATATCCAACAACAGCCCTTACGCATTGTTTTAATGGCAATGAAGTGAAGATGAAAGAGATAACTTTTTGAAGCAATGAAAACACTGAATATGTCATCAGAACAAACTGCACCAGCTTCATCCAGCAGTGACCATCATGATGAAGACTTCTGTTTTCAGAAAGAAACTGACCTTGCCGCATAGGAAAGTCAGAAACACAAACAGGCAGCAGCCTGGCACTTAGCTGGAGGGAGGGTTTTGGGGTAGAGGGGAAGGGGGAAGCTGCGTGACTCGAAAGGCTAGGCACCCTGCCCTGAAGTGATCTAGATAGATTCTTTACAAGGATTCATATATGCAATTGCATTATAATGTAAGTTGCACTCATGTATGTAATTGCAAGATACTGTAAATTGTGTTTAACATATGTACGTAGTACAATGCTGTGGCCACAATAAACCCACTCTTCTTCTTAGACATTTTGTTTTGTGTTGATGTTGTATGTGGGATGAAAGAGTGCCAAGATGCCGCCTGCCCAGTTTGTTCTGCTGACTCCTCAAAAGAGAGAAGTGATATTAATGCTGAGTTGGACCTATTTCTTAATGACAATTCTCGTGAAGTGATCAGTGTATCACTTCTCATATCAAGGTGCTGTTTTAGAAGTATAACACAGATTTGCCTTCAGATGCTGCTGTTGAAAGGCTTTTCAGCATGAGCAAATTATGACTCCAAGACGATGCAGAATGGCAAACATTTTGAAACGCAATTGCTCTTTTGTTGTTTTAGTTAAAGCATTAGCATTTGTTATACTTCAAAAAACAGTGCCTTGATATGAGGAAGCTTCAAAAATTGGAACCCTATATAATCAGCCATTCTGATTGAAGTTTTTGTTCTTTTGCTGGCATTGATGCCAGAAGAAAACAATGCCTGATTCTGTCACACCAAAGACTGCTGAATAAAAAAAAATTTTGATTGATTTCTGTACTGCTCATAGGCTAACTCAGACATGGGCAACTCCGGTCCTTGAGGGCCGGAATCCAATTGGGTTTTCAGGATTTCCCCAATGAATATGCAAATAGATCTCATGCATATTCATTGGGGGAAATCCTGAAACCTGATTGGATTCCAGCCCCCGAGGACCGAAGTTGCCCATGTCTGGGCTAGCTGATTTCATGTTGCTTTTCCTTATTTGATTTAAATATCTCTCTAATTATAGTGGATCCCTATATTTGAGGACTTGAGCATTTTGGGCCTGATTCTATAAATGGTACCTAACCACACCTAACTTGTTGGGTATCAGTCAACGCAGTTGTCAATCATCCGCTAGGTGACACTTAGCAGCACCTAGGCATGCTTAGGCATTACTAGGCATCTTTGTGGTAGGTGCTGGTATATTAGGCTAGGGTACTGGTACCTAACACAGACGCCTAGCGATACCTACATCAACTATACCTATTCTCTGCCCCTATTGCCTACTTTTAAGGTAGATGTTAAGCCCTGGTAGGTGTCTTGACTTAGGTGTCACCCAGCACCACGTGGTATTCCACATTCAACTCTAATTAACTAATTTTTAAATTTTGTTTTGATTGGGTTTTATTTATTTATTCAATTTTCTATACTGTTCTCCCCAGGGAGCTCAGAATGGTTTATATGTTTACAAGTTTAATACAATCTTCCTTCTTTTTAATGCACAAGGTGCTATGGACTCCAAATTAATTGTCAAAAATAAATATATCCAATGGAAAGCTCTGTTGGTCATGTAAAGATGATATTGGTACATTAGAACATATGTTATTTAAATGCCCTTATGTCGCCTCTTATTGAGATAAGATATGGACAATTTCAACTATATTATCCATAACAGAACCATTATCTTAGCTGATAATTATATTAGGGGGTTTTGGATTAAAGACTACCGTATTTTCACGCATATAACGCGCGCGTTATACACGATTATTACAAACCGCGCATAATCTTGCACATTATACGCGTGAGCGCGTTGTAAAAATTTTTTTTACATAGTTCCCCCCCCCTGACGTCCGATTCACCCCCCCCCCCCCGCAGGACCGCTCGCACCTCCACCCCGAAGGACCGCTCACACGCACCCGCACCCCGAAGGACCGCTCGCACGCACCCGCACCCCCAGCCTGAAGGACCGCTCGCATCCCCACAGCCTCCGGACCCCCCCATCATGTGTCCTGCTGCTTCCTCTTGGCGGTCCCGGCCCTTCTGTGAGCCCTGCACCTGCGCTGCTTCCTCTTCCGGCGGTCCCGCCCTTTCTCTGACGTCAAGCCCTCTTGCCCCACCGACTCCCCGACTCCCCGACAAGATCGGGGCAAGAGGGAGCTCAAGCCCTCTTGCCCCAGCCAACCGCGGCACCCCCGACACGATCGGGGCAAGAGGGAGCTCAAGCCCTCTTGCCCCCCGACTCCCCGACACGATTGGGGCAAAAGGGAGCCCAAGCCCTCTTGCCCTGCTGACTCCCCAACTCCCCGACAATATTGGACCAGGAGGGAGCCCAAGCCCTCCTGGCTCTGGCGACCCCCCCACCCCCTGTTGTTCGGGCCAGGAGGGAGCCCAAACCCTCCTGGCCACGGCGACCCCCTACCCCCACCCCGCACTACATTATGGGCAGGAGGGATCCCAGGCCCTCCTGCCCTCGACGCAAACCCCCATCCCCCAACGACCGCCCCCCCAAAGAACCTCCGACCGCCCCCCCAGCCGACCCGCGACCCCCCTGGCCGACCCCCACGACACCCCCACCCCCCTTCCCCGTACCTTTGTGTAGTTGGCCGGACAGACGGGAGCCAAACCCGCCTGTTCGGCAGGCAGCCAACGACAGAATGAGGCCGGATTGGCCCATCCGTCCCAAAGCTCCGCCTACTGGTGGGGCCTAAGGTGCCTGAGCCAATCAGAATAGGTCCGGGAGCCTTAGGTCCCTCCTGGGGGCGGGGCCTTGGGCACATAGTCGGGTTGGGCCCATGTGCCTCAGGCCCCGCACCCAGGAGGGACCTAAGGCTCCCGGGCCTATTCTGATTGGCCCAGGCGCCTTAGGCCCCACCAGTAGGTAGAGCTTTGGGACGAATGGGCCAATCTGGCCTCATTCCGTCGTTGGCTGCCTGCCAGACAGACGGGTTTGGCTCCCATCTGTCCGGCCAACTACACAAAGGTACGGGGAAGGGGGGTGGGGGTGTCGTGGGGATCGGCCAGGGGGGTTGTGGGTCGGCTGGGGGGGGGGCGGTCATTGGGGGGAGGGGGGTTTGCGTCGAGGGCAGGAGGGCCTGGGATCCCTCCTGCCCGTAATGTACTGCGGGGTGGGGGTAGGAGGTCGCCAGGGTCAGGAGGACTTGGGCTCCCTCCTGGCCCGAACAACTAGCGGAGGGGGGGGGGGTCGCCAGAGCCAGGAGGGCTTCCTCCTGGCCCGATATTGTTGGGGAGTTGGGGAGTCGGCGGGGCAAGAGGGCTTGGGTTCGCTTTTGCCCCGATCGTGTCGGGGAGTCGGGGGGGGGGCAAGAGGGCTTGAGCTCCCTCTTGCCCCGATCGTGTCGGGGGTGCCGCGGTTGGCTGGGGCAAGAGGGCTTGATTTCCCTCTTGCCCCGATCATGTCAGGGTGCCGCGGTTGGCTGGGGCAAGAGGGCTTGAGCTCCCTCTTGCCCTGATCGTGTCGGGGAGTCGGCGGGGCAAGAGGGCTTGACGTCAGAGAAAGGGCGGGACCGCCAAGAGGAAGCAGCAGGACACTGGTAGGAACTTCTACATGATGGGGGGAGGGGTCGGGAGGCTGAGGGGGTGCGAGCGGTCCTTCAGGGTGGGGGTGCGGGTGCGTGCGAGCAGTCCCTCGGAGTGGGGGTGCGAGCAGTCCTGCGGGAGGGTGAATCGGACGTCGGGGGGGGCATCAGGCTTTCAGGGTGGGGACAGGACTTCAAGGGGGAGAGTCGGGGTGGGCGAAAGGAGAGTCGGGGTGGCTAGAGGAGAGTCGGGGCGGGCGAAAGGAGAGTTGGGCGGCAACGGGAGAGTCGTGCAGCATACGCGGTATACGGGTGTGCGCGGTATACATTTTTTTTTTTACATATATTTCGGTTTCCTGCGCGCTATACCCGTGTGCGCGTTTTACACGGGTGCGCATTATCTATGTGAAAATACGGTACATTGAGTTCCTATAAGACACAATTATTAAGAAACTTAATAATGTTAATAGTTAAAACTATTTTAATTAACTGGAAGGATTTTTCTATATTGGAGTATAATATATGGTGGAATATGCTGTGTCTATATGGTAAATACGAGAAAGTTTACGCAATTAAATGTGGTAATTTGGAGAAATTTAAGAAAGTATGGGATTGTTTATTTAAATTTAATAACTAATGTTTTATTTAATTTGGATTATTATATTATGACACCCTGTGGCTTTTTCTTTTATTTATACTATGTATGTATTTTGTGTTTGTAACATTATATCTTTAAAATCTCAATAAAATATTTATAGACAAACTGGTTGACATGAATTAATTCAGGTACTCAAGCATTTTTCCCTGTCTATCCTGGTGGGTTCACAATCTATCTAACGTACCTGGGGCAGTGGAGGGATTGATTTGTCCAGAATGGGCAGCAAGGAGCAGCGTGGGCTTGAAGCCACAACCTCAGGGTGCTGAGACTGTAGCTTTAACCACTACACCACACTCTCTCCCCTAATGGCATGGTCAAGTACCACACCAATTAAGCCAATCCCCAAAAAAATTTGTGCCTAACATAGGTATTGTTTATAAAATCGGCCCTGTGGCCTATATCCTGGCCTAATATACTGACGACTACCACAAGGACACCTAGCAACACTTAAGCATATCTAGGTGCCACTAAGCGTTATTCTGTAAGCGACGCCTAGTGATTGATTGACAACCACCTTGACTGTTTTCTACAAATTAGGCACGGTTAGACACTGTTTACAGAATCAGTCCCTTTCTGTTTTGATGTTTGCTTTGATAATGGAGGGATTTCCAATTGCTAGAATTAATTTTATGTAACGTTCAAACAATTGTTTATATCCAGGAATTAAGAAGTAACTATAAGTACCATATCACTTTCACAGTACTGTATCTTAATATATTACTTTCATTAAGCCATAGGCAGCGGAATGCTGTTTGATTTTTTTTTTTTTTTGGGGGGGGAGCCCAGGAGCTCTACCCTAGTCCCAGTGGAATCCTGCGGCACCTCCGCCCATCACCTGCTCCTGAGTCCACCTCCTCCTGGCATTGTACTTTAAATCTTCGGGGCAGCTGACGCGCAGCGTCACTAAGCAGGCCTGTCCCCGGAAGTAGAATGAAGGGTTCTGGGGCACACTTGCTCATTGACGCTGCTGCCACGAAAATATAAAGTACAACATAAGGAAACGGGTGGAAGGGCGGCACTAACCGTCAACCACCAATTTTGGGGGAGGCCATGGCTCCCGTGTCCTCCCCCGTTTCGACGCCTATGAAACAAGCAACTAGTAACTGTGATATACAGTATTACCTTTTCCTTGCAGTAACTAGTAACCTTAATATATTATTTTTATGAAGTAATTTGTCCAATGATGACCTCACCCCAGGGTGCCCTCCTGCTCTCTGCTTTCCTAACTTTGGCAGGAAAGCTAACAATAGCAGATCCTTAAACAGCATCAAACACGGGCATTCCTCTCAGAAGAGTGCTGTACAGTCACCCTCTTTCCTTTCAGTTTTCTGAAGTTTCTGCTATTTGGTGGGTCAGTTTATGTTTAGGGTACACATATGAAAAGATGAATGCAGATACATTGGGGCATAGCAAATTATTTAATTTGGTTTGGGGCCCGTTGACATCCTTTGTTAATTCAACAAAGTAATCTAGGTTTAAAAATCTTTTGTTTATTTTTATACATGCCCAGGACGGGGAGGGTGAGTGGGGGGATATCTTTTTGGATTATTTCTTGATTAAATTGATGGAGGGGAGGGGTGGGATATTTATCTTATGCAATGGAATGTAAGTGCTTATATTGTTATTCATGTCTGTATAATTTATGGCACTGTGTTTTAGCTTTGAAAATCAATAAAGTTTTTTTTTTAAAAAAAAGACTAGGTATGTAATCCATCAAAAAGATAGAAATATTTGTGAATTCTCTGAGAAGCAGCAAGTTACATTTTCTTAATTTTCCTGTAATTAGGTTGCTTTCTTTAGAGCTACTTTGGATGAAGTATTTTTTTAAGGAGGTTTTGACTTTTCCTACACATGATGAGATTATTATATCTAATTGTTACAACATGCTTGTTAACTCTCAGGTGTTAAAAGAGATAGAAGAAGCATCTGATTCTTTGAGCGCTGAGAGTAATTTGAACGTGACAGAATATTTTGAAAAATTAAATGAAGTGATTGTTCCACGAAGGGGTGCTGAAAAGTTCTCAGCCCAGCCAAGAAGAGAATGACGTGGATATGGTTCAATCAATGATCTAAAACAATGTCAAAACCTAGAATTTTATTTCTGCCGATTGGCACTTAACAAAATTTAAAAAACATCCTTTTCAGCTGGAGTGGCAAAATAATGCTCAGAATTTAGGAAATTGGTTGGTTGGAATGAAAACTTTTGAGCACCCCTTCATAGAGCTACCTTATTAATGATATTTTCCTGTGAAAAGGAATAAGATACATGTTTTGAAAGAGTTGTTTAAGAAAATTATCTTTTGTTGTGTGGTCAAATTTTTCCAGATGTGTCTTGAGCAATGCAACTACACTTTCCCCTCCATATTCGCAGGGGTTCGGGGCAGAGCCAGCCCGCGAATATTAAAAAAAACACAAATAATATTTGGGCAGGTTCTGCCCCTAACCCCCGCTTCCCCTGGCTATTTTAAGCCCTAAAAGCTCCCCCCCCTTAAGCCTTACCTGGTGGTCTTGCGGGTTTTCGGCGCAAGACCAATCTTCCTATGCTCCTGCCCAATGCAGATCGCTCACAGGAAATGGCTGCCTTGAGCTCCCGTAGTCTCTCGAGCCATTTCCTGTGAGCGATCTGCACAGGGCAGGAGTGTGGGAAGATCGCTCTTGCCTCAAAAACCCGCTAGACCATCAGGTAAGGCATAAGGGGGAGCTCACAGGGCTTAAAATAGCCCGAAAAATGAAAAAGCATTTTTTTGTTTTAAAACTGCGAATAATCAAATCCGTAGGTACAGAAACCGTAAATCCGGAGGGGGAAGTGCACTTAAGTTACCCCCTAACTTAGGGGGCTTAGTAGGGCTGTCAGAATGTATTTATCCAAAAAATTTGGAAAATCTCACTCAATTCATCATTATTCTACTTTTTTAAAAATAATATAGAGCTCCTTTTACTAATATGCGTTAGCAGTTTTATCACGCGCTGAATTGCCATGTGCACTAGATGCTAACGCCACCATTGAGCTGATGTTAGTTTTTGGCACGTAGTACAGGAGGCAGCACGTACTAATATGCAGCGTGCGCTAAAAACGCCACCGCAGCTTAGTAAAAGGAGCCCATAGTGTCCATTCTATCCTCACAGCTTTCCTTATCCTTCAGTGTTTGCTCTTCACTTTACACGATCCTTATTCATGCTAAATTTTAAATCTTATTAGCTCAATAAGCACTTCTCTGAAATTTTCAGGGGTCAGTTCGTGTAATCATAGTCCTTTTCCAGCTGAACTGCTACCATTCAATAAAGCAGCCTTCTCCTTACAGGAATGCAGTAACATTTCAAATTGTTTCTTTCCCTGAGGCCTAGAATACTTGCTTTGGATGGCAGGGTAGGGGGATGGCTTATTATGTTTCAGGAGAAAAGATATGTGTATTTAGATCCTGCACACCTGGAGATTTTTCTTCTTCAGCAGAATACAAATGTAATCTCTCAGGACATTTAGAGGATTTGGCCACTGTTAGAAACAGGATACTGGGCTTGATGGGCCTGTGGTCTGTCCCAGTATTGTAATTCTCATATTTTTATGCTATGTTCTTAGCACTACTTCTTTGCTTTAGTCAAAAAATGTATGAGTACCGAGTTGGGATCAGTGGCGTAATAAGGAGGGGTTGGGGGGGGGCGGTCCGCCCAAGGTACCATCTTGGAACTCACCCTTCTATCCGCCCTCCCGCCCCTTCCCAACCCACCCAGCTGCGCGCATGTCCCCTTCCCTCATACCTCTTTAAATTTCCTGGCGTGAGCAGCACCATGAACTTGCTGCCTGCTTCAGTGTAATCTCTCTCTGACATTACTTCCAGGTCCCATGCCTAGGAAGTGATGTCAGAGGGAAAGCCAACACAATGCGGGCAGCAAGTTTGTGATGCTGCTCGCGGCAGGAAAATTAAAGAGGTATGGGGGAAGGGAAGGGGGCACGGAAGGGGGGGTCAGGAAGGATCAGGTGGGCAGAGAAGAGGACGGTGAGGGGCACCATCGCCCCAGGCGCCACTCATCTTCACTACGCCACTGGTTGGGATATATCTGTGGGACACGTTTGTGCATCATAACATACATGTCATAACCATAAGAATTAAGCACTTATAAACATTCAGAAACAGTTTATCAATATCCAAAAATACCCCCCTCCCTTTCCAACCATCAAAGAAAAGAACAAAGAATCATAGAAACATATACCCACCCTCCCATCCCTGGATGTGCAAATAATATATCCACAAAATAAAACTACAACAATTCTACAAAAGACATCAATTGACCCCACACTAATTTGAATATTTTTGTGTTCCCTGACAAATTAGCATTCATTTTTTCATATTTATACACTAAACATAGATTTGCTCACCAGAATGTGAAATTAAGATGTCCCAATTTTTCCAGTTACGCATGATCAACTGCATAGCTGTACCCGTCATAATTAAGAAGAGTCGGCCTTTATATCTATCCAACGGGGGCTTAACATGCAGCACAGTTCCGCAAATCACTACCTCATAAGTCAGAGGGATCAGAGACTCCAAAATATTATTAATATGTCCCCAAATCAACTTCCAAAAACTCAGTATCATAGGACAGTAAAACAGTAAATAATCCAGTGTTCCTATATCTAAATGATAGTGCCAGCATCTATTAGACCTTGAACTATCCAACTTATTCATCCTAACCAGGGTCCATAAAGAACGGTGATTTGGAAATTGTGTATCTAGTGTTAGGAACTGTAAAGATATTACAAAAGCAATTCTATAATAGGAAACCTAGTTGGAAACAGTTCTTTAAAGAAGAGTTGGCACCTTTATAGAATACAAGGTTAAGCTTTGAATGTCAAAATTCAGGTTCATTCATTACTTGATACACTGCCTAGCGACAAAAAAATCGAATCATCTGAGTGGCTTACAACAAAAATATAAAAGCCAGAAAAAATTACAATTAAATACAAAATAATTCTATTTCTGTGTATCCTCAGATTCCCTCCCCCACTCCACCCCCAACCAGCCTAGTGAAACTCAGGCAAATCAGTCAAGGTAAACTAAACTAAACCTTAGGCTTATATACCGCGTCTTCTCTATAAACAATAGAGCTCAGAACGGTTTACAAAAATTAGCAAAGAGAACAAATACAATATGATTTTGGAATAGTAAGAGGAGAAGCGGAATTTACAACTTTGAGAATAGCCAAGTTTTCAGATTTTTTCGAAGCTCTGTGCCTTTTTGTTTTTGTTGTTTTTTTTAAAAAAAATAAGTCTTTATTGATTTTCCATTACTAACAAAAAGTGCAACACAATATTCATATCAGTAACAATAACAACTAAGCACTTAAATTTGATCAATAGCATTTTAACAATATAAGCCCTCCCCCATCCCACAATTACATCAAGGAATCACACTAAAGATATATCCCTCCCCTCCCTCCCCCCCACCCCGGATGTGTTTGAATTATACCAGCAAAAAGAAGGATAAAAGAACTATAACAATTGTACATAAGACGTCAATGGACCCCAAACTAAGTTAAATATCTCAGAATGTCCTAGTATGTCGGCATTCATTTTCTCATACCTATAGCTTAAACATAAGCTCGTACATCAAAAATTAAAATTAAAATCAATCAAAATTTTTCCAGTTTCGAGTTATCATCTGCATGGTTACCCCAGTCAAAATCAGAAAAAGCCAGCATTTATAGCGGTCCATGGGGGGCTTAATATACAGTAATGTTCCACATATTACTACCTCATAAGTCAATGGAATTGTGGATTCCAAAAGAGATTAATCTGTCCCTATATAGACTTCCAAAAGTTAAGTATCAAAGGACAATAGATGTCTAGATGACAGTGCCAGCATCTATTAAATTTAGAATTGTCTAACTTTTGTAACCTAACAGGGGTTCAAAAAGATCTATGTAGCAAGAAAAACCAGGTTTGTCTCATAGATGCTGACGCTGTACATCTCATCCTCCAAGTCCAAATATGTGGCCATTTGAGACACAGAATATACTACTTTATTCCGATGCTCCAAATATCTCTAAGACTAAATTTTGGTTTTTTATTCAAGAATTCAGATAATAATTTATACCACCTGCCTTTTTGGTTTTGATATTGTGTAAAATCATCACGCAACTATGTTATAAAGGTAGCATTTAAGAAAAAAACATGTTTTAGAGCAGATTTAAACCATTTCAAAGCTAGCTCCATGCAATGTTCTAATGACAAGACATTCCACATTGATGCGGCTACCACTGAAAAAATGGAAGATCAGGTGGAGGTTAAATGAAAAAGATGACAAGAAGGAATGGCAAGAAGAGCCTGTTGGGAAGAACAGAGCATACAAGAGGATTCATATGAAGAAAGTAAATTAGAAAGAAAAAATGATATTGTTGAAGAATGCTTGTTTTAGGCCAACAACAGTATTTTATAGGCTATCCTAGATGATATTGGTAATTAATGTTCTTATTTCATCCAGGTAGTAACATGATCCCTATGTGAGGCTCCACTTAACAGCTTTAAATCAGAATTCTGAATTAGTTGCGATAGGGAAATATCATGCATCTTAAGGCCCGATATCAAATAGTCTAAACTCCTGATAATAAAGGAATATATAGATTTTCATAACGCAACCTTTGTTAAGAGAGATCAAACTAATGCAATTTGACATAATCTAACAAAACAACGCTGGAGAAATATGAGTCTGAAAATTAAATTGGTTATCTACATAAATCCCAAAGATTTTTAGGACTCCTTTTATCAAGGTGCGCTACGGGGGTTAGCGCTCGGACATTTCATCACGCACTAACACCCGCAGCAGCCTAAAATCCTAACACCTTATCAATGGAGGCAGCAGGCAGTTTAACGTGCGGTATTCTGTGTGTTAAGCCGCTACTGCGCCTTTGTAAAAGGACCCCTGAGTGTAGGATAATTTTTGATACGAGTCTTACAACATAAGAACAGCCTTACTGGGTTAGATCAATTGTCCATCAAGCCCAGTAGCCCGTTCTCATGGTGGCCAATCCAAGTCACTAGTACCTGGCCAAAGAGTAGCAACATTCCATGCTACCGGTCCAGGGCAAGCAGATGCTTCCCCCATGTCTTAATAACAAACTATGGACTTTTCCTCCATGAATTTGTCCATACCTTTCTTAAAACCAGCTACGCTATCCGCTTAACAGGAAGAGTGTAAGAATGAGGACTAGGAGCCCAAAGATCATCACTTTCATCTTAGCCAAATTCAATTTCATTTTACGCTGTTCTAAACAATCAAAATTCAAGCTAATTTATCATTAAACTTCTGACATGCCAATGGCAAATCTAGATCATCAGAGCCTAAATTACGTGCAGAGCTGTCATACTCTGTAATTCTGTACACAAATTCTTGGACAGCTCATGGCCATGCCCCTTTTCAGATCTAAGATCATAAGGACATAAGAATTTGTGTACATATCTTTACAGAATAGTGTCTATCAAGAGCATAAGAATACAAGAATTGCTATACCAATGTTCCATCAAGCCAGTATCCTGTTAACAACAGTGGCCAATCTAGGTCACAATTACCTAGCAAGATCCCAAGGAGGAAAATATGTAAATTCGAATTATTGTCAATTAGCAGAAATAATTGATTGTTAGTGCCCAATTATTGGTGCTAATTGGTTTGTTATTTAACTAAATTGTGCACATGCCCAAAGCTGTGGTCACAATTTTGAGCACCATATAGGGAATCTGGGTATTAACATTTAGGCATTAGTACTTACAGTACATCAGCCATTGAATTGATATGTGAGTGCCTTTGCAGCAGATACCCACATAGTATTCTGTAAGCAATGGGAGCAGTGGAAGCTCCACCTATATCCTGCCCAGTGGTGTAGCAAGGGTAGGATGTGCCCATGGTGGTAACACCTCCCATGCCCTCTTCTCTGCTCTCTGCTTCTTCTGTGCCAACCCCATGCCTTCTTATCCACACACCCCCCCACGCTTCTTCTGCACCAACCCCCCTGCTCCTTCCATGTCCCCATGCCACACTCGTTCCATCCCTTCCCACTTCCGTACTTCTTTAAATCTTTGCCAGCACAAACAGCTTCTCTGGCCTTCTACTTGCGCTGGTGTCGGCTTTCCCTCTGACATCACTTCCTGGCCCCATGCCCCGGAAGTGATTTCAGAAGAAGCCAGGCAGGTGTGAGCAGGAGGCTAGAGTAGTTGCTCACACTGGTGAAGATTTTAAAGAGGTATAGGGGTTGGGGAAGGGAGGGCACAAGCATGGCATGGAGGGCAAAGAGGTGCTGGCACCCCCACCAAGATGGTGCCCAGGGCAGTCCGCTCCCACGTTCCCCCCTTACTACACGACTGGTCTTGCCCATGTTCCACTCCTATGTATACCCCCTTGGAAATATATGATAAGTAAGATAAGTGGGTATTTGCAGAATAGCACTTAAGTGGCATGCTGGAATATACACATATATGCAAGTATTCTACAAATAGAATCCAACTTTTATATTTTAAATGTAATGTACACCGCTTTGACAATTTTTAAGTGGTATATCCAATTTTAATAAACTTGGAAACTTGGATCCATAGTGAATTTTGGTGAAACCAATGATGAAAAAACCCCCAAAAACTACGGAGGTGATGTTCATGATGCAGGCATTTATTAAATCAATGAAGATGCTGAGAAACAATAGATCAACGGAATCCACATTTGCATTGGCAAGGATAGTTTTCTCTCACCACGGCACTTTCCAGAATTTTATGTCTAAGGACCAATTTTGCTTGCATCCACATTTGCTATTTTATCTTTTGAACCCTCAAACCTTAGGATCTCTGAGGAAGATGGTTTTGTTGAAATACGGACCAGCACATGTGGATTCTGCTGATCTATTCTATCTCTGCATCTTTTCATTGACTTAATAAACGCCTGCATAAAGCTTTTTTTTTTAGTTTTTTGGGGTTTTTTTCCTGCTGGTATTCTAAAACTTTCTGTGTGTAGCATGTACCTAGTTTATAGAAATGTCCTGAAATGCTACTGAAAATTCATAGACGAGGGATTTATACATTTAGCGCTGCCACTAAATATAAAATTTTAAAAAAACCACTTACGAAAACTTAAATACTACCTTAGTAGCTAAAAGCTATTCAAGGCATATCTGCTATCATTTGCCTCATATCTGGCCAAATCTAGTTTGATTCAGATATCATTCAGTACCTAAGTCACTCATAATAAAAATTCCACACCATTCATTCAGCCCTGACACTCCCTCTTTAAGTGTCAGGTCTGGAAGCCACCATTCCCAATCATTAAAAAAAATTAAAAAAAAAATCCTCTTGGTCTCTCAACCCAAACAGAGTTGCCCCTCCCTTTTGTCTCATACCCCATCTGTCAGATCTGCATGAAGCAGACATAATCTCCAGTTGCTCCTGGCTACTGGGCTTATTTCTCTAGATAGTGTAAATGACTTGATGCTGGCACAATTTTGTTGTATGGGCTGTGCTGAAAAATAGTGCCAGCTTCGAAACAGCCAGCTCTATTTTGAAAAACAGCTTTGGCAGGGCAGGAGCAGCCTCATGAAGCTCAACAGATGAGTTAAGAGACTGAGAGAGCTCTGGTTGGATATTGGAAGCCCTCACTAAACGTTTTTGTGTATAACACTTGATGTTCCATTTTAGCATTTAGTATTTTAGTTGCTTGACAAAGCTCTATTATCAAGAGCATTATTGCACTGGCACAATGAAGTTAAATAACATAATAGAAAACATTGCTGAGAGAAGGCTATAAAATGTATTAGATTATATTCAGCACTATGATACCAAACTACTCCACTGAATATAGCTTCTCTAGTGCCTACTGACAATAACAGTGAACGGAGGAAAAAGCCTCAGAACAGAGAGAGCATGGATGTTTGTTCTTCGCTCATACATCACAGGCATTAAAAAAAAAAAAACAACCTCTGGAACGCTGTGATTCATGCCGACATGATATTAGTGCAACAAAGAGAGCACAATTTTAAACAAACCCCCTAATGAGGGCCCGCATTTTGTGGCTCAAGCACCACTTCTTCAGGGCTTTGGGGCCATTAAATGCTGCAAAGAACAAAAAAAAAACCAAGCAACGTTCCATGTGCTCACACAATCAACCTACAGTGTATATTCAAAGCTGCTGTTACTCATTGCTACGTTGCAGCTTCACTCTCCAAAGCTCTGCTATTATTGTCAGTAGGCGCTAGTGGAGCCATGTGGTCCTTGTACTAAGGTGCGCTAACCGATTTATTGCATGCTAAAGATTAGCATGCGCTAAATGCTAACATGCCCATAGGAATATAATGGATGTCTTAGCATTTAGCACGCACTAATCTTTTGCGCACTGCATCGGTTAGCAAACCTTAATGAAAGAACCCCTATATTCAGTGGAGTACAGGGTTTCCCCCGGTCATTCGTGGTCGGCGGTTCGCGGTACCGATCATTCGCGTTATTTTCCGACCGCGAACCAGGAAAGAACAGCTGGAGAGGCAGGAGAGAGCAGCCGGAGCGCCGGAGAGTGAAGGAAATCACTCGCTGTATGCTCCGACCGCCTCTTCCTGTACTAAAGTCGGGCCTCACCAATCAGGAGCTGCTTTGACATGCAGCTCCTGATTGGTAAGGCCCGACTTTAGTACAGGAAGAGGCAGTCGGAGCATACAGCGAGTGATTTCCTTCACTTGCCGGCGCTCCGGCTGCTCTCTCCTACCTCTCCCATGAAAAACCGTATTCTATGAGCATTGGAGCGTTTACCATTATTGATATGACTTGGAGAAATCCACTGCTTGTTCCTAGGATGAGCAGCATAAAAGCTGTTTTACTGCTTGGGATCTAGCTAGGTACTTGGGACCTGGGTTGGCCACTGTTGGAAACAGGATACTGGGCTTGATGGACCTTCAGTCTGTCCCAGTATGGAAACTTTTATGTTCTTATGTAAGTCAAGTATAGGATAATCAAGCCATTGTGACATCACTGATGAGGCTGGTTCTTAGGCATTGGTGGATTGAGGCATTATGACATCACAATCTCAGCTCTGGAATTTTGCTACTCTTTGGGTTTCTGCCAGGTGCTTGGCCACTGTTGGAAACAGGATACTGGGCTTGATGGACCTTCCATCTGTCCCAGAATAGCAATTCTCATGTTCTTAAATAGTTCAAATTAAATTATCCCCAAAATAAGGAAACTATGGATCCAAGAAAAAAGAAACAAAGAAAAGCAGGGGGATAATATAGAACTTTAGAATAACCATATCCCAGTGTAACCTTCCAGTCTATCTTTTGCTATATCCAGTCTCTGTGATAACATTTTCTGATATGCATTAATAAAATCTAATAGTTTCATAGGGTTAAAAAACAAATAGGGTTTCCTTTGGAAAATTACAAACACAAGGACATTTCAAAACAAAGGGCTCCCTTTTACAAAACCGCGCTAGAGATGCTACATCAGTAAATGCACCAAAGCCCTGAGGAAATGAATGGGCTTCGGAGCATTTACTGCGGCAGTATCACTATTGCGGCTTTGTAAAAGGGGCCCATAATTAGTACTCGGGGTCAAAACCATTGGGTGGAACACCAAGAAATCTTGGCATCTATTTTTTTGCAAAAATTTAGATAAATCAGAAAAAATGAAAACTTTGTCTCCATAAAAACTCATTTATATGGCAGAAATAAAGGCTTAAAACAGTATTGCAATCCAATTCCAATGCAAAAGTCACTCCCATAATTATTCACTGTATCACTACTTCCATAGAAAATTCCAAAAAAAGCAATTGGATCTAAACTAGACACAGGGAAAAATTCTGTCCTCATCACTGTCTTGTTCCTGGACCACCATCCTCTTCACCGCCCCATCCCCTTCACCGCCCCATCTCCGCAGTCCCCTTCACTGCCCCGTCCCAATCCCCGCAGCATCCATACAAGCCTCAGTACTGCAATATTTAGCTTATTCCTTCCTTAGAAATCAAAGTTCTAGCTGCTGAACTAGAGAAAGAGATGTTCAGCTGGTAGGGCTTTGTTTATAAATTTTTATAAACTCAATTAATATACTACTTTATCCTAAAGCAAAATAAATAAATAGAATTTTTTTTTCTACCTTTGTGGTCTGGTTTCTGCTTCCCTCATCTTCTTATTCAATTCCTTCCATCCACTGTCTGTCGTCTCTCTGTATCTTCCATTTTCTCTGTTACTGTGCCTCTCCCTTCATCCCCCCCCCCAATTGGTCTGGCACCCATCTTCTTTCCTCCGCTCCCTCATAGCCTGGCATGTCTATCTTATTCCCTTCCAGTGTCTTCTCTCCACTCTCTGTTCCCCATTTCCCTTCAGCATCTTCTCCCCACTCTCTGTTCCCCATTTCCCTTCAGCGTCTTCTCCCCACTCTCTGTTCCCAATTTCCCTTCAGTGTCTTCTCCCCACTTCCCCATTTCCCTTCAGCGTCTTCTCCTCACTCTCTGTTCCTCATTTCCCTTCATCATCTTCTCCCCACTCTCTCTTCCCCATTTCTCATCGTCTTCTCCCCACTCTCTCTTCCCCATTTCCCAGCTTCTTCTCCCCACTCTCTCTTCCCCATTTCCCAGCGTCTTCTCCCCTTTCTTCCCCAGTTCCCTTCAGGCTACTTCAGTGTCTTCTCCTCTCCATCCCCCCACTCCCAGCACCCTTCGTGCGGTCCAGCAGCTCCCTCCCACCGACCAGGGGTGTTGGGTGGGTGTTGCATGGCAGCGGGTGTGGGCATCTCTCCCGCTGCAGTGTGTGTGTGTGGGGGGGGGGGAGATGCTTGACTTCGGCAGCAGGAGGGTTTGGTATCCCTCCTGCCAATCTTTAATTTTTTTTTTTGTGCGTTTATTCTGTGCATTTGCTCATCGCTATCACCAGCCATGGGCAAATGCAGACTTAGCTACTTTCCAGCAACCTTTCCATGCACATTTTTTGGAGAATGACTTGCCTTTTTTGAAATTGATACAATAACAGCTGTAACAGTGGCCCATTGGGTTTTACCCCGAAGTTTTGAGAATCTAGCCTTCAGTGAGCACTGTTCAGTTGCTATGGGGGACACTTAGAGATTGAAGGGACATGTTTCTTAGATTGGGGCTAAGAGGAGATCTCCCTTCACTACTGCCAACCATAATAACAACTAGTTAAATAGAAGAAGCAAACTAGAATCCACTGGCCTTTGGTATTCGCTGAGAATGATAGAGTGATAGGTTTGATCGGAGTCTTGAGGTAGCCCCCAAAAGATCTACTCTTCCTGTTGTCCATAATACAAGAGGAACCTGTGTAGTCAAAGTCACTCCTAAACACCAGAGCTTCAGCAAGTAAATCCTACTATGGCAGAGACTCAGCTGTATTTTTTAATGCTGACAATGACACAATGAGAAAAGTCACGATTCTGTTCTTTCCCCTATTACCGATTCCTTTGTTAACTACTCTCATCCCCCCACCCCCTTTACAAAAATGCAATAGCATTCTGTATAGTGCAGGCAGGCTCGCTGAATGCTCTGTGCTGCTCCCGATGTTCATAGAGTTCCTATGAGTGTTGGGAGCAGCGCAGAGCATTCAGCGAACCGGCCTGCGCTAAAAACCAGCGTCACGGTTATGTAAAAGGGAGGGTTTATTTTGTATTTTTTTTTTCTTTTTATGTGATCATGTTTAAATTCTTACTATTTTATGTTTTTTCTAATCTTCTTTTTCAATGACATAAAATATTGTGCCAGCAGCTGCAGGAAACAGCCCACAAAGGTCATCAAATCGGTTCACATGAGAAAGGACATAGTACTACTCGAAAGGGTCCAGAGAAGAGCAACAAAAATAGTTACGGGACTGGAGGAGTTGCCGTACAGTGAGAGGCCAGAGAAACTGGTCCTCTTCTCCCTTGAAAAGAGGAGACTGAGAGGGGACATGATCGAGACATTCAAGATATTGAAGGGAATAGACTTAGTAGAGAAAGAGAGATTGTTCACCCTCTCCAAGGTGGAGAGAACGAGAGGATAGATTCTGCACAAATGTAAGGAAGTTTACCCAGAGAGTGGTAGAAATCTGGAACGCTCTTCTGGAGGCCGTTATAGGGGAAAACACCCTCCAGGAATTCAAGACAAGGTTAGACAAGTTCCTGCTGAACCAGAAGTACACAGGTAAGGCTAGACTGGTCTTTGACCTAAGGGCCGCCGCGTGAGCGGACTACTGGGCACGATGGACCACTGGTCTGACCCAGCAGTGGCAATTCTTCTGTTCTTATGTTCACTAAGAACCTATGGAGCAGTCTAACCAGCATACCCCATTTAAGTATGTGCACCATTTTGGGTGGAGGATTCTGTTATTGACATAGGTTTTGCTATTGCTATTTTGCTCATTTGTATCGTAAGTTCAAGGGTGAACCGTTTTGCATTGTGAAAAATATTTACTGGAAGATCTGCATATGGATGGTCAGCATGGATGGTTCAGGCTTCCTAATGCAGCTGAGCAATATATTCACTGCTCTAGGACTTCAGTATCACAAAGATGAATGCTGTGCATTGAAAATGTAAGAAACAATCATACAGTAAAAGGATTGAATGCATTTAGAAAGCATTTTGGGTGCAATTTTGTGTATGAAATGACTAAAAAAGCAAGGGTGGGAGTAAAGATACAAATGCAAGGAAAGCTTATGCTAGATTTAGGTTGCCTTGAAATTTGCAATGTTGCGTAATTTTTGATCTTGCACAAGCTAAGCTCACTACAGATTAAAAAGTATACTGAGGTGATTAAAACGATGGTGGGTTAATTACATGTCTTGCTGATACTCCATCAGGCAAGTAAAATGGGAGAAAGGGATGTTCTTTCATACAATTTGTTCAAGGCATTGAAAACTGATGTATTTTCAGTCCATTCGAAGCTCCTTGGCTTTCAAAACACTTTCTCCTGTCTTTAAGCTATACAAACCAAAGAAAGAATTATTTTGAAACATTATTTCAGACATAAAAGTGCATATCTGCCTCGGTACTAAATGTACTGTTCAAAATACTCAGCAAGAGGTTTAATTAAGTACTGCAGCTTTTATGCTGGGCCTGTGGCATGCAGACTTTGATTATCATAGCAGTAAATTACATCTATCCAAGAGAATACTAGAAACCACTCCCTGAAGACCAGCAACAGGGCACATAGCTTAATGGAGTTATCTGTCCAATTGTAATAATTATTGTGTGCATTATAGGAGTTGAAACAAGTGGATAGACCATTGGATAGACTGCCCATCTTGAAATAAGAAGCTAACCCCCCTCTTTTAAGAATGCATAGCGCGGGTTTTAGCGGCGGTAACTGCTCCGACGCTCATAGGAATTCTATGAGCGTCGGAGCAGCTCCCGCTGCTGCCGGTGCTAACACCAGCACTATGGGCTCCTTTTACTAAGGTGTGCTAGCATTTTTAGTGCGTGCGCTAGCCAAAAAACTACTGCCTGCTCAAGAGGAGGCGGTAGCGGTTAGCGCGCATGGCATTTTAGCTTGCATTAAGTCCCTAACGCACCTTCATAAAAGGAGCCCTAGGTGTTCGCAAAGAGGGGTTAAGTTTTTTTTATATTTTTCACAATCCTGGGTAACCCCCTCCTTTACCAAGCCGAGCTAGCATTTTTAGCGCCGGGCATCACAGTAACAGCTCCGACGCTCATAGGAATTCTACGAGTGTCTGAGCTGTTACTGCGGCGGCCGACGCTAAAAATACGATTGCAACTAATTATACTTTAGGTTACAGGGCAAGAAACCACACGTGCCCTTGATCAAATCTTACCAGAACGCATATTTTAAAAATTAATTTAAAACTGAACTTTGCAATAATACACAAGGATTTGTCTAATAAGTCAGAACCTGATTTAGGTGTATCTAAATTGACGTTTTCTGAAAAGTATACTTCTATGCACCTACGCCCCCTTTTATCAAGCTGCATAAGGGTTTTTTAGTGCAGACTGTCACGGTAAAAGCTATGATGCTTATAGAATTCCTATGAGCTCCAGAGCTTTTACTGCGTTGGTCTGTGATAAAAGCCCTTACGCAGCTTGATAAAAGGTAGCTTTAATTATGAAACCACACCCCAAATGGTTAAATCTAATGATATGAGTATTTGTATCATCATGCTTTACATTTCCTTGGGGTATACAGGCAGAAAATTTTTGGCTTTATTTAATTTAGATTTTTTTAAAAAAAATTCTGCTTCATTTTGTTTTATTATTTGTTTGTGGTATTCTGTGTCACTTTTTCAGACACGGTTCAATGACCACCACCATTTGTTCAAAAAGACTCTTATAGGTGTCTTCTTCGGGCTTCAGACATGCCAATCGGTCACCACATTATCCGTGGTTTCCCACTTTTTGGTTATGGCTTCTTCACTAGCCCACTTATTAGTTTTCTCGTTTTTAACTATTATTTATTTAAAGTGCTAAAAGTGCTTAATCTCAATAACTTAATAATAATCTTAATCTTAATAACTTAGTAATTAAAAACTTATCTTAAATATTTGACTGTTTTTTCTTTTTCTTTTCTCATTAATGTTCTTATCACATCGGGAAGGGGACCTGTCACATCGACATGTTTTGCCGCTAGGCTGCTTCAAGAAAAGCCCCCTATAAAAACAGGAAAACCATAGTCATGGTACACCCATAAATTTTCTAGTTCTAATTCACAACTTCTAAGAGTAGTAGCGTCTATAAATAATCTTTTATCAAACGCTTACCCCTCTCAAAACTCATCTGCACCATCCCGATCCATATATCTGTTAGGATAAGATGGCCGTGGCGTCTTTTTTGCCTCTATAAGTACCTCCCCCAGTCTGACGTCACTACTAAATTTTAACGAATCAGGATCTTACACCAAAGAACCCTATTCAATTTCTTGGTTTAAAAACGAGAAAACTAATAAGTGGGCTAGTGAAGAAGCCATAGCCAAAAAGTGGTTTAAACCAAGAAATTGAATGGGGTTCTTTGGTGTAAGATCCTGATTCGTTAAAATTTAGTAGTGAAGTCAGACTGGGAGAGGTACTTATAGAGTCTTTTTGAACAAATGATCCGTGTCTGGTTGATGTAGTAGCTATCAAGACCATATATATGACTGAGTTATTCACTTTTTCATAGTAAACATAAGAACGTAGGAATTGTCAGAGTGGGTCAGGTCAAAAGTCTACTAGCACAGTACCCTGTTTCCAACAGTGGTCAGTCCAAGTCAAAAACATCTGGTAGAATCCCCAGGTCTACTTTAATAATGAAAAAAAACAAAAAATGTACAAGCACACAAAAATTGCAAAAAACGTTTAAAATGAGAATTACTCAAAACACTAAGGAGTTACTCAATATAATACTTGTGTTATAATACAGTCACTAAAAAATACTCCACGTTAAATATATAAAAAATAAATATATATAAATATAAAGTGCAGCAAGTGCTAGTAAAGTGCTCAGATCACCAACCAAAAAGTGCTGTGAAGTACATTAACAAGTACCAACGCGAAACTCGAGTCGAAGGGAGGCTATGGGCTCCTTTTACTAAGGTGTGCTAGCGTTTTTTACCGCGCGCTAAATGAAAAATACAAACGCAAGCTCTATGGAGGCGTTAGTGTTTAGCATGTGCGGTATTGTAGCACACGCTAAGCACATGCTAAAACCACTGGTCTGACCCAGCAGCGGCAATTCTTATGTTCTTATTCAGTATGCTAATGTGAACTTAGGGCTCCTTTTACTAAGGTGCGCTTGCGTTTTTAGCGCGCGCGCACTAGCCGAAAAATTACCGTCTGCTTAAAAGGAGGCAGTAGCGGCTAGCGCGCGTGTTAAGGCCCTAACGCACTTTTGCAAAAGGAGCCCTTAGTATTAAAAGTTCATTAAAGTGTTGTTGAGGGTGGTGCATGGGACATCCGAGTGCTATGATGGTCCGTATCCACAACCGACGCTAGTACTTGCAGTAGCACAATGAAGATTAAACAACTTTTTTTGTTAGCTGTGAATACCTCTAGTAGGAACAGTCCTGGACACTTCCCTTAGTCCAATAAACAACGATGCCAGTGTTACCCAGAGGGACTCTACACCATTTGCTGCTAAATGAGGTATCTTTACATTGGAGGCCTTTAGTTGTGCAGTCCAACTGAGAAGATGGTTCATTGGTTCCACCAAATAAAAACTTGAGACATGCTACTGCCATCTTGGAGTCCACTGTGATCTGTGACTTTCATGCCAAAAAAGACACAAAGAGGTGAGTGGCCTTGGCCTTAGCATGCAGGAAAAACCCACACAAGGGTGCATAATTTTTCCCAAAGCCAGAAAATATCCAATTTTCTATTTTTCCTATTAATGGTCATGCACTGATGCCATTAGCTTGCAGACATTAAAAAGATTTACTGCATGAGCATGTCCTTAATGGATTAACCTTAAATGTCTCTCTTTCCTATTTAAAATTTTAGTTCTACCCTCTAACCCCTTGTACTCAAAGTAATTAGCATAAACAATGTTATGTCTGTCTGTCTGAACTGTAAATGTTAATATTTGTTCTCCTTATTTTATAATTTCACTATTGTACACCGCCTAGAAGTTACTATAGTTTTACTATAATTTTACTATAGTTTTACTATAGTTACTATAATTTTACTATTGTACACCGCCTAGAAGTTACTATAGGCAGTATGACAAATTTTAATAAAACTTGAAACTTGACACTTACCGACATCTAGTTTGTAGGCCTGATTCTGCAAATGCACGTCCTGATGGTAGGTGGCCGTAGGGATCCTACTACCATCTCTCAGCCAATCGGGATGCATTTTTTTTTAAAGGGGAAGGACGCCTACATTGTAGGTGTGTGTCGCACGTCTACAGAGACATGTAGGGATGCTTAAACATGCCCAAGGCAGGGCATTAGCATGGCTTCACCTGGACGTGGCCTTGGGCATGCTTAAGCATCCATATGCATCTCTGTAAGTGTGAAACAGATGTAGGCCTGCGAAATGCTGAGGCGTGATCGACAAGCGATCGGCAGCCACCTCTTAGGCATCCACTGAGATTGGCGTTCTAAAGAGAATCAGGCCCTTAAGGCACATGTGGTACTCTTGTGCTAACCAGTTAGTACGTTGTAATATAAAGTAGATGTGCTGAATTTCAAAGAAATGCCCACTCTCTGACCCCAAGTAACAATAAACAAACAACCCCAATTAAAGCACAAAGGTACTTAAAAGATATCAAAAAATGCTTAAGGGAAAAGAACAGGATAGGGGCAAAAACTTTTGTACTCCTAAATATCACAATATTAATAAAATATTAATGGTGAAAACGGAGCCCTCAGTGTGAGGTGATAAGCTTTATAGAACGAGTACAAGACTTACTCAAATGCTTAAACAAATATTGACCAGAAACTCCACGTTTCAAGCCACACACCATCATAGGTTGCCCCGACTGTGTGTGCTCATGCAGTGAAAACAGTGATATAATCAAAATAAACAATTTAATTTAAATAGACAAGAAAGTTTCTGCTCCCACTCTGTTAGCCAAACGGAAAAATTAACAACGTGATATAATTAACAGCGACAACATGATTTCATTCAATGAAAAAATATTTAAAAGGGTTCACAGGATGAAAAAGCCACTTAACTGAATGAAAACCTGGTCTCAAGTGTATCGTAAATCCACTGTAGCCAAAGATGTAGATTGTCCAGGAACTGAGGAGTCATTCTGTTTTGCGAGTCAAACCAAGCTCGGTTTCACGGCAAAAGAACTCCTTCGTCAGGGACCGCCAAGACTCCAACCCGACAGTGCTGAGGCTAACAGAGTGGGGGCAGAAACTTTATTGTCTGTTTCAATTAAATTGTTTATTCTGATTATATCACTGTTTTCACTGCATGAGCACACACAGTCGGGGCAACCTATGATGGTGTGTGGCTTGAAACATGGAGTTTCTGGTCAATATTTGTTTAAGCATTTGAGTTAGTCTTGTACTCGTTCTATAGAGCTTATCACCTCACACTGAGGGCTCCGTTTTCACCATTAATATTTGATTAATATTGTGATATTTAGGAGATAGAAAGTTTTTGCCCCTACAGTATTTTGTTCTTTTCCCTTAAGCATTTTTTTTTTAATATCTTTTAAGCGTTCTCTGCCCCCAGGCATGTTCCTTCCAACAAAAATTATAAAATATTGTTTTAGCAAATTTGGAACTTACTGCAGGATGCCTGAATATGTCCCGCAGTAAGCCATTTTAAGTTGTGGTCAACCTGTGCTAGTGTTTACTGCAGCTTAGTATGTTTACATTTATTTCAAAGAATTGGAAATGAGCCATTTTCTAAAACCGGGGACACATTTTGCTGGGCTAATTAATCTGTTTGTGTCATAAGAGCATAGGAATGTTTGTTTGGGTCTATGCTTTTACTGAGTTGTTTCAAAGACTAGTACATGAACCAAGGGATCCATGTTCTTTTGCCAAGTAACTCATGTTCTTTGTATAAATTGCTTGTTTTCACAAAATGATGGTTGCATAACAATTTAGTGAATAGGACCCTGAGGCATTGATTCAATTTTGAGTTCTGCAAGTGGTTGCAAGCTGCTTGCGTTGTGGCAATAAAAGATGACCTCGACAGTATTACAACCTTATTATACACAATAGCATTCTTGGTTCATGGGTGGTAAATATAAATCTGGGGCACTAAACATGTCACCTAGCCAGAACACAAATTGTCCTATTTGTTGTGGCAGCAACATTACAGCACTATTTTTCAGCAGGTACTAGTCTATTTCTGTATGTTGGAGAACATGCTGTGCTCTATGAAGAACTTAATTGCTTTCACCTCGCACCAACTAGCACTTCTATCTTTCCAGTTCTTTCCATGTGCTTTATGGTTCTTTATATTTCACCAAAAAAAAGACAGGAATAGTAAGAAATTGCAATGAAATAAATGCTTAGTGCTCCAAGATTTGCTTCAAATATCTAGAGTTTCAAAGCAAGAGTAGTTAAAAAATACAGCAGCTTTTGTCTGGTTTGTAAATCCCAGGAAAATATCATACAGCAAACTGTTATTAGAGATCTGAAAACTAGAACAGAGTATAAAAATATAACACTCTGAGAATGAAAAAGGTAAAGGAAATCAGCAATACTTGAGGGCCTATTTGCTAGGGTACATTAAGGGAGCAATTCTATAACTGGACACCACCATTTAAGCACCCCAAGACCACAAAGCAGGAGGCCATTCTATAAAGAGACAAAGGCACTTAGGCCCTGACTTTTTAAATGACACCTAAAACATAGGCGCCAAGGAATGTGGCAGTTATTGCCTGTCAATCTTAAGTTAGGTGCTCTTTGTAGAATCGCACCTAGGGGCATCTAAACTAGACTTAGGTGTCTTTAGGTGCCCTAACCTTAAGCATTCAGTATTTATGAAATGGTTTTCTTGGCCTAAATACCTAGGGTAGCCAGATGTCAGGGAAAACCCAGACATGTCCTCTTCTTAGAGGACTATCCAGGTGCCTGGAGGGATTTCTAAATCCCCGGCATTTTGTCCAGGTTTTGGAAGGCCTTGAGCTCAGGGCTGCATCTGGACGGCCTCTGAGCATGCGTGGATGTCAACATGATGACATCGCACACATGCATGCGACATCATCACATCAACATCCATGCAGAGGACCTCCAGACAGGCCCCGAGCTTGGGGGAAGGAGACATGAGGTTCATGTCTGGGGCTGGGGACAAAATGGGGCATGGCCAGGTGTCTTTTTTTTTTTTTTAAGGAAATCCGGTAACCCTATAAATACCGCCACCTGTCCAGTTTAGGTGCCTACATGCAAAAGATTCACCCACGATCCACCATGCCCACTTTCTGGTAGGCACCTTGGACTAGGCATCTACCTGAAAGTCCATAGGTGCCTACCAAGTTAGGCCCCTACCACCCAGTTAATTTTAAATGTTGACAACTGTGAGCTGCTAATTGCTCATTATCAGGCACCTAACTTTAGGCATCTTTTATAGAATCTGGGCCATAGGTTCTATCATAAAATGCTGGTACACTTAATATGCAGGTGCTGGTATATGTACCAGTCATAGAGCTGGTGAAAGTGCAGGCCTCTATATGTAGCAGAGATGCGCACAACTTAAGCTGCGTGCTTAAGTAGGAGCCTGGCCTATGTCCTAATACTAATTTAATTTAATTTATTTCTTATATACCGCTATACTGTGAGGTTCAAAGCGGTTTACAATAAAGATACAATAAAATAAAATAAATAAAGATAGGTACTTGGAAGTTCTCTAACTGTCCCGAAGGCTCACAATCTAACTAAAGTACCTGAGAAAAACAGAATTAAAAATGGTAAAGAAAGAAAAGATAAAAGACAGAGATAGAGAACAAGATATGAACATCCCGCTTCTTTCAAAGTGTTCTCCCCTGCTGGATCGGGGGAGGGGTGTAACTGTGACCAGGTGCCCTGCTGGAGAGGGGCTCCCGATACTGCTGCTGGTCTCGGTGAGCCGTTAGCACCGCTTCTTTTAAAGTGTTCTCCCCTGCTGGATCGGGGGAGGGGTGTAACTGTAACTGTGACTACTACTACTCTATGCCCCTGGGTATTGCCCCTTGAAAATATGAGATATGTAAGTTAAGTGAGTGTTTTCAAAATAACACCGAAGTGCATATGTGCCTAGATAGTCACATGTATGCTAGAATTCTAAACATATATGTGCATAATAAGCACAAAAATATGAGTGCCTACTTTATGGAAGTGCCCTTTAAAGGTTTGACTTGGCTTTTAAATTACATTAATAACATGGCATCGCATTAGAGTCGGCTTGTGCTAAATGCCACACAAGGCATAAAGGGGGAGAGGAAGACAGTCAGTAAATGTGGCCAAGATTTAGGCGCCGGGAAGATCCGCGCTAAAATAGAATTCTACGCAGAGCAGAGCAGACTACTAGCTTAGCATGAATCTCTTGCCTGGCTTTGGGTGCAAGCACTTACTACTATCCATTATATCCCTGGCTACTTGAAGAGTGGACTAACACAGCCACCACACCATTTCATCATTTCACTCAAGAATAATAGCAGACATTTGGGGATATTGGTATTGAAATAATTGGCACTTGAGAGATTATGGCACTTGGCTTTGCTTCATACTGTTAACTGCAGAATGTCTAATTTCATAATAGAGACCATTATGTCTAATTGCTCAAACTTTTACAGCTCTTCCTGCTGCTCTGCTCCGAGGCCCTCTTTCCATCTGATGTTTTTCTGGCTTTATGTCATGTTTATCTCATTCCTCTGGAGAATTATTTAGCAGCATCCAGTGTTGCTAAAGAAATTACCTCTGCAAAGTTACTGGGTCTTTTTCTTTTAAAAAAAATTTTTTAGTCAATTCAAATGTCTTAAAAACAGCAAAAAAATAAAGGGAAAATCATCTAGCCCACATCAGTGGAGAAAGAGAAGGTTACAAGAAAAATATTTCAAAAAGCAATTAGTAACAAAAATTGCAACCTATCTCTACCTATTTATATATCATACCCATTTCTTATTAATCCTTTCCTCAAACTAACATTACTTTTTCATCATGATTTAGATAACTTATCCAATAAAAAGAACTCTAATTGACTTGGATCAAAGAAAACATAATTTTGTTCTGAAAATTTAACTAACCACATGCAGTGGAACTTTAAAAAAAGTTACCCCAACCAGGGCCGGATTTAGATGAAAAGAGGCCCTAGGCTATTCCACTTATGAGGCCCTTTCACCTCCCATTTTTAAGTTTGTAAATTACATGAGAGATAATAAAATACATTATTGCTGTGATATATATCAATATGTTAAATGAAACATGTTGTTATTGGTACTAACCTTTATAAAAAATGTGACACGGATAATAAATTTAAAAAAGTCGAGAACACTTATTTGGACATTTATTCTCAGCACCATATATAGTACTTGTAACAATAACTAATCAAACATAACACACAACATTTCCCCTTCCTATGTCCATAGTGCCCCCAGTGTGTCCTTCCTCACCTCACCCCCCCTCCGATGCCCACCTGCCTCCAATCCCCCTTCCATTGATCACCCCCCATGCCATCCTTCCTGCCTACCTTCCATTAAACCCCCCCACCCCTCTCCGATGCCATCCCCCTCCCCCCCCCCCCCGATGCCAGTCTGGGCCGCCCTGTCCTGACGGATCCACGTTTTGCCTCTATCCCCACAGGGCTGGCTTTGCCCAGCTGTTTCCGGACTGACGTCTTTCCCTCCCCGATCCTCCTCCCAGGGCGAGAAAAAGAAAGGGAGAAGCCGAGTCGGCGCCCCGTTGCGGCGGAGCTGGTTCCGATCCCGAAGCGTACAATTTCTCCTTATTTTCGGTTCAGTGTTTTAGTGTTCACTGTTTTTAGAATAGTGTAATTTTAATTTTGCTAACAATTTGAATATAGGCCCCTCTTGATCTTGAGGCCCTAGGCTGAAGCCTAGTTAGCCTATAGGAAAATCCGGCCCTGACCCCAACAGCTAGGACTCCGGATTTCATCTGCAAAAACATTTTTCTTCAATGTTGTGTGATACAGGCCATGTCTGGAAACATTTGCGATTTTTCACCACAGGGTAATCCTTCTTTTTAAAGTAAGATTTCATAATTAGAATCTTATCTTTTTTTTTCCCAGCATGAAAGTTACTAAAATAGTGTCACGTTCTGTAAACTGATCTTGGGAAGTTTCTAAAAACTTAGGACCCCTTTTACAAAGCCGCGTTAATGAGTCCCAGCATAGTAAACACAACAAAACCAATAGAATTTGAAAGGGCTTCGTGGAAAGTATGTCTGTGATAACCCCCATATTTTTTGTCTCTCTCCCCCCCCCATTTTTTTTTTTAATTATTCATCGTTTTGTAATCTATGAAAAAGCGATTTTATCAAATCCCAAATAAACTTGAAACTTGTATTTGCCACACCAGGAATCACTGCTGGGGCTTTATAAAAGGGGCCCTTAGTTAAATCAAAGGACTCAGGTGGGCCCAATATATCAGCAGAGCCCCACTCTGAGCTGCCTGTATTCCTAGCCTAGGTAAATAATAACATCTGAGTATTTTTCTAACAGTACAGTGATTGATTAGAATGCCATCTAAGGTGCCAAAAAAGAGCCCATTTTCATAATGGTTGTAGTAATGCCAATATCTGTCTTCTAGCTTCAAAGCTATTCCCACTGTTAATATAGAGCATATACAAGGGGCGTTCAATCATTTATTTACCTGTGTATGAAAGAAAGTAGCAAACGTGTTGAAAGAAGTCTTTACATGTTGGGTCATGTCTCAAGGTTACTAATGCACAGTTTGTGGCTCATTGTGAGTCCAAGAGACAGGACAGGAGAGTCCTCGTGCGAATCAAGTAATAAACTGCTAGATTTGGAGCACCGTTCAGTGATAAAATTTCTCACAAAAGTAGGGAAAAAGCCAAAGGAGATACAGCAATGCATGAATGCAGTTTATGGTGAAATAAACAAAATAAAATGTTGGAGCAAGCAATTTAAATGTGGTAGAGAGTCCATTGAAGATGACCCTCACACCAGATAGTTTATGGAAGCAACATCCACAGAGATGTGCAAGAAAGTTGAGGATTTAATTTTGTCAGATGGAAGAATTAAAGTTCCCCGAATAGCTGAAGAAATGGGCATCTTAGCAGGTACAGTATGAAAGGCTGGGCATGTCCAAAGTTAGTGCAAGATGGGTTCCAAGAATGCTAACAGCATGTCAAAAGGCCATGAGACTCCAATGCTGTCAGGAGAACTTGGAGACGCTTCGTGAAGACCAAGTAATTTTTTTTTTCATTGTTTGGTGACTGGAGATGAGATTTGGGTCTATAACAATGATTCAGAGTCCAAAATGGAGTCAATGCAATGGAAGCACAAGTCATCCCCCATCCCAAAAAAGTTCAAGACAGAAAAATCTGCAGGCAAAGTCAAGGCAACTGTCTTCTGGGACGATGAAGGAATTTTGCTTCTGGAGTTCATGCCACACAAGAAAACTATAACCAGGGAGATTTACACCAACACAATGATCACTTTGTGGGAGTTAATCAAGGAAAAAAGATGAGGAAAATTCACAGCAGCCATGCTGCTTCTTCACGCCAATGAACATGTCATGACAATCACAGTCTGCCATCCGAGAATATGGGTTTCAGTAGATGAACCATCCACCCTATAGTCTTAATCTGGCTCCCTTGGATTATTTCCTGTTTTGAGTTTTGAAGAAATCTCTCCATGGACAGCAGTTTTCAAGTGATGAATACATCAAGGAAACTGTGATACCCTGGTTTGAAGGTCAAATAGAAGAATTCTTTTCAAAGGGTTTAAAATCATCGCAGGAAAAGTGAGTGAAGTATATGGAGCTATCAGGAGACTATATTGAAATATAAGACAAAAATTTATTTTAAAACTCTTTTCTTTCCTATTGAGGTAGATAAATTATTGAACGTCCCTCGTACAAGGGCCTGCTGAAAAGTTCTCAGCCCAACCAAGAAGAGAATGATATGGAGCCACGAAACTTGCAAGCTATTTCACACTTTTCTTAACACTTTTCATTTCAATTATATGAAATGAAACATAAAGGGCCTGATTCTGTATAGGAGCCTGGGCTCAGCAGCTGCCTGTGTGGCTTTTGAGAATCGCACACAGGCATCCTATATAGAATCGTATCTGTCCTTATGGATAGACGCCTAAGCCCACCTAAAAACCCTGATTCTCTAACTAGCATCTATGTCACACTCCCTCCTTCCGGAACTCCTGAAACCTCTCCTTGAAGTCCCCTGGCAGGAGGGATGCCCACTTCCTCCTGCTGGAACCCCTGAACCCCCCCCCCCAACCATGATAGGCAAGAGTGATGCTCACTCCCTCTTATCAACATGCCACCCTCCCAGAGCACAACTCCCCACCCTGACACCCCTGCAGAGCAGAACCCCTACCCCGACACTCCCCCAGAGCAAAACCCCTATGTCGGCACCCACCCCAGAACAGAGCCCCCAGCCTGGCACAACCCCTCCTGGCCAGAGGGAGGATGCTTACACCTCTAGCCGGCAGGCCCACCTCTTCAGAATGGCAGGCCTTCCCCTTCCAAGTGCACCAGGCAGGCCTTCCCCATCTTGGGATGCACCAGGGAGAGGCCTAAGGCACTGATTGGCCCAAGGAGGCAATTGGGCCAACCAGAATCTTAGGCCTCCTTCCCAGTGCATTCTGGGATGCACTAGGAGTAGCCTATGACTCTGATTGGCCACATACTTAAAGCTACTCCCTGTTTAAATTCAGGATTATTTTAAAATATTGATTATGATCTTTAGATCCTTCTGTCACTGGATGACACATTTTAATGATGCAGCAAAATATACCACATACTATCATATGGACTATCATACTATCAGTGGACTAACTTTTGCCTTGAGTCAAAAAGACAGTTCATGAATTTTAGTGTTGACAGCTAATACTTCCAAAATCAATAAAGACAAAGTATAAAAGAAGATATTTTCTTATACAGTGTACTCACCTTTTTGCAATCATGCATTTTGTATTAGGTATATTTTAGACATCCATAATGACTAAAACTCTGATATAATAATTTGTGCATAAAATTGGACCCAAGAGAACAGAAGGCATTTTAGCACATGATAACACCATAGCATGTTATTACATCAGTGTTAAAGGGAAATCGCTAAGCCACTTTTGACTTCTTTGCAGTGCTGTATGTTTTGCATATCTACAGTATTTTAGACCATATGCAACATAGGGGAAATCAGAGGGTTGAGAACACCTGCATCACGTTATGCAGGTCCCAGCTGAATATTGGCCAGGACCTACATAAGCTCTAGTGGCCAGATCATGGTCACCATGTTCCTGGTCCTGGATACTGAATGCTGATCTCTGGACACCACCCAGCATTGAGTATGTGGACCTAATTCTGGCCACAGCTGAATATTGAATGGTTAGTTAGAGGGGCATAATCGAAAGGAACGTCTAAGTCCGTTTTCATCTAAGTTGCAAGTCGTCCAAAGTAAAAAACAGCCTAGGACACATTTTCGAAAAATGCTTCCAAATTTTTTGTTTCGAAAATCGTCTTAACTATATGTCCTGCCGATCTGATCGTCCAAGTCACTAAATTGTCCATCTTTATACCACATTTTAGTCCTACTTTTCGTCCAAGTCAAAAACACCTAGAACAAGCCCTGTTGGATGTGTGAGGGGTCTGCAAAGTGATGGACTGAACACCCAGACATTGAACCTAAATAGTGGGGTACCTTACAGGGCACTGCTGTGAACTTCACAAAAAAGGTATCATGTATTTTCTTCACTACAGCTCCCTTATAGGTCATGGTGAGCCCCCCAAACCACTTCCAAAATCCCCTGGATCCACCTATCTACCACCCCAATAGCCCTTATGGCTGCAGAAGCCACTTATGTGCCAATAGAAAAGGGTTTTGGGGGTGTATAGGGGAGTACACATGTTTCAGTATCAATGCAGTGATTACAGGGGATTATGGGCATGGGTCCACCTCTCCATGAGTCCCTAACCCACCCCCAAGATGGCTTAAGCCACCTCTGTGCTGGACGACTAGGGTTTTCTATGCCAGGCTGCCAGGTGATGATGGTCTGGAGGCTGAATTTTAAAGGTGTGATTATGATTTTTATGGGGTTGGGAGGAGGGTCGGTGATATTATCCATTAAATACTAGGCTGAGTTGGATGGTGAAATAGTAGTGCTAAAAAATCCATTTAGCAGTGATATTCAAAATCTACAGTGAAAAGTATTGTTATCATATTACACTATTGCATCTGGAAGAACACTGGTTCCCTACAATAAGGATTAAATTTAAGATTTTGTTAATGACTTTCCAAGCATATTATACAGTATTACATCATTATCTTTAATCATTACAAATTCCATACAATATGGTTAGGACCTTCGGATCTTCACAGGATAAATTATTAAAGAGGGAAGTTATCAAGGTGCTGTAACAGGCAAGCCTGTATATGCACGAAAAAAATTTGCATGCGACAGAAGCAGTGCATGGAAATCAATCTTATGACTACGAGGGGCCGCTGAAAAGTTCTCAGCCCAACCAAGTAATAATGATCTGGAGCCATGAAACTTACAAGTTATGCTACACTTTTCTTGGCACATTTTATTTCAATGATATTAAACAGAACAGTGTTAAGAAAAGTGTGGAATAACTTGTGAGTTTTCATGGCTCCATATCATACTCTTCTTGTTTGGGCTGAGAACTTTTCAGAGGAGCCCTCGTATTGTGATGTCATAATGCCTCATTCCACCAATGCCTAAGAGCCAACCTCATCGGTGATGTCACAATGGCTTGGTTTCCCTATACTTGTGCTCATTTACTAAATGCATTTGCCTCACTGAAACGAAAAGTGTCAAGAAAAGTATGGAATAACTTATAAGCTTCTTGACTCCACATCATTCTCTTCTTGGCTGGAATGAGAACTTTTCAGCGGTCTCTTGTACAGATATCCTGAAAAACTAACTGGCTGGGATTCCCAAGATAATTTGGTAATTTTCAGGCACCGTTGGGCATAACTTTCAACAAAAATACTGGTTATTAACACAAATTTAGTGTGGCATAGTAGTTAGAGCTATAATCTCAGCACCCTGAGGTCATGAGTTCAAACCCCATGCTGCTCCCCATGACCCTGAGCAAATCACTTAATCATCCACTGCCCCAGGTACATTAGATTGCTTGTGAGCTCACTGGTACAGATAGGGAAAATTCTTGAAGTATCTGTATGTAAATCGCTTTTGAGTGTGGTTGTATAATTACAAAAAAAGGTGGTACACAATTCCCAATCCTTTAATCCCCTTAAATTTATAATCATATACCCTATATAAAACTTTTAAATATTCTGTTCTATACATAAAGCTAAATAAGGCTGCATCCTGCACAGAAAATGTTCACTGTGTCAAGAAGTCATCCATGAATCTTCAAAATTGTCAGTTATAGTTCCATTTGAAATGATGATAAATATGAGTGGGCAGGAGGGGTTGGGCTCCCTCCTGCCCGATCTTATCAAAGGGGGTGTCACCGGGCATGAGGGCTTGGGCTCCCTCCTGCCCGGATCATTGTGGGGAGGGGGGTCACGGGGCAGGAGGGTTTGGGCTCCCTCCTACCCAGATCGTTGTTGGCGGGGGTATGTGTCGCAGGGCAAGAGGGGTTGAGCTCCCTCCTGCCTGGATCATGTCGGGGGGAGGGGCGGATCGCTGCAGGAGATCCCATGTTCCATGTTTGGCGGCACTTAGTGGTATCGCTATTGCGGCAGGGGAGATGAGGCATTTGTCCTGCTGCGATGGTTGCGGTGGGGGGTGGGTAGGTTGCCGGGCCGCTGAGCTGATGGCGTCAGCTGCCATCAGCTCAGCGGGCCCTTTTTCAGCACGTATACCTGTTTTGACTTGGTCTAAGTCAAAACGTATAAGTGCCAACTAGGCAACCTGCATAAACTTTAGATTATACCTGCTGTACGCCTATATCTAGGTCAACCCACCTCCCGCCCTTTCCCTCCTCTACGAACACCTCTTTTCACTCTATGCATTTAGAGGCAGGGGAAAGGCCTAAGCTGGTTTTAGATACATCTAAAACCAGCTTTGGTTATGGGTACTTGGACGATCAGGCTTTTTGATTGTCCAAGTACCCATTTAGGCCACTTTTTATACGTTTGTTGTTTTCTTTTTTTAATCATGAGCCCCATATTGTGTTAAAATCCAATAAAAATATTTAAAAATGAAAGTGAAATGATGCTGACATTTCAACAGAAATCCCATTTGCTTTATGGGGAAAGCCTTATCCTTTTGACAAGATTTTTTTCATCATACTTTTTATCAAATTAAAATTAGCTTCATTTACTCCTGCCAAGGATTATATTTGTACCTTTAAATTCACTTTACTTTGAATTCCAAGCCAAAGCAAAGGTCAGTGCAGTACGAATCAAATCATTAAACTACTCTTTTCTAAGATTCAATTTTCCTTTTCTTAGCACAACTTTTTACTTCATTCTACAAAATTGTGGTTTGCAGAAACTAAGTTATTGGTTTCCAATTTCTTTTGGTTTCTGTTGTCCTTTGCTAAATGATAAGGCTGCATGCTGACAAATGTTCCTTCATTTATTTCAATGTGGACTACCTTTAATATGTGTTATTCTGCCACTCACTCATTCCATTTTATGCAGTGAGACTAATAACAGGGATTAACAGTAAATTAATACATCTTAACAGTACCCTATGTTGATAACTTTCCCCCCATAAATTGATAATTGCCCAGATATTATCCATTAAATACTAGGCTGAGTTGGATGGTGAAATAGTAGTGCTAAAAAAAATCCATTTAGCAGTGATATTCAAAATCTACAGTGAAAAGTATTGTTATCATATTACACTATTGCATCTGGAAGAACACTGGTTCCCTACAATAAGGATTAGATTTAAGATTTTGTTAATGACTTTCCAAGCATATTATACAGTATTACATCATTATCTTTAATCATTACAAATTCCATACAATATGGTTAGGACCTTCTGATCTTCACAGGATAAATTATTAAAGAGGGAAGCTATCATTTTTGCTGTAACAGGCAAGCCTGTATATGCACGAGAGAAATTTGCATGCGGGAGGTGGGAGAAGGGTCATCACTTATAGTACTTAATTGTATCTTTTTTTGTGAATGTTGATATCCACTTATTTGAAAAAACTCCTGTCTGGTTAAACTCCACAAAGCTAACTGATTGTTGATACTCAATGGCATGTAACTGGAATATCACTGCTGGTTAGTGGCAATAATCAGTCCGTTAATTGGCTAAGTAAAGGGGAAATTCTATAAGAGGGGTCTAAAGTTAGGCGCCTAACTTACGCCACCCACTTTTATGAAGCCACATTAGTTGTTTTTATCACTGGCCATGGCGATATTAGATCCGATGCTCATATGAATTCGAGCATCGGAGCTAATACCGCCATGGCCAGAGATTAAAAAAAGCCTAATGCATCTTCATAAAAGGGGGCGGGGATTAAGTAGTAAATTGACTTCAATAATGGGCTTTAAAAAGCTCACAATCGAGAAAAATTTAATTGGCATGATTCTATAAAAGATAGGTACTTATCACATGGGGCCTATCAGCGCCTAACACCAAAGTAGGCGCATTTCTATTACAGGTGTCTAAATTTTAATATAGGTGCAATTCTGTAATGGGTGCCTAAGTGTGATTAACATGCAACAAGCGCCTAATTTTAGGGGCCTATCTTATGTAGGCGCCAATTAAAGAATCTGGCCCTAAGTGCATAAAGTTAAGACAGCAAAAAGGCTGTCCCAACTTTATGTGCCGAATATTTTCCAGTATCTGGTTAACTTCCAGGTCATTGGGTATACCTGGACATTCAACAACAGGAACCACACATGCCCTGGCACTGACTATCTAGGGTTAGGTAAGCCCATGACTGGAAGCGCAATAAATGCTGTTATTTACTGCCTGGAAGGACATTTCTAAAACTGGCCCTAGTAATTTTTTTTTTCTAGCAGTTTCTCAGAATTTTTGACTTCCCCATTAATCATAGGGTTTGATTTTTTTTTATAACAAATATTTCGTCCTTAAGCAATATCCTTCCATACTTCAAGGTTAAAAATCAATGAAATGACAACGTTTGTTCAGCAGTCTACAGATCAAACTCATACACTTTATTATTATTGATACTATGATATAGCTGACAGCAAAGGAACGACACCCGGTGCAGTGATCTCCTTGCTCCACTGGAGGTTGTTGATTACAATTTTTTTCAGTAAAGCATTCTATATTCATGCACTAAAAGATACTAAATATTATTTATCATTAGGCAGCTAAAGCGATATCTACTAATTTGGAATAGATGTACAAATTGAGGACTGCTGACCAAAATTGTGTGACCAGTTATTTGGCAAAATAGTGATCGCGTGTCCTATGTTTACGACCTCAGAGAAGCTAGCCATTGATATCATGGGACTTTCTGATATGGAGCCTTATAATTATATTATTAAGTTTTAATGCTTATAGATATGGCTTGAAGTTACATTTCCATGGTATTCAGAAGGGAAGAAAACTCTAAGGAACTGATTTCAGATAATATAACTTAGCTTACTGGCATTGATTTTGAGACTGTCTTGTCAGAACAAAATTTACAACTGTAACAGCCTAATGGAGAAATTGAGTGATTTGGCAGGATTGCGAAGGTAAATATACAAACTGTCAATCTAGAAAGTAATGTATGGAAAATCTTCATAACAGAGTAGCCAATATTTCAACATTGCGTTCGGTGTGGTTTAAAATGCCTATTGCGGTGTTTAAATCATTCACATCTATTCAGTGTCACTATAGGGCTCATTTTCAAAACAGAAAGATGTCCAAAAAATATCATAAAGTGGCACTTGGGCATTTTAATCTCTGAAACGTCCAAGTGCCAATTTTTGAAAGTGAAATTTTATATGGCTTGCAGGTAATTCCTCCCCCCTCCCCCCAGTATATCTAAATCTTAAAGGGGCATGTTAAAGACATGTTTTTGGTGGGATTAGGGCAGCCTTAGGCCTTGGACATTTTGCAGGGATAATCAATCCCTTTTGAAGATGTCCAGGGTGTCATTTAGACGTTTAGAGTTAGACCTGTTTTAAAAGTGTATAAGGACTAACAAGGTACCCAAACTGCAGATGACCACAGGATGCATGAAGGCATGACCCTTCACACTCCTCCAGTGGTCACTGACCCCCTCCCACCCCTCCAAGATGTGAAAAAAATAGTATATACCAACCTCTAAGACAGCTGTAAATATTATGGGAAATCTTAGTACAACAGCAAGTAGGTGTCTGGAGTAGCCTGGTGCATAGTGTAGTGAACCATAGATAGGGGGATCCAGGCCCAAATCCTACCCTACCCATTTATGATGGAAAGTGTAAGGTCACTAAAGTTCACCTAAAACTTACTGTACTGTCATATAGGTGATACCTGCAGCCATTGGGGTGCTAAATAGGTGACACCTTCACACACTGGGGTGGGTATAGTAGATTTAGGGAAGTTTTGGTGGGCTCATCATACATTATGTGGGGGTTATGGTGAAACATGTACCTGGCTACACTTTATGTGAAGTTTGCAATGCCTCCTAAGATGCTCCACTGCTCTCTTGACATGTCTGCGTGGTCAGTCCATTAAAATGCTGGTTCCTCCCACATCCAAATGGTCTTTTTGCATTTGGATGTTTTGATTTTCAAAAAAATGGCCCAAAATATCGACATCCTAACGGCCAGAAAGTCTAGATAGGTCATTTTCAGGAATAAAAAAAAAAAAAGATGTCTTGCAATTTTCAAAATGGTTGTTTTCTGGACCCGACTTTTAGACATCCTTGCAGAAACATCCAAAGTCGGACTTAAACATCCTATCAAAAATGTTCCTCCGCATGTACAGTGAATGGCCCTATGTATACATTTGGACCCTAAGTTATACCTAGAGTAGCAATATTGAACCATTGTATAACTAAGCAGTTCAATTTAGACAGCAATTATATGGACCTATATTAAACCACTCAGCTAAATTGATTGTGGCTAAATGTGATTGTCATTGGCTAGCCATCTAATTGGATAGAAGGTCCATGCTCCACTCTTGCCTGGATGGCCTATAAGAATGTTCAGTGACACCATCCCCCAGATCCTATAAAGGTTGACCCAATTTGGATGCAAAAAATTGGACCCAATCCCAAATTGGTGCTCAAAAGTATTAGTTAATAGCCTCCAGTGAGCTAACAAACATTTAACTGGCACTAATTATGATTTTGGCACCAATCTAGCTATGTGTTATTTGTAACAATGGGCACCTAAATTTGATCATGTGCAACTCAACAGGAGGCATGGCCATTAGTGAGGCATGGGCATTCACAAGAGATGTGTGCATTGTTACAGGTTTCAGTTGATGTATGTCCTCATGGGAGAAGCTACTGCTTGCCCTGGATTGGTGGCATGGAATGCTGCTTTTATTTGGGCTTTTACCAGGTACTTGTGACTTGGATTTGCCTCTGTGAAGATGAGATACTGGGCTAGATGGACCATTGGTCTGATCCAGTAAGGCTATTCTTATGTTCTTATGCCTGAATGCAGAATTTGACACCCAACATTGAGCACTGAAGGGCAAATTCTATAAGAATTGCCCAAAAGGTAGGCGCCGAATTAGGCACCATTCAGCGCGATTCAAGTAAAAATTGGTGCTGTTTAGTGAATCACGCTGAGCGGCACCTGTTTTGGAGGCACCCATTAAATAGGCCAGCTCTAGGCGCCTATGTGAGCGCTTAAGCGCGCTTAAGAGCAGTGATTCTGTAACAAGGCACCTAACATGAAGCCACGCCCACACCTAACATGCATAGTGCCTACTTTTTTGAAGGCCGCCTAAATTTATAAGGTACGTTACAGAATTGCTCTTTTTTGCTAGGCACCTAAGTTTCAATTAGTGCTGATTAAAAAGCTTAATTGAGCTTGTTATTCAACTGAGATAGGCGCCTATCTAGTTGGGCGTCTCCAAAACAGATGCTTAACATTAAGCACTGATTACAGAATTTGGGCCTCAGTGCTAATCTAGAATGCTCATCCTGAAGCACCCTTTATAGAATAGTATTGAAGGCTAAATTTTACTGGAGCCAAATTTTTGGCACCATTTATAGACCATGACCGTATCTGTTTAGCACCACTGTGACATCATATATAGGGCAAGCATCTTTTTGTATATCTTTGATGTGTATAGAGCTATACAGTATTATAGATCAATAAGTGCCATTAATTAGATTTCTATAATGTCACCATGTTACCTTTTTGAAGCAAATTGATCACTGCTGTCGATCCTGTTATCCTGTCCTGCTCGGTAGGAAGTCAATTAAAGGGTTTTCTAGACTTTTAGAATAAATTTTATTTTCTTGTGGTTAAATGGTTTGCAATGTGCTATATGAAGATAACGTTGTTCATGCTTTTTCTTCAGGATTGCATTCTTCCCCATGACGAAGCAAACTGTGAAACATGAACTCGTGTTGAGGAAGAGGAAAATGAAACTATTACTTGATCGATGGATTTGAATTATTGGCTGATGGCTGGATGTTGTTTGGTGGACTTTATTTGATTTTTGATTATCACTTTTTCACCTTTATTGGCCTGGCAGCATTTATGACGAGGAAATTTTCAACTCTATTCTCTCCCTGCCTCTTGTTTACAAGACTCATCAAGATAAGTAGCACTTTTTTTGTGAGTTTTAACCAATAGCCAAAGGTGGTAGGCAGGAGGTACAATGATGGTTCTGATTACACCACCGCCAGTGGGGATGGTGTTAATCTTTTGAAGGAGTCTGGGACTGGTTTTCCTAAGTGTTGAACTAAGTTTTCTCTTTAATAAAATGCTGAATTATGTTTAGCTGCAGACCTAACTTATCTCATGTTCTAACCTGCCTGCACTGGGTGTTTTAGCTTGGGCATTCTAGCTTCTTATGGCTATCTCAGCATACATGATATTGTATTCCGCCCTCTTGGACATGTAACAGAAAGACTGCAGAGCTTAGATAAGTGACCTGCTAATGACCTGCTAGTGTGAGCTTAGCACCAATGATTGTTAAGAAAAGTAACACGTGAAAAGATTTTTCTAGAATTCAGTTGTATAGCCAGAAGAATGTATACATATTTCTGTAACTTCCTGGTTTGGGGACTTCTGAAGCTAGCTTGGAGCTCAGGAGTCGCATATGTATGCTAATAAACATCTGTGCTTTCTTCAAGTCTCTTAAGTTTTGTGGCTGCCCAAAGTGACCTTTCACTTTGACTGAGCAATATTTTAACACGGATATTTTTATAAGTTTTGCTTTATTTGTTTAAGTAGATCTTATTTATTGTGACCTATACAGCATCCCACAACATAAAAGTCAGCAGTGGACTTATTAGAAGGAAAAAAGTCACACAAAACTGCAGGTGGCTGAGCTACAAATGCTTTGATAGGATGCAATAAGGAAGCACAAGGGGCCTTTAAGTTCCGAGCAATCCAAAATCTATATATTAGACCTAAAATGGTCTGTATTTCAGAGTGTCCACCTACGTCAAGGGTCATTCAATGCAATCAGTCCAAAATTCTCGCAATGCCATCCATTCAAATGATAAATTAAATTGTCGAATTGTTGTAGTGATAGTTCCAGATGATTCACATCATGCATAACTAAATCCATAAATATGATTAAATCTGTGTATTGCTAATCTGGTCTCAAAAGCATCATACTTTGCCAAAGGTACAAATCCCAACCCCAGATTTAAAAGGGATTCCTGAGCCGGAGTTAAGCTTCTCCCGGATAAATTCACAATTTTTGATAACCCCTCTGTTGTGATCGGGTCTGTAATCCCTGAGAGGTGATAGTTTGTGTTTGAAACCTGACTCTGCGGAAGCCTTGCTTCCGCTGGCCTCAGGGGGGAGAGTACCCCTGTCCTCTCTGTCGTACATTACTAGTTTGGGTTTTGTTTTGATCACTGCTTAATGCAGAGCACATAGACAATTGGTCATCATCAAAAGGTTGTTTACTCATGGAGATATTGTTAGACTTAAACATACATACTTGATTAGACATATATACTTGATTGTTCATATAATCCTTCTTGTCCTTTTAAAATTTTTGTTTGTTTAATGTAATCCCTGTAGGTTTACATATTTTTATTTAAGTCCCCATCTGTTCGACACTTAATCTTCTGTACCCTCTCCTCTTCTTCGCCCCTTCCCTTCCCATCTCCTCTACCCCCTCTTTTCTCTCCCCTCCCTCCTACCTACCTCCCCTCTCTCCCTCCATCCCCATCCTCTCCCCTCTCTCCCAAGTCGCCTTAAGCCTGTAAAGGTAGAAGCAACGCACAAATAGAAGATTAGATTAGATTAATGAAATCAGATCCATCATTGAAGGTTCCTTAAATAGTAACTTTTATTTGTTCTATGGTATCCTTGAGTTTCTGTTCCAATTTGGTGATCAATAACATTAGATCCATACAACATATATTTAGGATCACACACCACTTTTTTTGAATTGCTTCCTTTCTGAATACGTAAACCTCTTGGGATCATCAATGATGATACATATTGAGCCAAAGTATCGACATGCAATTCTGCCCTGATTAATATCTTTCTTTGATTTTGCTATTCTGTCCAAGATGGGAAGTTCATACTGTTCTGTCCATTTTCATATAAAGTGGGCCTGCTAATCAGAACTGTCCTCTGCTCCTCCAAAAAGCTAAATGTATTTTTGTTAGTTTGTATTTGTGCCATGCTGTTGACTTTTCACACTTCACTTCAAATGGCTATTTAATTGCTATCACACAAGAATGCTGGAGTCTCTCTTATACTGGCAGACTTAATCCATCTAAAGAATCATATCTTACTACCTAGGATCCTCAGAATGCCAAAAGAGTAATATAACTCAGCCTGGCCTTTATAGCACACAGGAGAGAACACCACGACCATTTTAAAATAATGGCGGCACTGCTTGAATGATAAAGCAGACAGGTTAACCACTATTAAGTAAGAAATGTTTAAACTTGATGTTAAAATTGAATAAGGGTATGAAACAATTTTCTGGTAGATAGTTGTGACTTTTACCATTTTGTTGCAGCTTTATTTACATCCTTGACCCTGAAGAAGCAATTGAAACGCGTCGGTGAGGGGTGGTGCTGCAAAAGCAAAGCTAGGTCTAAATCATGCATATTATAAATAAGAAATTGCAATGATAGAATATAATTACTAGGATCGATGAAGACTATGGCCAGAGTTATATTACTCTTTTGGCGTTCTGATGCTTTAGATGGATTAAGTCTGCCAGTGTAAGAGAAACTCCAGCGTTCTCGTGTGATATGAATTAGCGACATTGTCAGTAACCATACAATCCACTAAGCCAGATATTCAGCAGGAGATAGCCATCTATCGCTCACTGAATATCGGCAGATAGCTGGCTATGTACTATTTAGCTAGCTGGGAGCAATTCCCGGCTGGCTAAATAGCACTAAATATAAGGCCCTATATGTTATAACCAATGCATTGATAACAGTAATTAACTTGCTAGTTAAGATGTCTTCTCCTTCCTCTTGGTTGTACAGCCCCTTCATTCACGGTGACCTGTCAAAAGCACGCCAGACATTGGTACGCAGAAAAAGCCGCACCGACAATTGCATGCAGGGATGAATGCACACCACTGCCTGAAGCCATTATTACCATTCCCGTTAGTGCTGTGAGGGTGTGTGGGGGGAAAACCCCCACTACACTGACAAATACATGCGCTCACATTGAGGGGTGTGGGCGGTACCCCCCAATACACCAAAAGTCCCACTCTTCTCCCAAACACCGGCAATTCAGCTCTGACAGACGCTGTGGGGGGAACCCCCCACGCCCCTCATTGTGAGCGTGAGTATTTCTCAGTGTACTGGGGGGTTCCCCCCAAGCCCCCCCAAACCCCCCTCACAGCTCTAACAGGAACAATAATAATGGCTTCAGGTGGTAGTGCGCATTCGTCCCTTCACGCAATTGTCAGCGCGGCTCTGTCGGAGTGCTTTTATCCAGCGTTCAAACGTCGGTGTACCTCATTCACAGCATACGGTAATAAAATGATGGACAATACTGGAGTTGATGAACCTGCATCAGTCTTTTGCCATTTGCAGAACACAAGTGGTAGAAGTCTGTCTGGTATTGACCTTCGTTCTTCAATACTGAAGATGCCAAAATGGACTGGAGCTAAATTCTAAAAATGCAGTAAGCAAAAATCACCGATGATGCGAGACGTGCAGAGGTGTAAACCATGCAGGGTTATTTCCTAAGTCTGTTTAATGTCAGAGCTCCTCTGTTAAATGGAAAGAATACATCTCTAAAAGTCAGTGTATTATACATTTTGGTGGAATTCGATATGCCATATTTTTAAGATGGAAAGAGCAATTGCAATACAGAAAGGGAACTATAATAATTTTATAAAGATCTGGGGGCCATTGGAACGATATTGTAATGAGTAAACATCATTTTCCTTGGATGAATATATGTACACATAAGGGGGGGTGGGGGGGGGAGTTTTTCTGGAAATTTCACTAAATTATATGTTTATATTATATTTATGATATAATTGATTATAATATTTGAAAGAAGGTGGGTGGGACGGGATATAATTTTTATGTTTTTAGAATTATATGAGAATTACAAGTGTTATTGTTGTTACTAATGATATATTCCTGTACACTTGCTGTAAGTTTTCAAAATGAATAAAGAATTAAATAAATAAATAAAAGTCAGTACTGAAAAATTACAGCCTTGCTATCAGAAACAGTAGCACCATGTTATCGGTCCTACCTCACTCTATTGCACATAAAACAACCGATTTGGCACATAAAGGGCTCCTTTTACTAAGGTGCGCTAGGGCTTTAACGCGGGGAATAGCACGTGCTACATTGCCGCACGTGCTAGACCTTAATGCCAGCATTGAGCCGGTGTTAGTTCTAGAAGTGTAGTGTGCGGTAATTTCCTTCGTGCACTAAAAACGCTAGCTCACCTTAGTAAAAAGAGCCCAAAATCTTGCTTGCGAAGGAAATGGTCTCTAGATGCAACTTAGGATAAAGTAAGTTAAATCAAAGAGAGTATACTGTTCATTAAACAGCAATAAAATTGATACCTGAAATTAATGGTACTGTCTTCTTCTAATTACATCTCACATAACCCCACTGAGTAACATCATTAGCATCTGCAGCAGTATAGAAGGATCTTTGAAAACTCTTTACCGTACTAGCCTGCTATTTTCATAATGGATGAACTTGAAATTGAGTCTACCGCGTGTAACAACGCTGCTCTTTAGTTCCATTGTCCATTTTGCGATTCACAGTGAGCAACTTATAATGCCATATTGTTGAGCAAGAATATTACATAGAAACATGATGGCAGATAAAGGCTAAATTTATAGACTAGATAAAGGGCAGACTAGATAAAGGCCTATTTAGTCTGCCCATCCGCAGTAACCATTATCTCTTCCTCTTTCTAGGAGATCCCACATGCCTATCCCATGCTTTCTTGAATTCAGACACAGTCTCTGTCTCCCCCCACCTCTTCCGGGAGACTGTTCCACACATCTACCACCCTTTCTGTAAAAAAGTATTTCCTTAGGTTACTCCGGAGCCTATCACCTCTTAACTTCATCCTATGCCCTCTCATTCTAGAGCTTCCTTTCAAATACAAGAGACTCGACTCATGTGCATTTATATTACGTAGGTATTTAAACGTCTCTATCATATCTCCCCTCTCCAGCCTTTCCTCTAAAGCATACATATTGAGATCTTTAAGTCTGTCTCCCATACGTCTTATGATGAAGACCATGCACCATTTTAGTAGCTTTCCTCTGGATCGACTCCATCCTTTTTATATCTTTTGGAATATTAGTAAATCATTGATAGAACAACTTCTTTTTCTCATATGCAAAGTCCTATATGTTATCACTTTCAAAATAATATCTGTCAAATAACATTTTATATTATTAAAATGTTTCATTTTTACCACAGGCATGCAAATCAATATGTGATCATATGTTTCATTTGCAGAGTTCATATGTGACCGCAATAGTGTTCATAGTTATTGCAAAACAGATTTGTATTTGACTGATCTAATTAATTTACAGTTTTCCCACTATAAATCTGCAATTGATTCTAAGCAGGCTTTGTATCAAGAAACATAATATTTTTATGTGACTGCTGGGTGTCTCACGTAAGGTAAGCTATTGAGCTTTCACTCCACAGTAGGCTGAAAACAAACAAAAACACATTTTCTCAAACAATTCAGTTCCTCCTGGGTGTGCTTTTAGGATGTTGTGGATTTTTACTTTGCTGGCTGCAAGCCCTTATGACTCACTGCAGTAAGCAACTGGGAGCCACAATAAACAAAGCATGTGCTTTATACTTTGGTCTGTACGAGGGCGTGCTGAAAGTTCTCAGCCCAACCAACAAGAGAATGATGTGGATATGGTTCAATCAATAATCTGAAGCAACGTCTTAAACAGAGAATTTTGTTTTTGCAAATTGGCACTTACCTCCGGATCCTCTAACTGGCACCCTTGGCCGCCGATCACATGACAGTGCCGGTAAGAGAATTGCGCCTCGAGTGCCTTTGGCATTATTCACGCAAAGACAGACACCAGACATGTAGGCCTGAAAAAAACCCTGGCCTACATGTCTGGTGCCTTTCTTTGCCAGAGGATCCCCTCCACAGCCTGCGATCAGCTAATTGCAGTAGTGGACTCCCTGATCAGCTGAGCCAGCGGGACTCCCTGAAACCGTGGCTTTGGGGAGTCCTGCCAGCTCAGCTGATTGGGAATTTCCCTGCCGTGATCAGCTGATGGCAGGGAGATCCCTAATTCCTCTCCCTCCCTCCCTGACCTACTGATCCCCTACAGTACACCTCCAAGGAGAGACATCCCCACACAGTCCTTATGTACCTTTGATGAAAAGTTGGCTAGAGGGATGCACACTCCCTCCTGCTGGCAAGCCTACCACATCAAAATAGTGGGCCTTCACCGCCATGCCTTTTTTCAATTAATTTAGGTGTCGGTAGGGCCTTTCCTCCTTAATGAAATAAGATAGCACTCTTTTTAGCTACAATGGCAAAATAATGCTGAGCTGAGTTGGTTGAGCTGAGAACTATTCAGCACCCCCTCGTATTCTATAATATAAACTCAAGTGACATTTAAATTGGGGAATCTGCACAAAGAGATATTAACATCCATTAAAGCTGAACCCAGTTTGGGATTTTATTTTTTAATGTGCAAATCCCTAAACTACTGGGAATATCTATGAAGGGGTGCTGAAAAGTTCTTCAGGAAGCTAAATACCTGGCTCTTTTCCAGCTTAAGGAAGGTATTAAAGGGCTCCTTTTACACAGGTGGGCTAACGTTTTTAGCGCATGCACTGGATTAGCGCGCGTGGCATTTTAGCGCACGCTATTCCAAGTATTAAGGCCCTAATGCACCTTTGTAAAAGGAGCCCAAAGAGGAGGACAGGCTGTGAGTTAAAAACTAAACTAAACTAAACCTTAAGTTTGTATACCGCATCCTCTCCACAATCGTAGATGCTGAGATTAGTTGGGGAGAAGAGGAATTCATGAAGGTTTTGGGCGGCCGCCAATCACATGTCAATCATGCATCAGCATCCTAAAGAAAATCGTGTCTACATTGCTGAACAGATGCCTTAAATGTAGGCCAGCATTTTGCAGGTCTACATTTAAGACATCTGTCTCATGCTATGAAAATGGGTAGGAATTTTTAAGCACACCCAAGACCATTTCTGGGCAAAACCATGCCCAGACCCCATCTTGGGTGTGTTTAAGCATCCCTATACATCTCTGTAGATGCACAACACATGCCTACAATGTAGACATCCTTCCCTTTAAAAAGAAAAGTGCATCCCGATTGGCTGAGAGACGGCCGTAGGATGCTTACCACCGCCTACCATCAGGGCACACGTTTGCAGAATCAGGCCCTCTGTGTTTGCTATGTTAGCATGTGTTTATTTTTCTGATCATATGAAACTGCTGTGAACAAATAGTACTGATTAGCAGATGCTATCATTTTATTTTCTGTTTTGTTTTATTTTAGTTTAATGTGTTATTTGACTTAATGTTGGTTGTACACCACACTGAATTGGGTTAATCAGTGTTGCAAGATATAAATGTCCTTTATAAATATATAAATATGTAAGGGATCCTTTTACAAAGCCACCACAGTAGCAGCAGCTGCTGCTGCGATAATCACTCCGACGCCCATAGGGATTTAATGGGCATCGGAGCATTTGTTGCGTGGCAGCCACTACCAAGGCTTTGTAAAGGGGGGGGGGAGGTTATGTATGTTGAAAATGTCTTCATTGTGTAGAGACGGAAACAGAATTTATGGGGCCATAGAATAACATATATAAATTATTCTTTGCAAAATCATGAAGACAAATGTTGCAAGCTCAAGATACCATCTTAACACTGCATAACCCATACAGATTGAAAACCATTTCAATGCTCATTGCAAACAACTGTTAGAGCAATTAGTTCTGCAAGTAACCAGATCTGTTCAAATTTCATATAGATTATAAGTGATGCAAGGACAGATTGCTAGGATTATGTAGGAATGCAAATAGGACAATTGATATATAAAATTAAATGACTTCAATAAAAACTATATCCTTCTACTAGATATTCATTGATGTTATTATTATTATTTTTTTTTTTGGAATGGAACAGCCTGTTGCGCTTTTTATATTTACCGTTTTATTGCTTCTTCTTGTTTGCGGCGCTTTTCGTCTTTTTCTTTCAAGTAAGCTAGGTTTGTTTCGTTTCTCATACGGTCATTCTCTCGGGCAATGTCTGATGCATTCTGTATAACCAAGCCATCATAGGCCTTCATCCCCATGTCTTCAATGTATTGCAGAAAAGCATTCAGCGTGTCTTCGTTCTGGTTAGAATTCATGGTCTTGCAGGAGACGAACGACAGGAGGAAGCACCGCTTCCTGGAAGTTAAAGGAAGAAAGCACATTACAACTTCTTTTAATGGGAAAAAGCATTTGTTATTACAGCTTTTAATCATGTCCTTAACAAATTTGTTATTTCCATTTAGTCATCTACTGTGGGATATTCTGTACCAGTTATTGTCCAGAGTTACACTTCTCCCTCCATATTTGCGGTTTCGATTATTCACCGTTTTTAGCTTGCTGGCTCCTCCCCACAAAATTACATGTGCTTGCATTTACAGAGAAAATCACTGATTCCCAGCACTTTCTTCACCGTGTTTTGCCTCTCCTTCAGGAACAGGCCAGGTCTCCCACCATATTATTCGCGGTTTCACCATATTCACAATGGTTTTCAATAGAAAACAACGAATCACAAGTGAAAAAGTTATTTGCGTTTTTTTCTGTATTTGCGGTTCTGTTAATCCCCTATCACAGCAAATACGGAGGGAGAAGTGTACAACTAATAAATTCATTAGTCACGCTATGCCAATGAAGGGAGAGGAATTCCGAACAGTAAGACATGTGGAAGTTGTTAGTCCAATAAAAAGGTAATCATTCAATTGTAAATCACAAAGAAGGTAATATCAGTTTGCTGCCATTCTGAACAGCAAATTGATACTAAGGGCTCCTTTTACTAAGGTGCGCTAGCGTTTTTAGCGCATGCGTGAAATTACCACGCGCTAAACCACGTGGTACGCTTCTAGAATAATGCCAGCTCAATGCTGGTGTTAAGGTCTAGCACGCGCTATTCCGCGCGTTAAGGCCCTAATGCACCTTTGGAAAAGGAGCCCTAAATATCTTTGATTATCTATTAATCTATCTATTAAGCAGTAAATGTTTTCAGAACTGATAAGCCCACTCTTTCACACTGTTGTACAGTCACAAACTGAACATTCTCAGGATGCTTTTCAAAGGGATCAAGCCAGCTACGAAGTTACTAAGATGTTAACTTGCTAGTAGAGAATGACACGGTGACAAAATTCATCACCGTTCCCGTCCCCGCGGATAACCGCGGGAAATAATCCCATGCCATTTTTTAGTGCCTATTTCAGCCTCAGTCCTTCTACGCCAGCATTCTTCAAAGCAAAGCTTGAGAGTCAGTGGTTGTGGCCATTCATACTCTGATTCTTATGTGAGCCAAGGATAATGAAGCCATTGTGACATCACTGATGTGACTGGCTCTTAGGCACTGGTGGAATGAGGCATTATGACATCACAATATCTGCTCTGGATACCAGAGACTGTCATTCTGTAGTGTCTATCTCAGCCTCAATCCTTCTACACCAGCATTCTTCAGAGCAAAGCTTGAGGGTCAGTGGTTGTGGCCATTCATACTCTGATTCTTCCCTCTCTCCTTAAAGAATGACATGAAGATGGTTTACCGCGGTTATCCGCGGGGACGGGGACGGTGATGAATTTTGTCACCGTGTCATTCTCTACTTGCTAGCTCCCATAGGATAAATACTGCAGCCCTCAGGACACATCACTCTAGCTGAGCAATTTCCATAGATGAGTAGATTTAGATGCAGCAAATATGGGCCATCTTGAGTGCAAATAAAGGTCAGGAGAAGGAGGATATTGATTTCCCAATCTCCATGTATATTTTCAAGTGCACACAATAAGGACATGCTCAATGGATAGTTTCCTTGTAGCTAATTTTTTTAAGGGAAACAACCATATTTTAACTATATAATGTATCCTTTATATCTAGACAAACTGCATAACTAGTCAAACAGGCACAACTATACTTGTTGGCATTGCGATTCCATGAGCTACTCAAATGATCATTATTTCATGGACCTTTTTTTTTATGAAGCAAAGAGATTTAATTACTGTAACTCAAAGGTTCTGACCAGTCTCTTTACATCTCCCCTGGAACTCTTTTTTTAAAATCGGTGTAACATTGGCCACCCTCCAATCTTCAGGTACTACAGACGATTTTAGTGACAGGTTACAGATCACTAGCAATAGATCAGCAATTTCATGTTTTAGTTTTTTTCATTACCCTGGGATGTATACCGTCCTGTCTAGATGATTTATCACTCTTTAATTTGTTGATTTGGCTTAGTACATCTTCCAGGTTCACCGAGATTTCTTTCAATTCATCCTCCTCGTCACCCTGAATTTGCAGAAGCCAGTCAAAGAAGCCACTGAGCGCCAATCAGGCAGTGCCATAACGCGCTCCTGCTGGTTTCCGCTCAGCAGCAGAAGAAATCAGCTGCCACCAACTAGGAGGAGGTAGGAGGATGGGAAAGGGTGCACTGCAGAGCATGGGAGGGAGGGGGCCTGGGTACAGAGTATGACAGGGGTTGGGAGGAAAGGGAGCTGGGTGCAGAGTCTGACAGGGGAGGGAAGGAAGGAAGGAAGGGAGCTGAGTGAAGAGCCTGACAGGGGTTGGGAGGGAAGTGGGCTGGGTGCAGGGCCTGGCAGAGGAGAGAGGGGGACTGGGTGCAGAGCCCTTCAGGGAGAGGCTGGGTGCAGGGGTAAGGAGTTGGGAAGGCAGGGAGGACAGGTGCTCAGGGGGATTGGAAAGACAGATATTGCACGTATTGGGAGAGCATTGAGAAGTACAAATGCACTGGTTTGGGGGGTTAGGAAAGGAGGAAAAGAGAGATGCTGCACAGATAGAATAGTGGGAAGGGAGAGAAGTAAATGCTGATGATGGGGGGGAAGGAATGGAGAATTGTTGGACATAGGTGTGTGGCGTGAGAGGGAAAGAGAAATGATTTATATGGGGAAAGGAAGAAAGAGAGAGAATTGCTGGACATGATAGTGGTAGAGAGGAGGGAGGGAGAAATGTTACACTGGGAGGGAGGAGAGATGACCCAAAGAAGGGAGAGATGTCAGACCACTGGAATGGGAAGGAGGGGAGAGAGAGATGCCAGACCACAGAAAGGAGAGGAGAGAGATGTTAGACCTTGGGTAGACGGAAGGAAGGAGAGAGAGATGTCAGACCATATGAGGGGGGAAGGGGAAGACAGATATATCTGAATAAGGAAGAGGGATGAGATGGTTCATAGGGATGGAGAGGAAGGGGAGACAGAGGGAGAAGATGGTGCACAGTGATGGGTGCGACAGGGAAGAGATAAGAAGAAATGCTTCTTATGGAGTAGGGGAGAAGAAAGAGGGAGGAGATGGTACACATGGATAGATGGGAAGAGAAGGCATGGAAAAGTAGATTTTGAGAAGAAAGAGAAAAATGGAAGAAAGTTGAATGTTAAAAGTTAATACTTAAGGCAGATGTATGGCAGAAAGTGAAGGAGAGAGAAACAGCAAATGGATAAGGTGGCCCTTGATACACAGTTAACAGCACATACAGAAGGACGTGCAGCCAGACTGGGAAAGATGGTTTGAAAACTAAAATCACCAGGCAACAAAGGTAGGGGAAATGATTTTACTTTCAATTTAGTGATTGAATTGTGTCAATTTTGAGAAATTACATCTGCTGTCTATATTTTGCACTGTTCAGGAAGAAATGCATTTGTTTCTATTTCTCTGGGGGTTGTACTGCATGCAGAGTCTTGAATCTTAGTGCTTTGTTTGTATATATATTAATACTTTTAGTTTGTGATCGTGTATTTGCATAGGGGTTATCTGTGTTCTGCATGTGTGATGAAGGCCAGGTGTTCTGGTAGAAATGAATGTTGAGAAACATACAGTGTGCTTTGCATAGTTTAATTTTGTGGTTAACCATTATGCATTGTTAATAAGATTATATTGTGTGTATATATGAAAAATGAATGGAAAAAATTGTATTACAATTAGTACTATTATGGGGAGGAGTCAGGGGTAGAGATTGGGCGGGGCCTGGGTGGAGCTTGCGGGCCCCCCCCAAACATAAAAGCATTCCGCTGCCTATGCTCCTACCACAAAAAAGTCAGAAAGCCATTTTTATTACTAATAATAATTTTTTTCCTTATATACCGCCCAACCAGAAGTTCCGGGCGGTTCACAGCAAGAGAACTCAGACATATCAGCGAAGACACAAAATGCAGTAGAATTAAATGGAATACAATACTGTACAATACAATACAATGCAATGCAATATAATACAATGTAAAATCATTGCATAAATTTACCAAACAAATAGGTTTTCATCGATTTTCTGAACTCATACTAAGATTGGGATTGGGCAATTAGAGAACGCATCAAGAGCTCATTTTCCCCACTTGGAAAGCCAGAGTTTTGTCTAGAAAACTTTTAAAATGACAGCCTTTCAGAGGGGGGCACATAAACATGCCCGAGTTTCTTGTGTTCTTATTTGATATGAATAGTTTTAGTCAGGGCTGCCATCAGAAATTTCTGGGCCCATTACTGAGCAATCCTATTGGGCCCCCCACGCACCTCTTCCCACCCCCTACCTCCCCTTCTTCCATGGGCCGAATACATACATACTTTTCTCTGTCGCCGCACTCTTTGACCAAAAGATTTGTAAGCCTGCAACCACGTCAAGGTAGACTCTTTCAGCAGGGCCCTAACCTAACCTAAACTAAACTAATCTATACCTATCTATTCTAAACTAACATATGTCTAATACTGAACAAATAACAAACTAACAAACATCTGCATAATAAATAACTAATAAATAATAGTGCTAGTAGCTATAATTCACTTTTGAATGTAAAATCTCAGTTAAGGATTTCTTTTGACCTTTGTAGGCCAGAAGTAGATCACAATTGCACTGGAGGTCTCTGTTGCAGGATTAGCTGCTCTAATCGGATACCATCGAGCAGAAAAAGAATTCCGATTGATATTGATCAAACAGATTAATAAAAATGTACAAAATTATTTACAATCGATTATTTAATTGATCAGAACTGATTGATCTGACAAAATAATTAATGTGTCTGCTAGCCCTTACATATCTGACCGAGCACATATCTGAACATACATATCTGACCGCATATCTAAACATACACATCTGAGCGCATATCTGAACATACATATCTGACCGTATATGTGAGCACATATCTGAACATACATATCTGACCGCATATCTAAACATACACATCTGAGCGCATATCTAAACATACACATCTGAGCGCATATCTGAACATACACATCTGACCGTATATGTGAGCGCATATCTAAACATACACATCTGAGCACATATCTAAACATACACATCTGAGTGCATATCTGAACATACACATCTGTATGATCCCATCCTCCTTAGCTTGCCTATAGCTGCATCATGCATGTTAAAAATGTACGATATGTTAATATGAGCACCTTCCTTCCTTCCCATCCATCCTCCTCAGCCTGTCCTTACACATCCACCGCTGCATGTTAATGATGATGTATATGTTATGATGATAAATAAGTGCATATGTGCACATCATTAACATGCAGCTATGGATGAATATATAATGATGTTATGAGTGTGCACCTCTTCCTTCCCATCCTACTCAGCGTTTCACATACAGCATGTTACATTACACAGACTTTGTGTAATGTAACATGCTGTATGTGACATGCTAAGGAGGATGGAAAGGAAGAGGTGCACACTCATAACATCATTATATATTCATGAATCAATCTGATAATCATCACCACCAGGCTGTGTGTGTTATGGGATGAAGGAAGAAAGGTGCATGGGATGGAGGAAGAAAGGTGCATGTTTAAATTGCGCGGGGACAGAAATCCCGCCCGTCCCCGCCAAAGTCCCACCCGTCCCCACCCATCCCCGTGAGGACTCCCACCCGTCCCCACCCGTCCCCGCGAGGAATCCCTCCGTCCCTACGAGGAATCCCCTCCATCCCCGCCCGTCCCTATAAACTACAGAAATAGTTATTTCATTTAATTATACTACTGAATTAAAGGCTCTGGTAGAAACCCATTTAAAAATAAGCAAAAAGACTTTATTAATTTGGAAATATTAATTGGGAAGAATACATACTTTGTAAACGGGTTTCTACCAGAGCCTCTAATGTTTATAAATTTTTATCAACACAACTAATATACTACTTTATCATGAAGCAAAAAAAAAAAAAAGAATTTTTTTTCCTACCTTTGTTGCCTGGTTTCTGCTTTCCTCATGTTCTCATTTAATTCCTTCCATCCACTGGCTCTCTTCTTTCTATGTCTTCCATTTGCTCTGTTACTGTGCCTCTCCCTTTCTCCCCCATTCCAAATTGGTCTGGCACCCATCTTCTTCCCTCCGCTCCCCCCATAGTCTGGCATCTCTATCTTCTTCCCTGCCAGCGTCTTCTCCCCACTCTCTTCCCCATTTCCTTTCAGCGTCCTTCTCCCTCCCATCTTCCCCATGTCCTGTCAGCATCCTTCTCCCCCCTCTGTCTTCCACATGTGCTTTCAGTGTCCTTCTCCCCCTGTCTTCCCCATGTCCTTTGAGCATCCTTCTCCCCCCTCCCCATGTCCTTTCAGCGTCCTTCTCCACCCCTTTGTCTTCCCCATGTCCTTTCATCGTCCGTCTTCCCCATGTCCTTTCAGCGTCCTTCTCCCCCCTCTGTCTTCCCCATGTGCTTTCAGCGTCCTTCTCCCCCCTCAGTTTTACCCATTTCCCTTAAGCGTCTTTTCTTCTGCACTCCACCTTTCCTCCCTTTCTCCCTCCCTGCCCCTTACCTTTGTGACGCTTCCCCACCCGACCGACAACAGAACAGGCCCGGTCAGACAAACCTCCCTGCCCTGTAGCCGCAAATCTAAATTACCTTCTCACAGCAGCTGGAGTATTGAACCTGCTGTAAGAAGGTAATTTAGATTCGCTGCTACAGGGCAGGGAGGTTTGTCGGACGGGCCTGTTGTCGGTCGTTCAGGGGAAGCGCCACAAGGCTAAGGGAACCTGACCGGCTGTGCACACTCCCCCCCATGGCTGCACTGGGGCGTACCGCCCCCCCCCTTCGGTACATGACTGCCTTTTCCCTACCTGCCCTGCCGCAAGCAGCCGACCGGAAGTCTTCCCGATGTCAGCGCTGACGTCGGAGGAAGGGAGGGCTTTGCTTAAGCCCTCCTTCCGACGTCAGCGCTGACATCGGGAAGACTTCCGGTTGGCTGTGTGCTGCAGCAGGGCAGGTAAGGAGAAGGAGAGGAGACTATGCTTGCGACCCTGGGGGAGCCCGGGCCCCCTGTCAGCTCAGGGCCCCTGAATGCATGACTGGTAGTACTGCCCTGATGGCGGCCCTGGTTTTAGTTGGGTTGATAAGTATGATGGTAGTAGCCCTAAGATTGCTGTATAACAAATGCAGCCAAATTTAAAAATAACTCTAGCAAGCTCAACCAGATGTCCTTAGATTCTCAAAATCTCTAAGGATCATTTTTTTCTCTCCTTCTTTTCAATATCTATCTAATCATTGAAAAAAATACTTTATGAATTAATGCTAGGTTTTACTAAACTGCGGAAGAGTTTCTTACCTTGGCCTGGCGAGTTAAATGCCCCGACGCCCACAGGAATAGAATGAGTGTCAGAGCATTTACCTTGCTGGCCTGTGGTAAGAAGCTCTTCCTCTTTTTAGTAAATGGAGCCCTAAGTATTAGTGTATGGGCTGAATTGTGAGCTGACTCCCTTGTCTGCCCTCGTTAAGATTATCGACTCATCATGTTTTAGATTCTCTAATGCTTGTTTCCGATGAATTGTTAAATTATAAGATGGTCCCATAACATGTGTGTTGCCACCTTTGATGCAAGCTCAAACTATTAGAAAAATCGTTTATCGTCATTGGCATATTCTACACTTGCATCCTCAATTGAAAAACTAACCTAGGTTTGCGTACACCAGGGGGTGCAATTTAAAAGAAATATTGGCTGGCAACAAGAATAAGGTAATCATGAACGAATGCAGGGAGATGCATTATAAGTGCAACAGTTGTGTGTATTGCCCACATGCATTGGAGGTGGATAGGATTATTGTAACTAACTCGAATAAACAGTATTGTCTACGCACTTATTCAGATTGTGAGACAACTCAGGTAGTATATGTCCTTGTGGGAAGTGGTATGTGGGGCAAACAAAACGCAAAATAAAACATCGGATTACACAACATTTAAGTAATTTACGTTTAAACAAAGTTGATGCGTCCCCTAGTAATACATTGGAATCAATTGCAGCATATGGTGGAGGATTTAAAATTTATAGTGCTGATGACAATTAAATTGTGACATGGGGAGAATGTATCAGAGATTTTATTGGCTAAAGAACAAAGGTTGATACATCAATGGGATACTAAGGAACCAGGGGCCTTAATAGGAAGTTGAGTGGAATCTATTATGATAATGAGGTGGTCCACAAAGAGGAGGGAGACGGATTCTGTGTAAGCGCTGTTTGAGGTAAGATGGTAGAAACAGAGTGTACCAGCTGATTACCTGGTTTGGAACTACACCCGATTTCAGGCTGCAAAGGTAGTTTTAACAAGATTGCCAATCAGGCCTTAGGCTTCGGCGGGATGGGCTGGGAAGGGGCGGGCCCGCCTCATTTCGACGAGGCTTGCCTGCCGGCTGGACGTGCAAGACTCATCTCGCCGTAAGAACAGGTTTGGTGGAGTGCAGGTTTGGGGGTTGTTAGCGCCGGGGGGGTGGGGTGCTTCTTCGGGCAGGAGGGATTGGGCACCAGGAGGGATGCCAGCGATCGATATTGTCGGGGGGGGAGATCGGTAATGTCGGGGGGGGGGCGGTCGGTAGTGTGGGGGGGGCGGTCGGTAGTGTCAGGAGGGTGCGTCTTCGGGCAGGAGGGATTGGGCACCCTCCTGCCAGCGATCGGACAGGCCGCGGCCCGCTATACTTATAGCGGCAGAGAGATCCCTTGCCGTGATAAGTGTAGCGGGCCGTGTCTAATCTAGCCTGATTCTCTAACCTGCGTCTGTAACATGGACGCCGGTTTACAGAATCGGGGTTTAGTTTAGGCCGATTCTGAATAGGACATCTCTCCCGGGCGTCCTATACAGAATCAGACCTAGGTGTCTTGTGGGCCTCGCCTTCAATATAGGCGGCCTGCCTGGGGAGCATTTTTTTTTTTAAAACGTGCATCCCGATTGGCTGATTAGACAGCTGTAGGACGCCTACAGCTGCCTAAAATCGGGACGCACTTTTGGAGAATCAGGGCCTAAACGTTTAGCTCTGTGCTAGTTGATTGGTATACATAGAATATAATGGGCGCGTTAACATTTACTGCACGCTAATTGATTAGCGTGCCTTAGTAAAAGGACCCCTAGGTTAGGTATTTAAAATCACGTGTTCCTTATATGGCTGAATATTGACCTCAACTGTAGTTTATGTTATTGCTAAGGTTCTTCTTATTGCAAGGATTTTAATTTACTTGGGTTTTGTAGCATAGATTCCATAGAACTATATAGATGATGTTATGATTTATGTTTGATTATTGTGTTGTATCCATGTGTGTTTTTAATGAATTTATAGCCACTATGTTCTGCTTATTATTGTGAAATTGACACCATTGCTAACAGTGTATTTATGCTCAAGTACTGTTAACGCCATGTGTGCTAAATTTAGTGATAACGAAGTCCATAAATAAAAGATGTTACAAATACACAGGCAGCATGCTGAGAAATTTAAGGGCCAGATTTAAGAACAGGGCAACAGAAGAAAAATTACTACCGCCAATAAAAATAAAAAATAATAATTTTTAAAAAGTGCTCAAGTCACCTTATCTGCTCAGTTTAAAAAAAATAAAAAAAAAAATTCTTCAGTCAAAGTATATCATTTCCTACATTTTAGGGAGGGAAAATAACCTATAACAAAATTTTAATCAGACAAGGAAATCCTGTTTAAATGAGATGCCATTTACGATATATGCTGCAGCATGCAATAGGGGCTCCTTTTACAAAGTTGCGCTAGCGGTTTAATGCGTGTAATAGCGCACGTTAAACCACCGTCCGCGCTAGCCGCTACCACCTCCTCTTGAGCAGGCAGTAGTTTTTCGGCTAGCGTGGGGTCAGCGCGTGATTAAAAGTCGCATGCGCTAAAGCCGCTAACACGGCTTCATAAAAAGAGCCCTAGATCTCAGGGGTTAAAAATAAAACATATAATCAATAATAATAAAATGCTAGAGGCGCATGCGCTCTTGAAAATTCATGAGCGGTGGCGCCGTGAGGTGTGCTTCTGTGCCAGTCCTCACGGCGCCTGTTCGTGACTGTGCAGAAGACACCAGCGACTCCTCCCTCCCGCTCCTCTTCAAAGCGGCCTGCTGAGGTTCGCCAGCCGCTGTAGCGAACCTCGCAAGCCGCTCTCCACCTCCGTGCAGAAGAAGGAATCGCCGTGTCACCTCCCGCCCTCACTCGCCACTGCCGCCGCTGATCCTCCTCTTCAGAGCAGCCTGCGATCGTGGCCGGCTTTAAAGAACCTCGCAGGCCGCTCTCCAGCTTCAGTAGCACGCTCCCTCTGACGCACGGGATCGCGTCAGAGGGAACGTGCTACCGAGTTGGAGAGCAGCCTGCGAGGTTCGCTAAATCCGGCCACCATGATCGTAGGCTGCTTTGGTGAAGAGGAGCAGGCCAGAAGACGCCTGGATTTTGGGAGGGTAAGAAGGGAATCAATACCGGGAGCCAGGGGGAAAGGGAAATGGGGCTGCTTTGGGGGGAGGGGTGTGCTGGGGGGAGACAGAAGGGTCCATGGATAGGGAGATGGAAAGGGGGCTGCTTTGGGGGGAGGGGTGTGCTGGGGGGAGACAGAAGGGGTCATGGAGAGATAGAGAGAGGGAAAGGGGGCTGCTTTGGGGGGAGGTGTGCTGGGGACAGACAGCTTTGCTCGGGGGGGGGGGGAGACAGAAGAGGGCCATGGAGAGACAGTTAAGGAGAGGGAAAGGGGCCTGGTTGGGGGGGAGGTGTGTCCTGGGGGCAGACAGATTTGCTCAGGGGGGAGGGGGAGACAGAAGGATACAGACAGCAGCCAAGGAGAGAGAGAGATAAAGAAACACAGACAGACAGACAGACACATCTATTCTAGCACCCGTTAATGTAACGGGCTTAAAGACTAGTAAAGTAAATAATTAAATTAAAAGACCACCATTAAAAAATAGGACAGACCTAACTAACAAATACAATAAAATATATACTTTGCCACATTTGCAGGACAGCCCCTGAAAATCACCGTAAAGATCAGTAAATATGATAATTTGGGGGAATATCACATCCAAAAACTAATTGTAAAAAAATATGTATTTAAGATCATTGTAAAAACCTTTAAATTAGATGATACCATGGGTTAGGTGCTAGATACAAAAAAAAAAAAAAAAAAAAAGCTTTGGATCGAGCAAATTCCCATTTAGTCTTTCTAACAGGTAGAATTACTAACTTCTTGTCTTGAAGAGATCTCAACATGCATAATGGAGAATATGGAATAGTTAAAGAATTCAAATAACTACTACTATTACTATTAATTAGGCAGTAACAAATGTAATGATTTGTGTGTTAACATCAAGATTTTAAACTGAATCCTGTATGATATAAGTAACCAATGATGTTATATAAACAAAGCTATAACGTGGTCAAATTTACTTCTGTTATAACTATATTCTGTAGAGTTTGAAGATGTCTGAAATTAAACGTAAGCGGGGTCTTCTAGAAGTAGGGAGATCCTGGATTCTCTACAAGGAGATCTATTCCAGCAGTTGGTAATAGAACCAGTGCGGGATGGGGGTTATACTGGACTTAGTGCTTACAAACGGAGAAAATGTTTCTGAAGTTACAGTGGGCGATCATCTAGCATCCAGTGATCACTGCATAGTATGGTTTAATATTAAGACAGGTACAGAGAGGGCTCATTCAAAATAAAAGGCTCTACACTTTAAAAAACTAACTTTGTTTAGATGGGGGATTACGTCAAGGAATTGTTGTTTGGATGGGGACATCTGGAAGGAGTAGAAATGCATTGGGCAAAACTGAAAGGAGTTATTGTAAGGGTGACAAACCTTTTTGCGAGGCAAGTAAGTAAAAGTAAGAGGAAAAGAAGGCCACTTTTGTTCTCAAAAGTAGTAGCTGAGAAGGTAAGAAATAAGCTTTCACAAACTACAAAAGCTTTTATAAACTACAAAAGATCACAGAAAGCTTTCATAAACTACAAAAGATCACAGAAAGTGGAACACAGGTAAAAATATCTGGAAAAGTTAAGAGAGGCTGGTCGCGTAGTCAGGAAAGCAAAGATACAAATGGAAGAAAAAATAGTTGACACGATAAAACGGGGAGACAAGACATTTTTTAGATGTATCAGTGATAAGAAGAAGTGCAAAAGTGGCATTGTGAGACTCAAAAGTGGAGGAGAGAAATATGTAGAAGCTGATAAAAAAAAAAGGCTGAATTGCTTAACAAATATTTCTGCTCTGTGTTCACAGCTGAAGCACCAGAAGTGGGACCGCAGAATACAAATATGAATAGGGATGGAGTAGTAGTAGACCCCCGATTCATTTTCAGAGGGTTGTGTTCATGAGGAGTTAGGGATGGGGATGGATGGTGTACATCTGAGTGTGCTGAAGGAAGTTAGGAAAGTTCTGGTGGCTTCACTGACTGACCTTTTCAACACTTCTCTAGAGTTAGGAGTAGTACTGGAGGACTAGAGAAGGGTGGTTGTGGTCCCTTTACACAAAAGTGGAAGTAAGGAAGAAGTAGGGAATTATAGGCCAGTAAGTCTGACTTCTGTGGTAAGCAAATTAATGGAAACGCTTTTAAAACAGAGAATGGTGAACTTTCTGGAATCTGGTGGATTACAGGACCGGAGGCAACATGGATTCACTAGAGGTAGGTCTTGGCAGTGGCGTACCAAGGGGGGGCGGGGGGGGGGGCGGGTGCTCCCCAGGTGCCAGCCCTAAGGGGGTGCTCCCGGCCTTGCCGTTCAGTCCCCCCCCACCCCCGAAGGACCGCTCGCCCCACTGACCTTCCTGCACCACCTGTGAAGCAGCCCGCAGCAGGATCGCGAAGTCAGCATCAGCGATCCCTGCGCTGCTTAGGCGCTGCTTCCTGCGCCGCGATCCCGCCCCTCCTCTGATGTCAGAGGAGGGGCGGGACTGTGGCGTAGGAAGCAGCGCAGGGATCGCTGACGCTGACTTTGCGATCCTGCTGCGGCTGCTTCATAGGTGGTGCGGGGAGGCCAGGGGGGCGAGCGGTCCTTCGGGGTGGGTCGGGGCATCAGGCCTTCAGGGTGGGGCGGGCGGGCAGGCAGGCAGGCTTTCAAGGGGGAGGAGGTGACAGGCAGGCAGGCAGGCCTTCAATGGGTACAGGCCTTCAAGGGGGGGAGGACAGGCCTTCAATGGGGGGAAAGGCAGGCAGGCCTTCAAGGCGGGGACAGGCCTTCAAGGGGGGGACAGGCCTTCGGGGGGGTGCAGACCTTCAAGGGAGTGCAGGCCTTCAAGGGGGGGTGTAGGCCTTCAAGGGGGACACAGGCCTTCAAGGGGGGGAAAGGCAGGCAGGCAGGCCTTCAAGGGGGGACAGGCCTTCAAGGGGGGGAAAGGCAGGCAGGCAGGCCTTCAAGGGGGGACAGGCCTACAAGGGGGAGAGAAGCTACAAGGGGGTGGGACAGGCCTTCAAGTGGGGGACAGGCCTTCGGGGGGGTGCAGACCTTCAAGGGGGGGACAGGCAGGCAGGCCTTCAAGGGGGGGACAGGCCTACAAGGGGATGGGACAGGCCTTCAAGGGGGGTGCAGGCCTTCAAGGGGGGTGCAGGCCTTCAAGGGGGGGACAGGCAGACCTTTAAGGGGGGACAGGCCTTTGGGGGGGACCATGATTTAGAAGTACACGGAGGGAAGGGGGTGTTCAAAGAGACGTGCATATGCCAAACTTTGGGGGGGGAAGAAATAATGGGTCTGAAAATAGAGGAGAGGGAGAGAGATGATGGACCATGGGATTTAGGGAGGGAAGGAACAGAAAGGGAGAGAAATTGGACACAAGGGATGGTGTGGAGGAGGGATAGAGATACTGGATAGGAGGGTAATTAGGAAAAGAAAGGGAGAGATTGTGGACTCTGGGGTGGTGGGGAAGGAGGGAGAGATGCCGGATGAAAGGGTATTTAAGAAAAGGTGGATCTGTGGAGGGAGATGAAAAAAGGAAAGATACCAGACTTCCTGGGAAGGGAAGGGAAATGGAAAGGGAGGACAGAGTTGGCAGATGGATGGTTAGCATGCAGAAAGAAGGAGACCCTGGCAAGCAAGTTATCAGAAGAAAACCAGAGCCTTGAACCAACAAGATTTGAAATATAACCAGACAACAAAAGGTAGAAAAATTAATTTTATTTTCTGTTTTGTGATTATAATATGTCAGATTTGAAATGTGTATCCTGACAGAGCTGGTGTTGGACTGCAAACGTGAGCTAGGATTTAACAGAGAGAGGAAAAGTCCTTTTTGTTTCTTTATTTTATTTACACCACAGCGCTAGTGTGGTTAGGAGAAGCCAAAGGGGGTGAAAAAGCTATAAAACCCACCAGGAGTTTTGAAAAAAATCACCCAACTGGGCAGGAAAATCGAATTGAAAAACCAATTCAATAGGCTGAATCGAATCAAAAAATTTTTTCCTGAATCTGGCAGCATTAGTTTGCGCTACTATCTTATACTTTAGGACCTGGGATTGGGGAGAGATGGCATCCTCAGTACTTTATAATGCAAGTGAAACGAGGATTTGGTCAGACTTTTGAAGGGTCTGCAGAAAAAAAATATTGTATAGGCCGGGGACATGAGACAGCAGGAAATGGGAACTTTTCTTCCTTCTATTTTTGTGAATGGAAAGGCTGAGGATGTCAGAGAGTTCAGTTAAAATATGTGCTTTATAAGAAAATATAATAATGTGTTTTATAAAGTTTATAGCATAGCTGGCCTACCCAGTGAGGTGTTCCTAGTGGTGATGGTGGCAGCGTGTCAATGTGTTGAGAGGAAGAGGTGGTCTGGGAAATTCTGCTGAGCAAACTCCGGGCCCATTTCCATCCCCCAGTTAGTCCACTCCACTCAACTGATTCACACACTGAGTGGGTCTTTGGGTGTTGTTTTGGGATCTCTTCCAGTGGTTTATCTCCTTCTGATCCAAGGAAGGAAACTTTGTTATCCTTAGCATTGACCTACAGAATATGTTTGTAACAGCGCTGCTTGTGTGGCATTAGGCTATGTAGTGATCGAAAGAAAAAAACAGACCTTTGCACATTTTTGCACTATATGGTGGGTGTATGAGGAGATTCACATTTCCTGCACAGCTAAGTCCATGTGAAGTTACCTTGTGCTGTATTTGACATCTAGCAAGGTCTCTGTTTGAAAGGAAAGATCTGAACTTAAAAATGAAGTGGCCAGAAGTTATGGTAAAAGCAGATAGTGTAGCTGGTTTTAAGAAAGATTTGGACAAATTCCTGGAGGAAAAGTCCATAATCTGTTATTAAGACATGGGGGAAGTGTCTGCTTGCCCTGGATCGGTAGCATGGAATGTTGCTACTCTTTGGGTTTTGACCAGGTATTAGTGTCCTGGATTGGCTACCATGAGAATGGGCTACTGGGCATGATGGACCATTGGTCTGACCCAGTTAGGCTATTCTTATGTTATGTTCTCATCTGTAGGGGCCTTTGTTTTCACTTCTTATTTTAATGTATTTTTTTTTCTGGGAACTTATCAGTGTTTTTTATAATGGGAACAAAAATGGAAGAGAATTAATGTGTGTGGGATGAGGGGGTAACTAATTTCTTCAGCTAAATAATTCAATCCACTTCAAACAGACATAGGAGAACTCACGCACCATTCACACACCCTCCAACCAAAAACATCAAAAGAAAAAAACTGTTCGACAACCTCCTAGCCATTCGAGCTGCAACACTCGACCCCCAACTCTACAACCAATTGACATCGACCACAGACTGCAAAACCTTCAAAAAGAAATAAAAACCCTTCTATTCAAAAAACACATAAAACCGAACTAACACAATCAGAACTGTCCCAAGCATCACCTGCAACTACTCCATATGTACTTCTGATGTCATGACAATTCAGACATAATTTATGTTATGTTATGTTTGGAATATAAGAAAATTTTCACTGCCTGTTTCTATTCTGACCATTTATTCTGTTTCATGGTCATTACAAAAAATATTTTTTTACATAGGGGGGGGTGTCAAAAAATGATGGGCCCCGGGTGCCAAATACCCTAGGTACGCCACTGGGTCTTGGCAGACAAATCTGATCAATTTCTTTGACTAGGTGACCAGAGAATTGGATAGAGGGATTGCACTAGATATGGTGTATTTAGATTTTAACAAAGCCTTTGACAGTGCTCCACACAGCCATCTAATAAATAAAATGAGTGCCCTTAGGATGGGCTCTAAAATGACGGGCTGGGTCAGGAACTGGTTGAGTGGAAGATGATAGAGGGTAGTGGTCAATGGAGATTACTCTGAGGAAGGGGGTGTTACCTGTGGTGTGCATCAAGGTTCTGAAATTGGGCTTATTGTTTTTAACATTTTTATAAGCGATATTGCTGAAAGGCTGTCAGGTAAGATTTGCCTCTTTGTGGATGATACCAAAACCTGCAATAGAGTAGACATCCCATATGGTGTGAATAACATGAAGAAAGATCTAGTGAAGCTTGAAGAATGATCTGAAATTTGACAGCTAAAATTTATTGCTAAGAAATGCAAGGTCAAGCATTTTGGCTGCTAAAACATGAAGGAATGGTACAGTTTAGGGGGACTTGGTGCGATTGTATGTGATGGCCTTAAAGTGGCCAAACAGGCTGAAAAAGTGATGGCAAAAGCTAGAATGATGCTAGGGTGCTTAGGAAGAGGTATGGCCAGTAGGAAAAAGGAGGTACTGATGCTCCTGTACAAGACTCTGGTGAGACCTCATTTAGAATATTGTGCACAATTCTGGAGACTGCACCTGTGAAAAGATAGAAAAAGGATGGAGTTGGTCCAGAGTAAGGCTACTAAAATAATGCATGGTCTTCATCATAAGGCATATGGGGACAGACTTAAAGGTATCAATATGTATACTTTGGAGGAAAGGCATAAGAGGGGAGATAAAGAGTTAAGATTGATGTTTTTGTTATTATATGACTTCTAGTTTTTATTGTAAACCACCATGAAGCCCATTGGGCCACCTGAGCGGTATCAAATGTAATAAAGCCTATGACTAAAAGCCTTGAGCAACAGAAAAGATCTTTGTCAATAGTATAAAAACAAGAAATATCCATATATTCCCAAATGTTTCTTGGGACACACAAAAGCGAAGATGTCAGTTTTTGCTTTTGAAACCAGGAGTTACTCATATCAGAGGGACTTTTTGAGACATCCGTGCACATGTACAGTAAGGTACCGATCCTTGAAATATGTATTTCATGAACCTTCCCACCTAATCATTTTTCTGTCTATGAAGTACCTTGAAGGAGTATTTATTTAAAAATTTATATACCGCATATAACTATGCGGTTTCCATATCACATACATAAATTCTTATTTCCCTCCGATTATCATATATAGCATAGACATGTCAAGACAACATCGTTAATCATCCCTGTTATAATAGGGATAGAGCACAAATTCAATCAATTCAGAAGTACAAACAAGCTTAGAGCTCTTAGAATGATTTTTCAGTTCTCTGGGAACCAGGTGTTATATGACATACCTTGCCTTTATTTTTTTTTCTAGTTAATCTAGTAATTTCCTATTGAACTCTAAGTAATCTTGGATCAAAATGATGGACTTGAGAAGAATTAGTTTATTATGTTTCTTTACATTTTTTTTCTGTATTTCTTTGATATGTATAAGACTATCCCCCTCTTTTACGAAACTGCGATCGCAGTTTCTAGCGTGGGGAGCCGCGCTGAATGGCCCATGCTGCTCCTGACGTTCATAGGAACTCAATGAGCATTGGGATCAGCGCGGGGCCATTCAGCGTGGCTCCCCGCGCTAGATACTGCGATCGCAGTTTCATAAAAGGAGGCCTAAATAAAAATAAACTGAGAAATATAGTTTCATATACTTAAGAATATAAGAATAGCCATACTGGGTCAGACCAGTAATCCATCGAACCCAGTATCCTGTTTCCACAGTGGCCATATGACTGTTTATACAACTTTCTCAACAACTGGTGCATTATTTTCTTCTAGGTGCATAATTCTACAGTATTTCTTTATGTCTGAATTTAGTCATTGTATACGTGGTCTGCTTGTTGGCTCACTGGGAGTGCTATGTGCTGCTGTGTGGAAGACCTAGATTAGTTAGTTTCCAGATGTAGCATCTGTTCCCCATTGTAGTTAAATTTTCATCATTTGAGCAATGGTGTCTCAACCATAGCACAGATTTATTATCTACTAGTCTTACTCAGGGTAGCACAGCTGTCACCTGTGATTTTTGTCTATAGTAATATAGTAAATGACGACAGATAAAGTCCTGAACGGTTCATCCTGTCTGCCATTAGTTATACCCATTACAAATTCATGTGGCACAGTGGTTAAAGCTTCAGCCTCAGTACCCTGAGGTTGTGGGTTCAAACCCACGCTGCTCCTTGTGACCCTGGGCAAGTCACTTAATCCCCCCATTGCCCCAGGTACGATAGATAGATTGTGAGCCCACTGGGACAGAGAGGGAAAACTGCTCAAATACCTGAATAAATGCATGTAAACCGTTCTGAGCTCCCCTGGGAGAACGGTATAGAAAATTGAATGATTAAATTAACTTATCTCTTCTTTGATATTTCTGGGTCATAGACTGTAAAGTCCATCTGGTATTGTCTTAGGTTCCGAATGCTGAAGTTGCCATCCAAGCTCAGACAAAGCTGCCAAGGAATGTCACTACAGCACCTGGGCCAGGTTGGGGTTATAAAAGGACTACAGGATATCATAACAAATTGCAGATTAGGGATGGACAGCCAGAACATTTTCATTTCATATCATTTTTCATGTCATTTCTGAGAATGTTTTATTCGGTTTTGTCTTTTCTTTTTTAATCACAGGAGCGAAACGGGTCCCCATTGGGATATAAATGCTTGCCTAACTTATACTGTATTTGAAATTTTGATCTTCACATTATTGTTTAAGATGAATAAAACATATTATGATAATAAGCACAGGATATTGGTTGCAATGGAGGGGTTTTTTTTGCTGATGAAGGAGAATTAGTCTTATTAAAAGATGGCCATTTTTATTGCTCAGCGTCATAGCACACCTATGTGCATCTGAGGCTTTTTTGCCTCGTAGATTGAGATCAGTCTTTTGCTAATCTTGCTGGTGCAATTTTGAGAGCTCTTGTTTAGATTTAATTATTAAGGGAAACACATGACAATGGTTTTGATGGTGAGCACATAGCAAATTTAACCCCCCCCCCCCCCCTTGTTCTGAGAATTACAGTTTAGGACAGTGGTTCCCAACCCTGTCCTGGAGGAACACCAGGCCAATTGGGTTTTCAGGCTAGCCCTAATGAATATGCATGAAGCAAATTTGCATGCCTATCACTTCCATCATATGCAAATCTCTCTCATGCATATTCATTAGGGCTAGCCTGAAAACCCGATTGGCCTGGTGTTCCTCCAGGACAGGGTTGGGAATCACTGGTTTAGGAAACCTTCCCCCAGCTGTCTGTTTTCCACCCTCAGCTGTCCATTCTGCAGCGGATCGGCATTATGGTGCAGCTAACTGCAGATCCTTATAACATCTGTTAAAACTCCACTTTACAAAAAAAAAAAAAAAAAGAGCCTAACACCAAGACTCCTGAGGAAGGCCGATTAGGCCGAAACATGTGCGTGTCAAGCCATCGCACTTATTAATCCACTCAAAGATTTCTCAAACTATTGTTTAAATTTATATCATGCTTTATGAAGCAGCTTATAATACTTTTAAAAGACACAAGAATGCCACTTGTCTGCTTGTTGGTTCCTGCAGTACAATGTGGCAGCACTCGTCACTGGCTCACCCAAATGTGTCCTCTATTCTATGCTAATCTCTTATTTTCTTTTTTTATATTCTTCACACTGTTTCTAATTCTAATTTTTCATACTGTTTCTGTGCTCTTTAATAACTAAATAAATATGCTAATATTTTTAAAGTCATTTCCAGAATCTCAATTCATTGAATTTTTATCTCTTTCATATGTTTTCTTAGTCATTTCATTCATTTCAATACTTTATCATTCTTTCTCATTCATTTTCAAGTAATATACTGAACATTTCTTATCCCCTAGATAACTTAGCTTTGTTAGTGCAATGTCGCTGTTACACTACGCCCCACCAACGCGTTTCGTATCTTCCTCAGGACGGGGGAAGTGTCTTAACAACTGCATTTCATTCATTCGCTTTCTCACGCTGCTTACAATATGTCATCCAACATTTTGGATTTCAAAGCAGCTCCTGATTGGATAAGGCCCGACTTATTGCAGGAAGAGGCGGTCAGAGCATACAGCGAGTGATTTCCTGCACTCGCCTCGGCGGTTCGCGGTCGGAAAATACCGCAAATGACCAGGACCGTGAACCACCGACTGCGAACGACCAGGGGAACACTATATATATATATATATATATATATATATATATAATAGTGTGTACAATTCAGGAGAAGCGTATACACACACACGTCTCCTGAATTGTACACAATATTCTAAATGAGATCTCACCAGTCTTAAACAGGGGCATCAATACCTCCTTTTTCCTACTGGCCATTCCTCTCCCTATGCATTCCAGCATCCTTCTAGTTTTCACCGTTACCTTTTCAACCTGTTTGGCCACCTTAAAATCATCACATACTATTAAACCCAAGTCCTGCTTCTATTTCATGCACAAAAGTTCTTCTCCTCCTAAACTGTACTGTTCTCTCAGGTTTTTTGCATTGATAGCAAGTCAATTAGACTATTGTAATTCTATGTATAATGGAATGAGCAAAAATTGTTTAGCTAAGTTGCAGTTAGTACAAAATATAGCTGTAAAGTTGATAGTGGGTAAGAAAAAAAAAAAAATCAGACCATGTAACACCCACCTGTATATTGGTTGATTTGCATTGGCTGTCCATTGCAGAAAGAATTACTTTTAAAGTCTTTTATTTTATATTTAAACATTTGCAGTGGAATGTTCCAAAATACTTATTAGATAAGCTGATGGAATATGAACCTTCATGTTTTTTTGCACTCATCTCAGAAGCATTTATTTCAATTACCATCTTTGGATAAAGTGAGATTGATTAAAACACAAAAAAGGGCATTTTATTATCCAGGGTTAAGTTTGTGGAATAAACTGCCATCTAAAACAGAATCTATGCAAAGCTATATGAATTTTCTGAAATTATTAAAAACATGGTCATGTAATTTGACTCAGATTGGTATGAAGATATGCCAGCAGCCATAGTAATATATTGACATCTACTGATATGTATTGAATATTGTAATAATAGGATTATTAATATGGAGGGGGGAGAGATTGATTTCTCACATGTTTCTCTTTTATATGATAATTTTTTTCCTTTTTTATGATGATAATTTTATTGTATTATGTGATGTTTAGTATTGCTCTAGCATTTTGGTTTGAGCGGTATAGCAAGTATTAAAATCATATCAAATCAAATGCATGACCTTGCATTTCTTAGCATTAAATCTTAGCCGCCAAATTTCAGACCATTCCTCGAGCTTCACTAGGTCCTTCCTCATATTATCCACACCACCAGGGGTTTCTACTCTATTGCAGATTTTGTTATCCTCCACAAAGAGTCAAATCTTACCAGACAACCCTTCAGCAATATTGCTTACAAAAATGTTAACAAGAACAGGCCCAGGAACCAAACCAAATCATAGAAACATAGAAATAGACGGCAGATAAGGGCCACGGCCCATCAAGTCTGCCCACTCCAATAACCCTCCCTATCTATCTTTGCAGATAGATCCCACATGTCTGTCCCATCTTGCCTTAAAATCTGGCACGCTGCTGGCCTCAATAACCTGAAGTGGAAGACTATTCCAGCTATCAACCACCCTTTCGGTGAAGAATAATTTCCTAGTGTCACCGTGCAGTTTCCCGCCCCTGATTTTCCACTGATGCCTCCTTGTTGCCGCGGAACCCTTGAAGAAGAAGATATCCTCTTCCACCTCGATGCGACCTGTGAGGTACTTGAATGTCTCGATCATATCTCCCCTCTCTCTACGTTCCTCGAGTGAGTAGAGCTGCAACTTCCCTAACCGCTCTTCGTACGGGAGCTCCTTGAGTCCTGAGACCATCCTGGTGGCCATTCTCTGGACCGATTCCAATCTCAGCACATCCTTGCGGTAATGTGGCCTCCAAAATTGCACACAGTACTCCAGGTGCGGTCTCACCATGGATCTATACAGTGGCATAATGACTTCAGGTTTACGGCTGACGAAACTCCTGCGTATGCAACCTATGATTTACCTTGCTTTGGATGAAGCTTGCTCTACTTGATTTGCAGACTTCATGTCTTCCCTGACAATCACCCCTAGGTCTCTTTCTGCTTCAGTTTTTGTCAAGATCTCGCCATTTAGTGTGTAAATCCTGCATGGATTTCGGCTTCCCAGGTGCATGACTTTGCATTTTTTGCCATTGAAACTGAGTTGCCAGGACCTAGACCATCGTTCCAGTAGAAGTAGGTCATGCATCATATCGTCTGCCATTGAATTTTTGTCTGTTGTGCTTTTGCTCACTACATTACTTAGTTTGGCATCATCGGCTAATAATGTTATTCTACCTCGGAGCCCTTCTGTCAAGTCTCTTATGTACATGTTGAACAAGATCGGGCTCAGGACGGAGCCCTGTGGCACTCCACTTATCACCTCTGACATTTTGGAGGGGGTGCCATTCACCACTACCCTCTGAAGCCTACCTCCAAGTCAATGTGTCACCCAAACCTAAAGAACTCATCTTGCTCAGCAACCTGCGGTGTGGTACGCTATCAAATGCTTTGCTGAAATCCAGGTAGACGATGTCCAGGGACTCACCAGTATCCAGTTTCCTCATCACCCAGTCAAAGAAGCTGATCAGGTTGGATTGGCAGGATCTCCCCTTAGTAAATCCATGTTGGCGGGGATCCCGTAGATTCTCCTCGTCCATGATCCTATCCAATTCGCGTTTGATTAGGGTTTCCATTAGTTTGCTCACTATTGATGTGAGACTCACTGGTCTGTAGTTAGCCTTTCTTGTGGAGTGGAATGACGTTAGCTGTCTTCCAGTCCATCGGGACGATACCTGTACTAAAGGAGAAATTGAAGAGCGCGGATAGCGGTTCCGCTAGGACATCACCCAACTCCCTGAGCACCCTAGGGTGTAGGTTGTCAGGCCCCATTGCCTTGTTGACTTTGATTTTTGACAGCTCGCAGTAGACGCTGTCAAAATCAAACAAGAAGAAACATTTGAATCCAAAAGAAAGGTGTCCTAAGTTAGAACTGTTTCAGTCATGTCCAGGGTATAAAAAGGAGCCCTGACTAAGTAGCTAATCACTGGAGCAATTAAGGCATGACCCATCCATAATCTCCCAATGATTATTACCCTACTCCCTCACCCCTAAAAGTAACACCAAAAAGGAAAACTGGGCTCCCTGACAATATCCGGTATTATGGACATTTTGAAGAGAGCAGTTAACAAGTTTGAAGGGTAGAAAGTACATCTTACTTCACTTTGCCCAATTTTGCATTATATGTTTATTGGTGTATAGTGAAATTTGTTTATAACCCAGTGTTTCAGAAATTTTTGTTAGGAGTTTAGACTGTTTTTGATTTTGCAATGTATGTTTATTTTTGTGTAGCAATAATGCTATTTATAACCTGCCTTGAACTCTGTTTTAGGAGGCTTTGTGGGCTATATGAGGGATGCTGAAAAGTTCTCATCCAAGGAGAATGGCGTAGATATGGTTCAAACAATGATCTGAAACAATGTAAAAACACTCTTTTCTGCTACAGTAGCAAAATAACACTCAGAATTTAGGAAGTTGATTGGTTGGCTGAGAACTTTTCAGCACCCCCTCATATGTAATAAAAGTAAGCCAAGTATAGGACAATAAAGCTATTGTGACATCACTGATGAGGTTGGCTCTTATTGGTGGAATGAGACATTATGACATCACAATCTCAGCTCTGATTACCAGAAACTGAAATTCTTCACATTATCAGGGGTTGCTGAAAAGTTTTCAGCACAACCAAGAAGAGAATGATGTAGATATAGTTCAATCGATGATCTGAAACAGAATATAAATCTGAAACAATGTAAAAGCAGAATTTTGTTTCTGCAAATAGGAACTTAACGAAATAAGATAACACTCTTTTCAGCTACAATAGAAAAATAATGCTCAGAATTTAGGAAGTTGTTGGTTGGGCTGAGAACTTTGCAGCACACCCTCGTAAGATTACATAAAACATAACATCTGCATTAATTGTAAGTAAACAGTGCACAGTAAAGAACATTTTTGTGTGGTAACTGCAGAAGACATGTAAGGCACAGCCCCATCAGGTTGCACACAGCCTCTGCACTTACCTTGTGTTAGTTTGTGCTGTTAAAGTGTGGTAAGAACAAAAACTTACAATACTTTAGTAAATAGGCCCCTTAGCCTTCTACTATTAGCCTTAAAATGTACTTGCAAGATGCAATGTGTTTCAAGAGCCTACTAACACTGTAGGCCTCTTCTATCAAACTGCGCTAGCAGTTTTTAGCGCAAAGAGCAACGCTGAATGGCCTACGCTGCTCCCGACTCTCATAGGAGCTCTATGAGCGCCGGGAGCAGCGTGGGCCATTCAGCGCGGCTCATCACACTACAAACCGCTAGCACCGTTTGATAGAAGAGGCCCTGTGTGAAGTGTGATGGCAAATATTGCTAATAAAATATTATACTCTACTTTTTGAAGTTATTTTATGGTTTTGATATCTAGTTTTGTTAATGTTGTGTGCTTGTTTTCTGTATACTCTGGAAAACACGGAATGTGAACAAAATGGTTATTTGTCTTCATTTGCTAACTTTCAAATATCTTGGACTTTATTCCAGCATTACAAATTCTCCCTTTCCTTATGCATAGGGGCCCAAATTCTGTAACTGGCACCATTTCAATGTAAGTTGTCAAAAAAAAAAAAAAAATTATATAGTAGCTTATGTATATCTTTCCTCTTGCCAATTTGCACCATGTAATCACTGACCGCCCTGTGATCTCTTCTTTAATTTCTACACTGTAATTCGCTGTAATCTCTTCTTTATCTGTACACAGTAATTCGCTGACTGTACAGCTAATCTTCTCTGTGAACCGCCTAGAAGTCGCAAGATTATGGTGGTATAGAAAAATAAAGTTATTATTATTAATGTTAGGTGCCTATTTTGCAGGCACCTATCTAAATTGAATAGCAAGCTCAATTAAGCTTTTTAATCAGCAATAATTGAAACTTAGGCACCTATCAAGAAAGAGTGATTCTGTAACAAGGCGCCTCTAAAAATGTAGGCGGACTAAAAGTAATAGGAGTCATGTATGTTAGGCATGGACATGGCTTCGTGTTAGACGACTTGTTACAGAATCGCTGTTCTTAAGCGTGCTTAAGCGCTCGCCTAACTTTTAGTTGTGCCTAGAGCTGGCCTATTTATTGGGTGCTTCCAAAATAGGTGCCGCTCAGCGTGATCCACTAAACAGCACCCATTTTTACTTGAATCGCGCCGAACCGTGCCTATTTCGGTGCCTAACTTTTGTGCGCTTCTTATGGAATTTGCCCCAGGGTGATCAACACTGTGATCTGTAATCAGGCATTTCTAAATTGTGACCTTTTCATCCACTTGCTAATTGGACGTACACTCAGCCCCAGGACACATAAAGGTAGCTCTCACCGTGCTAATGCCATCGAAACACAGCTGTGCGGCTCTGAAAATGAAAATGTTTAACACAAGCTGCAGGAGCTCATCAGAATCTGTCAATGCTGATTTTTAAAAATACAAATGAATGGAGGGTGGCATATTAATTTCCATATGAGAAAGAAGAGAATGCCATAGTTTACAGATATATGTAGTAAAAACGATGATTTTGCAAGGCCATTATTGAAATAATATAGTATTCCTATTCGACCTACTTTAGCAAAGATCATTTACTTACAGACACACACATGTGATTTCAGTTCTGGGAGAACTCTGTGCTTCTAACTAGTAAGTGGTGCTTTATTAGTTTGCAAATTAATTTTTGAAGGACAATTACAGAAGTAGATTAGCCATATCCAATTTTATTAAACTGCTGATTGTGAGGTACCTTGATAGTGGGGGGAGGGGGATTGCATAGTATAAATGTTGTAATAGTTCTTTTTTTAAAAAAAATTGAATCAATATAATACTCTTTCAAATGGATCAGAGCAAATGAGATTTCAAGACCACTCAGGACCCTTCTTTGGAGACATTAACCACTGTCCTTATGTTGGTTCAATAAAGACGTTTCAGCTTTCAAAGAAAGTACTATTGACTTCAAGAAACACAGTCCAATAAAATGTTTATATTGGATTTTTATAACCAATATATCCCAAATATTTCCAGAGTACCTGACATTCTACAGTGAAGTTTCTATAGGTCAGTTTTTATAGAAACTTTTCAATTTAGTGTAGCTGTTACTCTATGCATCAAAGAAGAACATGCTTTTCCAAGGTGTTGATGTGTTTGCATGCATACGACTGCCATGTAGTGTCTTCTACAGCTAAGGAATGCATTTTCAAGGGCAGCAGCCCTCAACATTTGACCCCAGAAATCAAGCTGTGATTTAATCATTCTCTGAACTCTGTCATTTTGTCTCTCTTTGGTTTTTAGAAAACAGTCTTATAATCTCCTACTTTTAGTCAAATTCTATCTACAATTTGTGTTCATTCTTTTCCATACTACAGCACAGTGACACCTGAATGATAAACCTATAATGCTTTTTTTACAAGTGCTATTAGGTCCATCTTCCAAAGAAATGAGGGTGAAATTTGCACAACTTGTTTCTAAAAATATTGGCAGTTTATTATTGTATACAAGGAGACCAATCCCTAGGATGACAGTTGCAGAATATCAGGCTAGGAGAACAGAAGAATGTCTCTGTTAAAATGTAATATCTCTATTGTGTAATCAGGTAATCCCAATAGTATAATACCATAAAGATTAAAGTATGCCACAAATAAAATTAAAGGCTGTGGAGGAAGAGGTCCCAGACTAACAATAAATCTGAGTTATTCTCGCTTTAGAAATAAACCAAGCACCTGTTTGTGGTATCCATAATTTAGGAGGTTTGGTAACCCTACAGAAAGGAGTCTTGCTTTTGAATGCAATAAGAGAAACAAAGCTCAAGGGCAAAGCTAGTGTTTTTGTACAACTCAGAAGAAACCAGCAGTACTCTGTTTATGTCTGTAGCGTTTTCCTTGAGAAAGGATGCAATTGGCTGAATTAAAGGAATGTAGTGTAAAATGTGAGAAACACATAAATTATATGACCTAGTAAGAAGGATATCTGGAATCTGAATATATGTGTCAGGTAGAAAACAAAGCAAACACTTATTTTTATGAGAGTGTGCAATACATATTCACAGGCAGAAAAGGCATTAGATTGTGCATAAAATATATCTTATCTTCCTTCTAGAGATGGCTTGGTTGAGGTTCTTAAACATACAGTATATGAAACTTAACTATTTGCTTATTGTCAGCTAAAAAAACAGGATCTTTGTGCATATGCATAAGATATTTATTCAGTCTGGTTTATAATGACATTGCAAGAACGCTTAGAGAATTTAACAACAACAACAACAAAAAATGTATGTACATACCGGAATATAAGCCTATGAAGACTGCTAAATGCAATAATCAAAGGTGACTTTTGTCTGTAAAAGCCCTTTCCTCTGGCTGATCTCAGTGCAGTCTTAAGAAGTATTTCAGCACCATTAGAAAAAGACTTGCAGTTATACACTTGTTTTCTTCATTTAAAGTGCAAGGTGGTTTTATAGCAAAGGGGTCCAAAGTGCAGAATTCTGCATTGCTAGAAATCAAAAATCCTATATATCTTCAGAAACCAGGAGAATAGGACGTAAAAGTTTGACTTAAAAATGTAGTAATAAGAGAAGGTGTCTGCTTCTTTAAATCCCCATTTCAGAAAAAAGAGGATGGGTGCGTAAAAATAACACCCTTTGCTGAGGTCCAACAGAGGAGAAACTGGCTGATATTCACCCACTTCACCACACTAAACGTTACAGCACCAAATACAATCACCCTCTGCCTGCTAAGGTGACTCATTTGAACATATTCTGTGGAGGCAAAAAATAAAAATGAAGAATAAAAAGCAGCCTATCCAAATGGCTTCTTCCTGAAGAAACGATGTGCTTTCTCATTGCTACTTAGATACAGGAGGTTTGAAGCAAGCTAGCTTGTGGCATCGTCCCTCCCCCGTGACTACTGGCAGGCTTGCTCTCTACAGCTGCCTTAGTCTGTTGATGCTGCTGTAGATTAATCAGGGATTCTGAAACAAAGAGCAAGCCTACCTTCGGAAACGAGCAACAATCTGCCTCGCCACTGTTTCGGCAATCCACTTCTATCCAGCAGCCACACCGTCAACATTTCCAGCACCTTGGACAGTTCCTACTGGCTTGGCCCATTGAAAATTCATAGAAGAAATCGCCGAAGACCGGAAAACAGCATTCATTGTGCCTCAGATTTCAGCTCCCAGGGGTTCAAGTCCTCATTAAAACCTCCCATCTAGGCAACTGATTCTCACTCTTTCATCTCCACTGCACTGGAGCCTGATTAACAAGTAATTCTGTGGGAAAATAATATCTGCATTAATAACCGCCGTCTGTCTAATTTAGTGCACACGGGTAGGAGAATATAAAGAATCTCCCTCAGAAAAATGTTCACCCACCACAGAGAATGTGCAAGTTGACCTCTAGCCCTTGTTATGACTCAAGTAAATGAGCAGTTACTTAAATGGAGCATCAAGGTCTCAGTTTGATATCTCCTATTGATATATCTTTTGTACTATTGCTCAGGGTAGGGCTGTGCAAAGCACACATTTACTGCTGATGCAGACTGAGTTGCTGCTTGGGGAAAATGGGAGGAGCTCTGTAACCTCAGCAAAACAAGCTTCTACCACCTGCTTCCATGGCTGACTATCAAGACTGCCTAATCTGAAACACTATATAGTTCATGCACAATAAAGAAAAAAAAAGTTCATTGATTTGAGTGCACATAAAAAATATATATATTTATAAGTGTAGATCATTTTTATTTTACATCAGAATGTTTGGACATTCACTTTTCAAGAAATAGTGAACTAATTTACCCCTGCATTCATAAAATGCAGAATTTTGTAGAAAACTGTGTTATTTTACACATAAAAAGTAGTTCCTTTTAATAACATTGCCTTTCATATTCAAAGTAATAATAATTTCAGAATTTGCATGCTGCCTTTCCAGCTGACTCTGAGTTAATCACAGCATTTTTCAGGTGTGATACGCTGCTCCAAAGAACTTATAGGGCTCCTTTTACAAAGGCGCATTAGCGGTTTAACGTGCGTAATAGCGTGCGCTAAACTGCCAGCCACGCTAGCCACTACCGCCTCTTGAGCAGGCGGTAGTGTTCCGGCTAGCATGGGGGTTAGCGCGTGATGAAAAGTCACGCATGCTAAAGCCGCTAACACGGCTTCGTAAAAGGAGCCCTAAGCTGCAATAGCATTTTTAGCACGTGTAGAATTTTAGCGTGCGCTAAACGCACACTACATGGCTAGAACTAACGCTAGATCAATGCTGGCGTTAGTGTATAGCATGCACAGCAATTCTGCACATGCTAAGCGTGCGCTAAAACCACTATCGTAGCTTAGTAAAAGGAGCCCGAAGTTGGTACCTGAAGCAATGTGAAATAAATAAGGAAATATCTTAATGGCCCTTTTTTTTCTATTTGCCTTTTCAAATTTGTAATCTTGTAATTGCTTGGCTTTTTATTTTAAGGCACATGTATACGTTGTTTATCGGATGCTGTTATTTTAATAATCTGCAATGTTTTGTTTATGTATATAATGTTTTGTTTTAATTATGTATATATCGTTGTTATCTGCATAGATAACACACAGAAGTGTCACAGAAGTGTCTTAAATAAATAAATACTGGTGAAAGGACTTTGGGGGTCCTTTTACTAAACTGTGGTAAGCACTTGTGCATGCTTGCTGCACATTAAATAGGCTTACTGCGGGATGTGCACTGCTGTCCCATGGTAAACTTGCCTATCTGTGTGCATACACCGCATGCTAAAATAATTTCTCCTAATGTTTGGGGGTGGAGCGTGTTTGGGAGCCTAGAGTGGGCATGACAACACTAATCAGCATCCGAGGCATTCCCGTGCGCTAACTGATTAATGTGGTCTTAACGTGTGGGCCCTTACCACTTATAAAATAGGGTCAGTAAGGGTTCCCATGGTAACTTTGTTTAATGACTGTGTGCCAGTGGTGAGATTAGTGCAATGCCCTTAAATGGGAAAATGGAAATGTCAGCCATTTTGTAGCCATGGCGCAAGTTGCTTCAGTGCATGGGAAATTCACACATAAGCAACACGTTAAGACAACTTTTGCTGTGGTTCTAGTAAAAGGAACCCTTTGTGGGGTAATTTTATAAAAGCAGAAAATGATTCATATAAAATTGTAATGCCAAATATGTGCACTGACCAGAAAATCCCTGGGGTATGGTTTGGATAATAACTAGAGCTGCAATGCATGCACTTATCTTATTAAATACATAAGTATACATTACAGTACATACACAGGAATTCTATAAATGGGACCAAAGTTAGACACCAGGAAGATCTACACTAAACTGCAGGTCTCCCTCTATATTCACGGTTTTGAGATTTGAAAATTCAGTTGTTCATGAGTCTCCAAACAAGCAGCCACCCTCCTGCCTCCACAGTTTATCTTTGAAGCCCGGATGGTGTAACGGTGAAGTGGGGCACGAGCAATCTTCCTACACTCCTGCCCCATTCAAATCCATGATCAAAGATGGCTGCTGTGTCAGTCTCGTGAGTTCCCATGTTCTTGCTAGAGGGATCTTGAGGCAGCCATATATGATAGCAGATCTGCACAGGGCAGGAGCAAAGGAAGATTGCACATGTCGCATTTCACCACTAGACCACCAGGACTTTAAAGGGGTTTGATTTGGAGGGGTCCAGGAGGAGGAAGTCAGGGGGGAATATTTTAAAAATATTCACGAGAGAGCTGTGCCACTAACCTCCACGAATATGAAGGGATATATGTAGTATTCTGCAATGGGCACTCTGGCCTGGATTTTATAAACGGTGTCCCGACTGTAGGCATAGGTATGCATCCTACCACTATCTAACCAGCCAATTGGGGTGCACATTTAATAAAAAAAAACTTCCGAGGCAGGCCATCTACATTGGAGGCGCCTCCGAGAGCCTAGGGAGGCGTGCAAGCCTGCTTAAGCTCGCCTAAGGATAGGCGTGGTTTGGTCCAGAAGTAGCCTTAGGCGGACCTAGGCAGCCGTACATTTCTCCCTAGGCCATGGGAAATGCATACAATGTAGGCCAGCAAAATGGTGGCCTACATTGTAAATAGATGCTGCCGCTGAGCTTACCGAAGCAAGGGATCTCCCTGCTGCAATAAGTTTAGTGGCTACAGATGTGGCCACCCGTTCTCTCCCTCCCAAAGATCGTGGCAGAAGGGATGCCGAATCCCTCCTGCCCAGCACCTCCTCTCATAGATTGCCAGCAGGAGGGATCCACAATTCTTCCTGCCAGAACACTCCCCCCCATAGATCACAGGTAAGAGGGATGCCCAATCCCTCCTGCTGGACACCCCCCATAGATTGCCAATTACGGACCCCCCTCCACCTCCACCACCCTCACTAGAACCCTTCCTAACCCCCCCAAACCCCTCCAGACCCCCCCAATCCCCCTCTAACTTTTTTCGATGGCCAGCCAGACTGGTCCTACCTCTGGCTGGCTGGCAGGCCTGCCTCTGTGTGAATAGCAGGCCTGCCAGCACTAAAAACTGTACTATAGTTTTTTAAAAGGGGGGTGGGGTTAATAATAGCTTATGGACATTTATTTTAAGAAATTATCCAAATCTTTTTTAAACTCTTCTAAGCAAACTGTTTTAACACTTTGACAATGAATTCCAGAGGTTAATTATACATTTTGTAAAGAAACATTTTCTCCAGTTTGTTGTAAATTTACCACTTAACCCCTCTTTTACACAGCCCATAGAGATTGAATGGGCATCAGAACTCTTGACACACAACAGTTCTTAATGGTGCTTTGAAAAAGGCTTAGTAGAGTAGCTTCATTGCATGTCTCTTAGTCCTAGTATTTTTGGACAATGTCAACAAAGGACTCAATAACCTGAGGAGCTAAGTTATCAAAAACAATCAATATTCCCAGGGTAAAAAAAAAAAAAGGGCTTTGAGTTGCCTGAAGGCCAAAAATAAAAATTTAACCAAAATGAACTAAAGTCAGGTAAAATACTGGAACACGATGAAAACAACAAACTATGAGGAAAATAATAATAAAAAAATAAGTATGGGAAGGCACAAAATAAGGGTTAAGTTTTGACATGCTGAAGAGAGAACTGAAGACACAGCTTCTCAGCTCCACAGAAAATGAAGAACTGATGGTTCCATGAGATGACAGGCGGGAAAACACTGGCACATGTGCAGTATGGGGCATTACCAAAAATTTTTAAAGAGACAATGCACTTGGGGCTCCTTTTACAAAGGCGCACTAGCGGGGTTAACGCACGCAATTTTTCATCACGCGCTAACTCCCGCGCTGGCCAAAACCTACCACCTGCTCAAGAGGAGGCGGTAGCAGTTAGTGCGTCAGGCGGTTTTGATTGCGCTATTAAGCACCTTAAACCGCTAGCGCGCCTTTGTAAAAGGAGCCCTTGGTAGTGTCTATGCGGGGTTCTGTGGATGATGTCACCCACATGTGAGAATATAATGACTGCTTGTCCTCGGAGAACTTATTATTAAATGCAAGACTTCCTTTCAGAATAATATATTGAAGTTGCGGCCCCCCATTTGTGGTGGCTGCATGACAGCTTCCCAGTCATAAATTTTGCATAAATCTTGGGTCTTGTGTTTCACTACCATCTTATTGAGTCCCACCCCTCTGTAATACATTGTTCTATAGGCAGCATTAAGAAATGGATTGTACTTTTATCCTTTTGTAATCCTGTTTGTCTTTTCAGCTACTCTTTTTATTTATAGATAACTGCTTTGTTAGATTTTTTTGACTTAGCGGTATATCAAATAAAGTTGATGATGATGAAATGCATTGGTGTTCCATCTCCTTCTTGTTCTGATGTCCATATTTGGGTACTTTTGACCATGTTTAGGAAAGGTTAAAAAACCAGGATTAGTAGGGGGTGTTGAGGTAGACCACTCCTCATCCCCCAATTAAGCTTTAAATTCAATCTTGGCAAATATCCATGAAGCAATTCTTCATATCTACATTTCAACAAGATGTTTTACTCCAATTATTATGAACAACAGGGCAAGCAATATCACAAAACTATTCATTTGCTGGTCCCAAACCATCAGCAAGTATGCCTATAATTTATACAGTAGTTGTGCTATTAGCAAAGCTCCTGCAGAACTAATAGGCATTTGAGGAGACCTCAGTGGCGTACCTAGCATATGTGACACCCGAGGCCCATCATTCTTTGACACCCCCCCATCTAAATGAAAAATATGATTTTTAGTAACAATCCACATATCGCACAACAAGAGTGTACCTAGGAAAGGCAGCATCTTAAACACTGCAGTGAGCACTAGAACATCAACACATACATTGTAAAACTATACAAGCCAGATCCTGCACAGTCAATTGATCCTGTACAGTCGATGCTATAATAATAATAATAATAACAACAGTTTTTTTTATATACCGCAGAACCGTGAAGTTCTATGCGGTTTACAATGATTAAAGAAGTTACAGATAGAGTGGAATCAACAAAGTGTAGACTTGGTGATTGACAGTTCTAGAGATCATTTGTTGAGGGCTAGGATTGTATAAGTTGGTTTCCTAAGTATTTCAGGAAAAGATGTGTTTTTAGATGTTTTCTGAATTCCCTATAGGTAGTAGGCGCGAGTAATTGTTCTAGGTCTTTACCCCACAGAGCTGCTAGATGTGAGAAAAGATGTTGGTGATGACTTTTAAATTTACAGCCTCTGACCGGTGGGGAAACAAAGTTCGGGTGTGAGCTTCACCTATGTTTGTTGGTTGAGAAAGAGAAAAGGTCTGTTATATATTTAGGGGCTAAAACAACCAAAGTTGAATTTCACACGTGTCTCCATCGGAAGCCAGTGTAGAAGTCGATAGGAAGGTGTTATGTGGTCAAACTTCTTCAGTCCACAAAGTAGTCTGACCGCTGCATTTTGTACCAGTTGCAATCGCCGCATATCAAACCATGTCCCTTTCATACACACAGACAGATACACCCTCGCCCAATATGGAATAATCACAAACTAAAAATAGAAATATGTAGACAAAAGTTAAACTGAACCTCCAAGAAACCAGACTCTGCATACAATGCAACACCACAACACCACAAAAACAGTAATACATGTCTTCTAATACTGTGCAAAATGTAAAGACAGTAGATGTAAATTTGAAAAAACTGATACATAACAATCACCACTTTACAAATTAACAAATAAAAATAAAACAAATAATGAGAAATAAGAAAATGCCATTTTATTGGACTAATCCCCGTAAGCTCAATCCCCATCCCCGCAAACCACCTGATTCCATCCACACAAGCCTTGAATTGTTTTATATTGAACTTATTTTATTAAAGTACAAAAAGAAACAATATTCTTTACAATTGTCAATTTATAAATCAGCATCTTCTCCCCAGTCTCTCTTCCCCATTTCCCTTCAGCGTCCTCAGCCCACTCTCTCTCCACTTTCCTTCAGTGCACACACATAAAAATAAGCAAGTAATTTTATATCATTTTCATTCTATTCATTCATAGAAATTAAAGTCTAAATAATGCCAGTCACATAATAAAACATGATTTTACAAAAATAACTCCCTGCACAGTCAAGCCTGCAAGGATTACTAGATGTCTTTCAGCAGCTCCCCTCCCTCCCTCCCCCTTACCTTCGTGGCCAAGTCAAAATGATCTACCAACAATAAAATTTTAAAAACACAAAGCACACTGTACATAGAGAAAATGTTAATTATCATTTATATTCCGCAGGTTTTCAAAGAGGTCAAGGCAGATGACTTTATGCAATGTCACCTCAGTAACAACTATACAAAAATAGACAAATATACTCCCTCCCTTTTTACTAAACCGCGATAGCGGGTTTTAGCGCAGGGAGCTGCTATTGCGGTTTAGTAAAAGGGGGCCATAGTGCAAAATATAGACAGCATATATAAATTCTCAAAACGGACACATTTTGATCACTAAATTGAAAATAAAATCATTTTTCCTACCTTTGTTTGGTAATTTCATCAGTCTCTGGTTGCACTTTATTCTTCTGACTGTGCATCCAATATTTCTTCCCTTCTTTCAGCCTCCTGTATGCTTCCTCTCCTCCAGACCTCATTCCCTCCCCAAACTTTTTCTTTATTTTACCCTGCCCCCTTCTTTCTTTCTCCCTCCATGCCCTCTTTCTTTTGTCTCTGTCTGTCTTTCTCTCTCTCTCTCTCCGTTTCCCATTTTTTACTTTTTCTTTGTTTTAACCTGCCCCCTTTCTTTCTGGCTCCCTGTCATCTCCCCTCCACCCGTTTCTTTCTTTCTCCCTCCCCTCCCCCATGCTACCGCCATTAGGAAAATGCTGCCACTGCCGCTGAGGAATATGCTGCCACTGCTGCCATTGGGAACAGGCCGGCTCCCAGTTCTCCCTTCTTTTCTTCCCTGCTGGGCCGACCAACTCTCGCCGCCCGACGTCAATTCTAACGTCGGAGAGGATGTTCCGGGCCAGCCAGGCAGCAATTGGCTGGCCCAGAACGTCCTCTCCGACGTCAGAATTGACATCAGGCGGCGAGAGTTGTTCGGCCCTGCAGGGAAGAAAAGAAGGGAGAATTCGGCCGGCTTGTTCCCGATGACGACAGTGGAAGCCTTTCCCCGGCGGCAGCCTATTCCCTGGTGGGTGGCCAGCTGTGCACCCCCTTGTGGCGTGCACCTGTGGTGGACCGCCCCCCTCCTTGGTACGCCACTGGGAGGCCTGGAGGCTTATTGTCCAGAAGAGCAAAAGGTAGAAACGAAAGCTGTTTCTGCATTATACTACACTCCATTATATTACATCACCTTCTTTAGTTAATCACAATTAGTTTAGGTGGGATGTTTTATTGGAGGTAGTCAAAGACAGATAGCTTAATTCAACATGGGACTGCATGCACTGCATTGCCGCCGGGGAAAGGCATCCACTGCCGTCATCGGGAACAAGCCGGCCGAATTCTCCCTTCTTTTCTTCCCTGCAGGGCCGAACAACTCTCGCTGCCCGATGTCAATTCTGACGTCGGAGAGGACGTTCTGGGCCAGCCAATTTAAGAAAGGATTTGATAGGTACAGTATTTGTACAGAGTAAGCAGGAAAAAAAACAGCAGCCCTTGCATTTCTTTACAATGCTAACTGCACTGCATTGTGGAACACTATGGCTCCTATTTACTAAGGCATGCTGGGGTTTTACAGTAAGGGTTATATTCTATATATGGCACCCAAAAATTCAGTGCCAAAATGTTCGGCGCTTACTGCAATTCTATAATAGTTATGTGCACTGCATAGAATTGCACTAACATTTGGGTGCACCCATTTAGACCAAAGTAAACGGGGCCTAAATGCCTGTGCCTAAGTTGTGTGCAGATTGGGTACATTGTACAACACTGCGCTTAACTATTGCGAATGCCCAGGATCCGTCCCTGCTCTTTCCCTGGCCTTGCCCCCCTTTGAGAGTCACGCACTAGAAGTGACATGCACCACTTGATAGAATGCACTTATAAAATTGTGTGCGACTTCTAATTCATACCAATAAGTATCAATTAGGTGTTAATTGGCATTTATCAGCACTAATTGACCTGTTAAATAATTAAGGCCCTCTTCTATCAAACTGCGATAGCAGTTTTTAGCTTGGGGAGCTGCGCTGAATGGTCCGTGCTGCTCCCGGCGCTCTTTGAGTTCCTAGGAGCGTCGGGAGCAGTGCGGGCCATTCAGCGTGGCTCCACATGCTAAAAACTGCTATCGCAGATTGATAGAAGAGGGTGTAAGTTGCACAAGCAATTTGGCTATGTGCACTGATTTTGTGCACTTAATTTGTGTGTGCAACTTAGGGCACCATATAGAGAATTTGGTGGCATGTGAGCATTAAGGCCTGGATTCTGTAAACAGTTCCTAAATCAGCCAATGCCTAGAAAAACCGCACCAGCCACATGTCAATCACACTTAGGTGCCATTAGCAGAATAGCTGCTATTGGCGCCTAAGAAAAAAAGTAGGTGCCGGTAATGTAGACCAGGGTTTTAAAGGCCTATATTTCAAGAGCCTAAGGGCCTCTTCTATTAAACCACGCTAGCAGTTTCTAGCACAGGGAGCCGTGCTGAATGGCCCGCGCTTCTCCCGATGCTCATAGAATTCCTAGCTCTCTGCGCAGTTTAACAGAAGGAGGGAAGATAAGATTTTTGGAGAGTCGCACATAGTGGCGCCTAGTGATATCCAAGGTCATCTGCATTCCGAAACATGCCTACTTTGACCTTTGGTGCCACTAGATGTAATGCTATAGGTGCAATTCAGGAGCCTACTTTTCATGTGTTTTAATTGGTTTGATCTGAGCAGCACTTTCGATTTAGTAGACCACTGCAAACAGTTGGAACTTTGGATTCTTTAGGAATCCATGGTAAAGTATTCTCATGGTTTAAAGGATTCCTTGAATCAAGACTATCAGGTTAAATTTAAGGATACACTTTCAGCTATTTGGAAAAACCCGTGTGGAGTCCCACAGGGCTCCCCACTTTCTCTTACACTTTTTAATGTTTACCTTCTTTCATTGGGCTATTGGATGAGCAAATTGGGTCTGAGGTTGCTCAGCTATGTTGACGATATTACAATAGTCATCCCATGTTGTAAACCGCTATCCAACAGTACTCAACTTATTGAATCTGTGCTAAATACGATGGAATCCTGTATGCAGGAATTCAAGTTGAAATTAAATCAGGAAAAAACAAAATTCTTCCTTGTGTCATCACAAAAGATTATTTTTGAACCAATAATTAAGATCAATTCAATATCATATGCAATAAGCCCTGCAATTAAAATCTTGGGAGTTGTTCTTGATCAGTGGTTGACCACGAAAAATCAGATAGATGCAGTGGTTCAAAAGGGTTATTATACCTTATGGAAACTACGTACCATCAGATCCTACTTCACCCGCTGCTTTTCCAATTTTAGTTCAGACACTACTTCTGAATATATTGTATATTTGACAAGTACTAAGAAAAATTTGGTTAGATTGACCCTGGTTCAGAATACAGCAGTAAGGATGATTTATGGTTTGAGGAAGTATGACTACGTTACCCCCTATTACTGTGAGCTGCATTGGTTTCCGGTAAAGGCCTGGGTGATCTTTAATTTGGGATGCTTATACTATAAAGTTGCTTTTGGTGTTGTCCTATTATACCTTTTTGACAGATTTGTTATCGTGGTGCATGAGAATAGTAGAAAATCTCATGCCCTATTTATGGTCCCTTCAGCCAAGGGTTGTAAAAGTAAGAAACATCATGGGCATTGTCTTTCCTACCAAGCAGCTTACTATGACAAAGATTTCCATCCATTATTAATTAGACCACGTCTTATGAACATTTCAGAAAACTCTTGAGAACTTTTCTTTTTTCCAAATTCTTGATCAATTAGATTTCTGTATATCATACTATTCCTGTATTCTCTCATAGCATAATCTTTTGTTAACTACATTGAACTTATGGCTATGTGGTCTAGAAATTTGCTATTATGTTATGTTATGTTTTAAATGTGTTCAATTACTGCACCAATTAAAGTCAATTAATGCAATTAAGTTAGGCACCATTTATAGAATATGGCCCTAATTGTCAAAATAAAACATGGTAACTGCAATAGTTCTGCATTATCCTTTGGGGAGGGCTCATGGGCAGCAAACACATGATGCAGTTAGCTGTACTTCCAGTACCGAGGGCAGAAACGAAGAGGCAGACAGAGCTACAATCAATTAACGCATGGATGAGAAAATGGTGTGAGGAAGAGGGATTTCTCTTTGTGAGGAACTGGACAACGTTCTGGGGAAAGAACAAGCTTTTCAAGAATGATGGTCTACACCTGAGCAAGGCGGAAACTAGACAACTAGCAAATAACGTCAGAAGAGCGATAGAGCAAGCTTTAAACTAAGTAGTAGGGGAAAGCCGACAGTCGACCTGGTATCGACGGTTCGGGAAACAGTACCCAGTGAGGGTACTGAGGGGAAAGATTTTGGGGAAGACACAAGTGGCAAGCAACAGACTATGAACAAACAAGGGAGTCAGATGAAGCGAGAGGGGGAAAGGAGGAACATACTGGAAGGGGAAGTCAAAACGGGACTGGATGATGAGAAAGAACAAGAGGAGGACAGTAGAAACACGCCACAAGGGGAAGGCAATAGGAATCTACCACAAAGAGAGGACAAAAGAGACAATACTCAGGAGTTGGCAGGCCAGGAAGGGGACAGAATGAAGCAGGAAATGCAAGGGAAAATAGAAAGGAAGGGAAAATGCCAGGACTTGAACTGCATGTATACTAATGCAAGGAGCCTAAAGAACAAAATGGGGGAACTAGAAGTCATGGCCAAAAATGAGAGGCTAGACATCATAGGGATCACGGAAACATGGTGGAACGAGGAAAACAAATGGGACATAGTACTGCCAGGATACAAACTCTACCGAAAAGACAGGACTTACCAGAAGGGGGGAGGAATAGCACTATACATAAGGGATACCATTCACTCAACCACTGTGGACACAGCAGAGACAAATGCCCAACTGGAGTCATTGTGGATCAAAGTACCAGGAAGCAACGGATCTGAGATAAAGATGGGATTGTTCTACCGTCCACCTGGGCAAACTGAAGCTGAAGATACAGAAATGGTAGCCGAGCTGAGAAGGGAATGCAAGAACCCAAACACCATAGTTATGGGAGATTTCAACTACCCTGGGATAGACTGGTGTCTTGGAAATTCAAAATGTGCAAAGGAAATGGAGTTCCTGGAAGCAATCCAGGACTGCTTCATGGAACAACTAGTCGAGGCACCAACGAGAGGATCAGCGACTCTGGATCTGATCCTCAATGGGCTGAAAGGCCCCGTGAAGGATGTGGAGATCATAGGACCACTAGGAACCAGTGACCACAACATGATTCAGTTCAAAGTGCAAGTAGGACTACCTATGGGAAAGAGAACCAAGGCAATAACATTTAACTTCAAGAAAGGGAACTATGATGCCATGAGACAAATGGTGAGAAAGAAGCTCAGAAACAGCTCCAAGGAAACTCGGACTGTGGAGCAAGCCTGGTCCCTATTCAAGGACACAGTAAACAAGGCGCAAAACCTATATATACCAAGATTTAGGAAAGGTTCCAAGAAAAATCAGACAAAGGACCCTGCATGGATAACCAGTGAAGTAAAGAAAGTGATAGGAGACAAGAAAAAATCATTTCGGAAGTGGAAAAAGGACAAAACTGAAGGAAACTGGAGAGAGCACAGGAAGCAACAAAAAGAATGTCACCGAGTAGTCAGGAAAGCCAAGAAAGAGTATGAGGAGAGACTGGCCAAGGAAGCAAGAAATTTCAAACCATTTTTCAGATATGTGAAAGGGAAACAGCCAGCGAGGGAGGAGGTGGGGCCCCTGGATGAGGGTGACCGGAAGGGAGTGGTGAAAGAGGAAAAAGAGGTGGCTGGAAGGCTAAACAAGTTCTTCTCGTCGGTCTTTACAATAGAGGACACATCCAGTGTGCCAGAACCGGAAAAAATCTTCAGGGGAGATCAAGAGGGGAAATTATCATGCATGGAGGTAAGCCTCGAAGACGTTCTTAGGCAGGTAGATAGATTAAGAACGGACAAGGCTCCGGGCCCAGACGGGATCCACCCGAGAATACTGAAAGAGCTCAGAGATGAAACAGCAGAGTTACTGCAGCATATTTGCAACCTGTCCTTGAAAACAGGGGTAATCCCGGAGGACTGGAAGATAGCGAATGTTACACCGATCTTCAAGAAGGGATCGAGAGGCGACCCGGGAAACTACAGACCGGTGAGCTTAACCTCCGTTCCAGGGAAGATGGTCGAATCAATGATCAGGGAAGGTATCAATGAGCATATAGAAAAAAATAATCTGATGAGATCGAGCCAGCATGGTTTCTGTAAAGGCCGATCATGCCAGACAAATCTACTGCATTTCTTTGAGGGGATAAGTAAGCAATTGGACCAAGGTGACCCAGTAGACATTATATATCTAGATTTCCAAAAAGCCTTTGACAAGGTGCCCCATGAACGATTACTGAAGAAACTGTGGAGTCACGGGGTGGAAGGGGACATGTACAGATGGATCAAAAATTGGCTGGCGGACAGGAAACAGAGGGTAGGAGTAAAGGGGCACTACTCTGACTGGATAGGGGTCACAAGTGGTGTTCCGCAAGGGTCAGTGCTGGGACCATTGCTGTTCAATATATTTATTAATGATCTAGAAACGGGGACAAAGTGCGAAGTTATCAAGTTCGCGGATGACACAAAACTCTCCAGCAGGGCCAGAACTGTTGAGGAATGCAAAGAATTGCAAAGCGACCTGAACAAGCTGAGTGAGTGGGCAAAAAAATGGCAGATGAGCTTCAATGTGGAGAAATGTAAGGTCTTGCACATAGGGAAGGGGAACTCCATGTACAGCTATACGATGGGAGGGAGGGTACTCGGGAAAGGCAGCCAGGAAAAAGATCTGGGGGTATTGGTAGATAACACAATGAAGCCGGCGGCACAATGTGCAGCGGCCTCAAAAAAAGCGAACAGAATGTTGGGCATTATCAAAAAAGGTATCACTACCAGAACAAAAGAAGTTATCCTGCCACTGTATCGAGCAATGGTGCGCCCACATCTGGAATACTGCGTCCAGTACTGGTCGCCATACCTCAAGAAGGACATGGCAATACTCGAAAGGGTCCAGAGGAGGGCAACGAGGATGATAAAGGGTATGGAGAACCTTTCATATGCCGAACGGTTAGACAGGCTGGGGCTCTTTACCCTGGAGAAGCGGAGACTGAGAGGGGACATGATAGAAACTTATAAAATCATGAAAGGCATAGAGAAGGTGGAGAGGGACAGATTCTTTAGACTAGCAGGGACAACTAAAACAAGAGGTCATTCAGAAAAACTGAGAGGAGACAGATTCATAACGAATGCAAGGAGGTTCTTCTTCACTCAGAGGATGGTGGACACCTGGAACGCGCTTCCCGGAGAGGTAATAAGACAGAGTACAATTCTGGGGTTCAAAAAGGGACTGGATGACTTCCTGGAAGCGAAGGGGATAACAGGGTACAGATAGAGGTTTACCGTACAGGACATTGAGCGAATAGGGTATGGATATTTCAGGTTAGGTAGGGAACACTTTCAGGTCATGGACCTGGGGGGCAGCCGCGGGAGCGGACTGCCGGGCACGATGGACCCCTGGTCTGACCCGGCAGAGGCAACGCTTATGTTCTTATGTTCTTATGTTCATTATTGATTGTGTTAATAGTTAATGAGTGGTAACAACCTATGTGTTTAACTGTGAGGTGCAGATGACCACTGGATGGATTAAGTAATACCCCCAAACACCCCCCCCCAACACACACACACACAATCCCCCAGTGGTCACTAACTCCCTCCTACCCCTCAAAGATCTCAATGAAACAGAACATACCTGACACTTGTCAAACCCTCGCTCCTGTAAGGCACAGTGAGTCCAAGGGGATATGACAGAAATCTCAGATCCAGCGTGTCCCTTACTACCAAGGGACCCTTCAGGTCTTAATTCAGACACAGTATCTGCCTAATTGGCATGCAAGGTAAAGAGTCTAAGTCAGAAATGGTGAAAACAAAATAGCTTTATTTCAGCCACTGGCCAAATAAATCAAAATACAGGCTTCAGCCTTGCAGTTCAGGATAAACTTATATTTCATGGAATTATAAGAAAAAGGTTCAAACAACACAATCAGGATGTTCAAGTTGGTCAGCAGGTAAGTCACAGTCCTCTTCACCAGAGCAGTAATATTTTGACTTTGCAAGCTTTACACACTGTTCATACCAAAAAAACAAGGTCAGCAGTACTTGGTTTCTCAATGAACAGAAAACCAAACTTACAACAGACTGCACACTGAAGCAGGTAGAAATTTCACATGGTTTTACTGTGCTATACCATGCATACTTTCACTTGGAAATGTTGCTGCAGTTTCTATGCACAGCTGAGAGGGAAGGCAACATAATTGCTCAGCTTGGTAACAATCCAGGAAACCATTCACACGTTTGCTGGTAGCCCACACTTCACTGCTTTAAAGAAAGCCTCCAAGTTTAGCTTTCAAGGAAAGATCCTAAACTTACTTCAGAGAACTATAGTTTAGCTGGCAGCTCAGAGATATAAACAGCAAACCCAACTCTTATGCTCACTGTGTTTCCATGGCTATTGGCTGGGTCTCAGTTCCTACCCGGCTTTCCTGCACCTCCATGGCTTCTTCCTCCAGCTGCTCCCAAGGATTTCAGGTAGGAGACAACTCCTCTGCCTCTACCATATGCCAGTCTGTATTATCCGACTCCTCTGGGTGGAGAGAGAGTGACTGACTCTCCCCAGGTTTCCTCTCTCCTGTTTGCTTCCCTCCCCTTCCTGTTCTGAGGAGCCATGTTTTATCCTGTAGAGAGCCACTCCCCCTTTGAGTAGGTGGGGAAGGGTTTTCCACACACCAGCCTGCTCCCTATTACTACAGGCAAGATTCTTTCTAGTCCTAATTATTCTAGGCACAGGTTGCTCAAACAGTATCAGACTTCTGACAGTGGCAGGGACAGATTTGCACTGGGTGCAGCTTTACTTCCTAACCTTTTCCTGCCCTGCCTCTTCTGACTCCATATCATTATCTGAGCAGTAGTCAGCTAGATCTATTAATTGGCCAGCCACCTGGTAAGCTCTCCTACACCTAGGCTCAGTGTGTTTTCTCCTGATCCTTGGGGCAAAACCCGGGACGGATTCGGGTTTGTTATGGGTAAAACCCAAAACGGCCTTGGGTTTGTCACACTCTAGAACAGCAGCATTTGGTAAGGGAAAGCCTAGTAGAGCAATACACATATAGTATGTGTCTTAAGTAACCTGGTGGGCGGGCTAGTGAACAATAGAGAGTTGGAGCCAGTTCCATAAGCCACTCTAACCACTACATAGCAGAAAACATGAGGCCACCAAAACCCAGCAAAATTCTACTGCTATATAGGTGCCACCTATATGGCTATTGGGGTGATAGACAGGTAGGTATAATAAGTTTTGTGGAAGTTCGGGGAGCTTACCATAAATTATAAGGGGGTTATGGTGAGATGTACATCTGGAACTCTTTATGTGAAGTTCATAGCAGAAGTCTCTAAGGTGCCCCACTGCTCTATTGGCAATCCATTATAACGCTGGCCCCTCTCAAAATCCAAATGGACTTGGACGTTTCAGTGGTTGAAAATGGGATATACGGTTAGGCATCCTAAGCTTGGATGCCTTTTGGATGTCCTGTCAGCCAGGATGTCCAAATAGGCGATTTTTCAAAAAAACATATTTTTGGGATGTCTATCAGTTTGCTTTTCAAAAATAGATGTTTCTGTGCCTCCAAATGTGAACATCTTGCGGAAATGTTCAAGTTAGACTTAGACGTCCTTTTAAAAAATGGCTCTCCATGTGTATGTGGATATGTTTTTTAAAAATAATACTTTATTGGGGCAATATTTAGCTGGTGGTGGGCAGACATTTGCTATCCACCACCAATGATAAAATTGAATATTCAATGTTGAGCTGGTTCCAGCAACCATCACTGAAGGGGTTTTAACTGCTAAAAAGTTACAGGGTTATGCTGATATTCAGCCCTAACTGGTTAACCTTTTAGCAGTCAAAGATAGAATAGTTACTTATGTGATCTTATTTGACTACTAAACTTATTAGGAGCTGAATATCGGTGCCTAACCGGATAAGTAGCGTGATATTCTTGGCTATGCATTAGGTGCTAACTGGAAGATAACTGATTAACTCCAACTGAATATTTGTGGTTAGGTACCGATATGCATTTTAACCAGTCAGCAGCCATGTCTGGCCAGTTAAATGCTACCTGATCAGTTAGAACAGTGTGGCAGCACTCCTCACCGGTTCCCTTTTTTTGGGTGTGCATTGTTTTCTTTTTTATATGGAGTGACGATGTTCCTAAATGGACTTTATTTGAAAGTATCAAAGTTCCAAAGGTACATTAAAATCATTGATTTTAGTGTACCTTTGGAACTTTGATACTTTCAAATAAAGTTCATTTAGGAACATCGTCACTCCACAGAGTTTTTTTGGTTTTCTATGGATTTTCTTCTTTGTGGATCTTTTGGGGTCAATTCCTTTTGTTTTTTCTTTTTTATATACAATATAATTCCATTATACTGGACTCGCTTATAAAGGAACTTCGCATATAGCGGACAAGGTCAGCTGGTCCCGGCCGAGCACCATTATAAACATACAGAAAATCATCTGATATAGCGGACAACTATTTTGGTCCCCAGAGCCGCTTTTAGCTGTAGTTTTCTTCGGCTATAACGGACATACAGGCTCCGCCTACAAGGCACGTGGCATGCCGGTGATATAGTATCAAAATGCAGCCCAGAAAAAAAAATGACAGAGTATTTTTCTTTCCAGTACAGTGTTCTGGTTTGCAATCATTTCGTGCCATACCAATATTTTGCTGAATTTTGTTATTGATGTTGCTGATATGCTTATGCAGTGACTATTGTTCATCGATTTACGTTGTTTCAAGTTGCCCTAAATAAAGTTTTTTTAAAAAATTCAACTCTGGATATAACGGACTGTTTTTCCAGGTCCCTTGAAGTCCATTATAACGGGATTATGCTGTATTCTTTTTTTTTATCATTGTACTGCTTCATTATGCTTCTTGTTTTTATGTTAATATAATTCTTCAATTGTTTAAATCAAAGTGAAAAAAACTTAGCTTAATAAGAAACGTTGCTGCACCAGCTCCCAAAGCTCAAATGAGTCAATCTTCTTTCTGTCTTGTTTCCGTAGTGTACAGCTTTCGCATCCATAACTGACCACTAAGAAAACGAGTGTGTGGACAAACCTTATCTTTGGAGTGTTACCACCTTGCCTTTGAATACTTCGTTGAGACTAGACATCAGATAAATGCATGTAAGAACATAAAATACACATCCTGAAAAGCAAACTATTATGTTATTCTATGAGAAATGTCAAGAATATACCAGGGCTGTGTTCATATAAGTCTCGAGTGGGCAATGTCTTTACCTCCACATGATATTCACTCGCTTTAATTTTTAGGGCTTATCACTTAGGGATTCTTGTACTAAAAGGCACTAGAGGTTTTTAACTCAGGCTAGCAAAACAAATGCACCAAAGCTCATAGAATTCATAAGAGCGTTTGGAGGTTTTACATTGTCAGCCTGTGCTAAAAACCTCTAACTCTGTTTAGTAAAACCCAGCATTAACTATAGAAAGGTGCCTCAATCTATTTATCTCTGAATACTATTGTATTTGAACATTGAGCTGTCTAGCCTTCCATTAATATATTGCATAAATACTTTCAGTGATATTATTTAACAAAAATGTAATCCAATTGAGATAAAAGCATCCATACTAACAATGGCTTCAATCATCTGTGAGGGTCACTCTTTTACAGTGCTTTAAAACTAGCTGTTCAGCATGTAAAGTCTCTTTTGACTACCTTGACAAATAAATATCAGCTAATTGCCTCCATCTTAAGATCAATTTGATATAACATTTCTTTGGAAAATTAAATCTCATGACCTCAATCTCACTCCACTGCATGATTTACCCTTAGCACCTGCAATTCTTCCTTAGGTGAGAAACAATCACTGTTTATTGTTTGCTGTGAATTTCAAGAGGGAACAGGATAAGCTGTTGATACTGGCTGGATCATTACTTTTTTATGCATTTCTTCCTACATGTACATTTGATCATTTAAATTGAACTGTAAGACATTTTCTTAGGGATTCAGATTTATTTGTTATAGTTGAAACGCATGCATCTCTAAAGTTCTTACATTATTCAACTCCTGAACGTCTGCTGTGCTAGAACAGATGCAAAGGATTGGAGGGAGTTTTAGGGGTCCTTTTTCTGAAGTGCACTAAAGCCAAGTCTAACAAATATCAACTGAGTACCTCTACCCAAGTTCAACCCCAGACTTTCTCAAGCTCCTCCCATGACCCACCCCCATAATTGTAATGCGATTTCTTCCATCCATTTTTCATGTACACATAATATAATCTTATTAATACATAATGGTAACCATAAAACTTAAAAAACAAAGCACACTCACTGTATGCAGAGAAAGTGTTAATTATCATTTATATATGGGGGGGGTTCCAAAGAGGTCAAGGCAGATGACTTTAAAATATGCAATGTCACCTCAGTAACAACTATAGAAAAATAGACAAATACAGTATAGTGCAAAATATAGACAGCAGATATAAATTCTCAAAACTGACACATTTCGATCACTAAGTTAAAAATAAAATAATTTTTCCTACCTTTGTTGTCTGGCGATTTCATGAGTCTGGTTGCACTTCCTTCTGACTGTGCATCCAATATTTATTTATTTCTACCTCCTGCACGCTTCCTCTCCTCCGGACCTCATTCCCTTCACCCAACCAATATCTCTCTCTGTCCCTCCATGAGTCCAACTTTTCTTCTTTTCTCCTCCACTCCCATTGGCAACATTTCTCCATCTCTCTCTCTCACTGTCCTTTTCTCATTCCCTCCCTTGCTGCAAAGGGAGTGGGGAAAGAGATAGAGAGAGATCCAGGGTGCATCACTCCCACTCTCTCTACTGCCACATTCAACATTTCTCCCTCTCTCATCCCCCGGATCATGTGCAGCATTTTTTGCCACTGTCCTCCAGCCCCATGCCCATTTCTTTTTCTATCACCCCTCTCCAACACAGTGTCACATCTCTCCCTCCATCACAATGTTTTCCCCCTTGCATCCCCTTCAATATAACCCTCTGTTCCCTCTCCACCACCATATTCAACATTTCTCCCTCTCATCCTTCTATTCCCCTTGCATCTCTAGCTCACTCCTCTCTCTATGCCAAATTTTCCTCTTTCTTCCTTTCCCCATATGCACAATCTCTTTCACTTTCATTCACAAACTCATGGCCAACAATTCTCCCTTTCTATTCCCTCCCTTCTATGTCCTGATTTAGTGCCCCCTTCCTCTCTCCTGTGTCCCATGTTCATGCTCCATCCCTGCCTTTTGTGTCCTGAGTTCGTGCCCCCCTCCCTGCCTTCCAGCCTTTGTTCCATAATCATGCCCCTCCCATATCTCAATGCACTCATTCCCCCCTCCTTTCTCCCTTTGTTCAAGATCATGTCCCCTCTCTCCCTTACTTGCTTGAGCCGCACTTGCTTTTTTCAGGGCCGTCCAGCTGTGCTGACTTCGGCAACAGTTATTGCAGGGACATGCAGGCAGTGGTTCACATTCTACACGTGGCTGACCCATAATCCTTCCCTCTGACGTCAGCTCTGACGCCGGAGAGAAGGTTTCCAAGTCAGCTACATGCAGCGTGTAAGAGCCACTGATGCATCCTTCCAACAAGTGCCGCTGAAGGCAGGAATAAGGTAATTGGGATCCCCCGCTGACCCAGAAGGCTTTCCCCTGAAATCAGCTCTGACATTAGAGAGAAGCCTTCTGGGTTGGCTTCGGTGGAGGGGGAAAGGCAAGAAGGGGGGATCCCCGGCAGCAGCTTCGGTCGAGGGGGGTGGGCAGGCAAGCAATATCCTCGGCAGCGGTGGCAGCCAGTGCTGTGTACCCCCAAAAAGTGTCTCATGTACTCCTAAAGGTACGCATATCACATGTTGAGAAACATTGCACTAAAGTTTTACATTTATCACATGGTAAGCTGAAAGTTAAAACTGTTAAGAATATTTAGATTCTCAGAAATCAATATTCAAAAGGATTTAACCAGGCAGAAGATGCTCCTGCCTAGTTAGGCCCCACTGAGCTAGCTGATCATCAATATTCAGCAGCCTTTAGCACACATATGTGTGTACACACCTTAACCACCACCCATGCAGTTTGCCAGTGACCCGGGCTTCTGATTTAGCTCAGGCACTACATATGTGCTTAATTCCCTCCTCTTTCCTGCCAATACCCTCCCCCCCAATACCCCAGTTCTCACCCCATCTGTGAAGGCTGTCAAAATGGGGCATGGCCATGGGAGGGCATGAGTGGGTTAAGGGTGTTGGGTGCCAGGATTTACATGAAGTTTCAGCAAGTCGGCAGAGTTGGGGGGGGGGGGGTTGACCTAGTGGTAGAGCTGCTGCCTTTGCACCCAGACATTGTGGAATCAAATCTCAGGGCTGCTTCTTGCAACCCTGGGCAAGTCACTCAATCCTCCATTGTCCCTGGTCCAAAATAAGCACTTGTGTATATATGTAAACTGCTTTGAATATGTAACCACACAAAAAAGCAGTATACAAGTCCCTTTCCCTATTCTATAAACCACACCTATAGTTAGGTATTGTTTATAGAATGGTGCTTACTTCCAGAACCTGTAACCAAACTTAGGCATGACCATTTACACCAATGAAACCTGATGTAAATCTCTGTACCTAACTTAGGCATATTCTGTAACAGTGCACATAAATTTTAAGCATGCTCATGACACGCTTATGCTCCTCCAATGGCCAGACCCCCTTTTTGGTTCAATGCACTAGAATTCATGCACACTTCTGTATAGACTAGGTATACCTTAAATCATAGATGTCAAACTCAAGGCCTGACCGTTTTATGCGGCCCGCAGTTCAATGCTCAGCCAGAAGCATTTCCTCTGACTTTGTGACATCAGAGATAAGGCTTCCGGTTCAGGCACAGGACATGCGAGGAGCTGATGCCCGCGGTTTTGTGCACACTGCGGCTGTGAGGAGGAGGGAGCCGGCCACAAGATAACACTTTGGTACATTGAATCACGGGCCACATAAAATGGTCAGGCGGGAGCTGGCCAGAAGGTTAGACACCCGCCGGAGGGAGGCACAGAATGGAGGGAGGGAGACAACAAAGGTAGGGGGGAATGATTTTATTTTCAATTTAGTGTTTGAATTGTGTCAATTTTGAGAATTTGAATCTGCTGTCTATATTTTGCACTGCTCAGGAAAAAATACATTTGTTTCTTTTTCTCTGGGGTTGTACTGCATGCAGAGTCTTGAATCTTAGGGTTTCGTTTGTATATATTAGTACTTTTAGTTTGTAGTCCCGTATTTGCATAGGGGTTATCTGTGTTCTGGTAGGAATGAATGTTGAGAAGCATATGTGCTTTGTGTAGTTTAATTTTGTGGTTAACCATTATCCTATATAATAAAATGCTAGCTGCGCATGCGCACTCAGACCTGCGTGATCTGTAATCCTTGATCCGTGATCTGTAGGTCCATGGCCAGAGTGCGTATGCGGCGGCTAGACAAAGCGGGAGAACAGACTCGAACGCTGTGGCTGACTCAGGATGGGAGGATGCGCTGCAGCAAAGTGCTGCACAAGTACTGGAGGGGGAGAGACATATCGCTTCTACACATACCGGTACAAACCTCCCTCCAGCGTTGGCAGCCGCAGCACGTTAAACAGGCTGCTTCGCGACTTTCTCCTGCAGTTGAGTCCCTCTGCCGCGTCACTAATGATGCCATCAATGATGCGACAGAGAGACTCAACTGCAGAAGAAAGCCGCGAACCAGCCTGTTTAGCGTGCTGCGGCTGCCAACGCTGGAGGGAGGTTTGTTATTAAAGTCATCTCGCCGGGAGGGTCGCAGAGTCAGCGGGGGTTGGACTGGGAGGGGAGAGAAGCGTCTGCCTTGGGTGCTTCAGGCAGCAGCAGCATTTACAATTCGCTGCTGTTGCGGCTTCAGGCCTTCCTCTCTGGCCAGTCCTGCCTACTTCCTGTTTTCATGAACACAGGACCCGCCAGAGGAATACCTGAAGCCAGCAACAGCAATGAATTGTGAATGCTGCTGTTGCCCGATGAAGTAGTTGAAGGAGGAAAGTGAGCAGAGGGGGAGAGAATGGCTTGGAGGGAAAAACAGATGGCAGGGCATGGAGGTAAGGAGGAAGGTATGCCAGACCAAGGGAAAAGGAAAGAGGAGATGGAGAGAGGCCATATGGGACAGAGAGAGAGGGGGCGGACACTGGATGGAAAGAGAAGAGAGGCAGTGAATGGAAGGGGCAACATAGAGGGTGAACAGTATTCTAGCACCCGTTAATGTAACGGGCTTAATGACTAGTGTGTTAATAACATTATATAGAGTGTGTATTTATGAAAAATGAATGGAAAAATGGTGTTATAAATAGAACTATTATGGGGGTGGGGTCTGGGGCAGAGATTGGGCGGGGTCTGGCCCGCGACTTAGCCTGTGTTTTGGATTTCAGCCCCTTAATGTGATTGAGTTTGACACCCCTGCCTTAAATGATGAGCATGTACATTCCCCCCTCCATATTCGCAGGTTTGGCACTCGCAACTTATTATTCATGGTTTTTACCCCCTCCTACTGAGCATCACTACAGCTTACTTTTTAAAGCCTCATCAACTTACTTAGGGCTGACTCTGACCCAGCCCCGCCTCCTCCCTATCTACTGGACCCCTTCACAACTTACTTAGGGCTGACTCTGACCTACCCCTGCCTCCCGGACCCCTCCACAACTTATATTTTAAAGCCTGGTGATCTAGCAGTGAAGTGAGGCAGGAGCGATCTTCCTAGTGTAAATAAAGGAACACAGGAGCCCAGGGGAGGGCTGAGAGTGCAGGGCCAATCGGGGGCCCAGCAGAAGAAAAATGCAGTGCTGTAGGAGGAGCTGGCCAATCAGGGGACAAGGCGGGCCTGCCAGAAGAGGGGGCCAATGGGAGAAGAGACAGTAGACAGCCAATCACTCAGACTGGCGTGAAATTTAAACAAATTGAAGAAAGAAGGAGAGTGGTTTTACACTCAGGTACTCAAGCATTTTTTCCCTATCTGTCCCGATGGGCTTACAATCTATCTAACATACCTGGGGCTATGGAGGACTGAATGACTTGCCCAGAGTCACAAGGAGAAGCGCAGGATTTGAACCACTGTGCCACACACTGCCTAGCACGAATAGCCTGCCCCAATCTGACACCATGGAGGAGGAGTACCCCAAGGGAGAATGGGAAGAAGAATGGACCAGGAAGCAGAACAATGGGGAGCCATGCGGCTGAAGAGAGAGGGAGGAGGCAGCCCTGAGACAGCAGCAAGCAGTGTGGAATGAGAAGGACCAGCCCAGGCAAGTGAGAGAGAAGCAGTCAGGCTGGAAACAGAAGCAGAGTCACCGTCTGGAATGAATAGAAGCTGCAGGTTAAAAAAAGGGGAATCTGCTATTGGAAGAGGTGAGCCTTTGGAAAAGCTGAAGGGGCAGAGGGGCTGAAGCGAGAGGGCCTGTTGAAGAGAGAAAGAGAGAGAGAAAGAGAGGGAAACCAGCTGGAAGCCGGGGCTGCAGAAGAGAGAGCAGAGCTGGGTGTGAGACCTTTGAGGAGAAAGGAGAAGAAGCCCAGGTGAGCCCCAAGCAGCCGCATCCCGTTCCTCTAAGAACTTTGATTTGAGCCTTCCCTCTGAGGATTTTGCTTAAGCCTACCCCCCCACCACCACCACCTCAAGAACTCTGCTTAGAGTCTGTTTTAGAGTCTGCCTCTGGGGTTAGTACTAGTTAGCCAGTGGTTGTAGTCAGTGCAGGAAGGGTGGGAACAGCCAACTGAGAGGGACATAAAAGATAGAAACATAGAAATAGACAGCAGATAAGGGCCACGGCCCATCTAGTCTGCCCACCCCAATGACCCTCACCTACCTTTCTCTGTGAATAGATCCTACGTGTCTATCCCATTTGGCCTTAAAATCAGGCACGCTGCTGGCCTCAATAACCTGAAGTGGAAGACTATTCCAGCGATCAACCACCCTTTCAGTGAAAAAGAATTTCCTGGTGTCCCCGTGCAGTTTCCCGCCCCTGATTTTCCACGGATGCCCCCTTGTTGCCGCGGGACCCTTGAAAAAGAAGATATCTTCTTCCACCTCGAAGCGGCCCGTGAGATACTTGAATGTCTCGATCATGTCACCCCTCTCTCTGCATTCCTCGAGTGAATACAGCTGCAACTTATCCAGCCGTTCCTCGTACGGGAGATCCTTGAGTCCCAAGACCATCCGGGTGGCCATTCTCTGGACCGACTCCAGTCTCAGCACATCCTTACGGTAATGCGGCCTCCAGAATTGCACACAGTATTCCAGGTGGGTCTCACCATGGATATATACAATGGCATAATGACTTCAGGCTTACGGCTGACGAAACTCCTGCATATGCAACCTATGATTTGCCTTGCCTTGGATGAAGCTTGCTCCATTTGATTGGCAGTCTTCATGTTTTCACTAACGATCACCCTTAAGTCTTGTTCTGCTTCAGTTCTTGTTAGGATCTCGCCATTAAGGGTGTAAGTCTTGCATGGATTTTGGCTGCCCAGGTGCATGACTTTACATTTTTTGGCATTGAAGCTGAGTTGCCAGGACCTAGACCAGCGCTCCAGTAGGAGTAGGTCATGCATCATGTTGTCGGACATTGAATTTATGACTGTTGTGCTTTTGCCCACTACATTGCTTAGTTTGGCGTCATCGGCGAATAATGTTATTTTACCTCGCAGCCCTTCTGCCAAGTCTCTTATAAAGATGTTGAATAGGATCGGGCCCAGGACCGAGCCCTGTGGCACTCCACTGATTACCTCCGTCATTTCGGAGGGGGTGCCGTTCACCACTACCCTCTGAAGCCTATCTCCAAGCCAGTTCCCAACCCATTTCGTCAATGTGTCGTCCAATCCTATAGAACTCATCTTGCTCTGCAACCTGCGGTGTGGTATGCTATCGAATGCTTTATTGAAGTCCAGGTATACGATGTCCAGGGACTCCCCAACATCCAGCTTCTTCGTCACCCAGTCAAAGAAGCTGATCAGGCTGGATTGGCAGGATCTCCCCTTAGTAAATTCATGTTGACAGGGATCCCGTAGATTCTCCTCGTTCAGGATCGTATCCAATTGGCATTTGATTAGAGTTTCCATTAGTTTGCACACTATTGATGTGAGATTCACCGGTCTGTAGTTTGCTGTCTCCATCTTGGAGCCTTTCTTGTGGAGTGGAATGACGTTAGCCGTCTTCCAGTCCAACGGGACGTTACCCGTACTAAGGGAGAGATTGAAGAGCGCGGATAGCGGTTCCGCCAAGACATCACACAACTCCCTGAGCACCCTGGGGTGTAGGTTGTCAGGCCCCATTGCCTTGTTAACCTTAAGCTTTGACAGCTCGCAGTAGACACCGCTGGGTGTAAACTCGAAATTACTAAACGGGTCATCTGCATCAACACTTGTCTGTAGCTGAGGGCCGAGTCCTGGCGCCTCGTGGGTGAAGACTGAGCAGAAGTATTCATTTAACAGTTGGGCTTTTTCCAAGTCCGCTTCTACATACTCTCCGTCTGGTTTCCTAAGACGTACTATCCCACCCGAGTTCTTATTTCTGTCACTGATATACCTGAAGAAGGATTTATCTCCTTTCTGGATGTTCTTCGCTAGAGACTCCTCCATGCAGAATTTGGCCTCCCTAACTGCTGTTTTGACGGCTTTTGACTTGGCCAGATAGACTTCCCTAGAGTCCTGTTTCCCTGATTGTTTGTAAGAGATGAAAGCTTTTTTCTTCTTCTTGATGAGGTCCGAAATCTCCGCAGAGAACCACTGTGGCTTATTGTTCCTTCGCCGTTTACTTACTGATTTCACATAGCGGTTTGTTGCTTCTTGTATGGTGGCTTTCAAAGTCGACCACATTTCTTCCACATTATCGGTTTCTGCTTGGCTTTGTAGCGCCTGGTGAATGAAGTCTCACATTTCTTTGAAGTTTGTGTCCTTGAATTTGAGGACCTTGGTCAGTGTGGTAGATTTAGTGAAACCTTTCCTGAGATTGAACCATACCATGTTGTGGTCACTGGAGGCCAATGTATCGCCCACCGAGACCTCTGTGACACTTTCTCCATTGGTAAGTATCAGGTCCAGTATTGCCTGATCCCTTGTTGGTTCCAACACCAGTTGCCTGAGTCTTGCTCCCTTCATAGAGTTTAATAGCCTCCTGCTGCTGCTGGAAGCAGAGGAAAGCGTTTCCCAATCCACATCAGGCATGTTGAAGTCACCTAACAATACTGTGTCCCCACGCAAGGTGATATTCTCTATATCTACGATTAATTCCATATCTAGGTCATCCTGTTGTCTTGGGGGTCTGTATATTACGCCAAGATACAGGCATTTGTCCTTCCCTCTGGCCAAATTTACCCAAAGGGATTCCCCAGTGTAGTGGACATCTGTGATTCTGGTGACCTTAATGTCATCTTTAATATATAATGCTACACCTCTTCCCACTTTGCCCTCCCTGTCCCGGCGAAGCAAGTTGTAACCCGGTATGACCATGTCCCACCCGTGGGAGTCCGTGAGCCAGGTCTCAGATATCGCCACCACATCCAGGTCGGCATTCCTCATTCTGTTTCTAATTCCAGGATCTTGTTTCCCAGACTGTGGGTGTTTACGTACATAGCCCTCCATGTTGTATGTTTGTTACGTCTCAGTGGGAATGTTCCCGGTTGAGCTATTTGGACACCTTTAGCATTATTCGCATGTTTTGTACTTTCCCTAGACCCAGAGTTACATCGTGCACCTATCCCGGACTCCCCAGACCCAGAACTACAGTGTGTTCCTATCCCAGACTCGGAAATGTGTGTACCCTGTGGGGGTATTCCCACTTGGGCTACTTGAACTCCTTTAGTACAATTTGCAATGTGTGTTCTCTCGCTGGACCCAGAATTACAATGTGTACTCCCTCTAGACCCAGAATTACAATGTGTACCCCCCTAGACCCAGAATTACAATGTGTACTCCCCCTAGACCCAGAATTACAATGTGTACTCCCCTTAAACCCAGAATTACAATGTGTACTCCCCTTAGACCCAGAATTACAATGTGACCCAGAATTATAATGTGAGCCAACCCCAGACTCGAAAGTGTATATACTCTCCCCTGACCCAGATCGGTGTTTACTTACCTTAGTCTCAAAAAAGTATTGGCAGCTTAACTCGCCAGGTAGGTTGTTTGTGCCCGTACCCTCCCCCAACTTACCTAGTTTAAAGCCCTGTGTAGTAGGCGGGCTAGACGGTGTCCAAAGACGTTCTTCCCTCTTCTGGTCAGGTGTAACCCGTCTGGTCCCTGTAGTCCTTGCAATGCCTCTCCATGGTGCAAGAACCCAAAGTTCATCTCCTTGCACCATCCCTGCAGCCAGTCGTTTGCCCTCTGGATGTGATCCTCCCTGGCACTGCCCTTGCCCCTTACTGGGAGGATCGAGGAGAAGACCACCTGCGCATCCATCATCCTCAGCTTCTCACCCAGGGCTCTGAAGTCTTCAGGTTTGCTCTCCAGGGTGCTCCTGGTGGTGTCGTTGGGTCCGACGTGGATGAGAATCATGGGGAAATGGTCACGGGGCTTGATGAGTCTGTCCAGGCATGCGGTTACATCCCGGATCCTGGCCCCTGGCAAACAGCAGACCTCTCTTGATTGCAGGTCTGATCTACAAATTGGACCCTCGGTGCCCCTCAGCAGCGAATCCCCGATGACCACCACTCTGCGCTTCTTAGGGGTGGGCCGATCTGTTGACTCCGGAACTGGAACCGTCTGCTGAACAACTTCCTGTTCCTCGTTGTCAGGACCTTCCTGTAGCAGCTGGTATCTGTTCCTCAGGGTGATTTGTGGTGTCGATGTAGAGCCGCCCTGTATGTGAGAGAAAGAGACAGAATAAGGTCTTCTGCGTTTTCCTGTGGAGGAAGTCACCAGCTGCCAGGAATCAGCGTCCCCAGCCCACTTCCTGTATTCCGACAGTTGGTCTCAAGTTTGCAGGTTTGGATGCTTTGGGTGTCTCTAGGATGGTCTTGTCAGGTTCCTGTTTGGCGATCTGAGACAGCTCCTGGATGACTCCGTCGATGAAGGTCTCGTCGTCTCGGATACATCTTAAGCGCTGAACCTCCTCTCTCAGGCTCCTCAACTCTAGCAAAAGGCTTTCATCTGGCTGATCCATTCCTTCCATCTGTATGGAGACTGTAGACATCTTTGAGGGGATGGCCTCAGTCTGTACAGAGACCTCTGCCTTCCATCCTGGCTTCCCTTCCATCTGTACGAAGACCGTAGCCATCCCCTGAGTACTTTCGGTGACTGGACTGCCTGTCTTGATAGAAGTCTTGCTGCTTCTAGTTCTACCTGCCATTTACAAAAGTTGGTTGGTTTGTTTTTTATATTTGTTAGGATGGGGGCAGTTAGGTGTTGTCAGAAAGTGTTGAGGTTGGAGGGATAGAGGTAGCTAGTTAGTTCTTGGTCTGGGAGATAGAGGAGTTAGTTAATTGTCAGTTAAGGTTGCCTGCTTGTTAGTGTGCTAGTGAGGTCAGTCTGATTAAATGTTAGAGGATAGTGTAGTCTGCCTGTTAAAATGGTTTGGGGATAGAGTGATTGGTGTGGTCCGCCTGTTAAGTGTGAAAGGTTTAGTTGCTTGTTGGTTAGGTAGAAAGTTGAAAGTTGAAAGACTTGGAAGAAAGTTGAAGAAAGACTGAAGTCAATTGGTTAATTAGCTAGTTGTAGAAGTTAAGAGACCGGCTAAAGTTGATAGCCCTTCCTTGATGCCCTTCTTGAGGCCCTTCGCAAAGGCGCTCTCGCTAAGGCGAGCACCTTTGCCGCTTGCCTTCACCGCTTGCCTTCGCCGCGCGCCAAACGGCTGCACGCCATTGGCTCGTCCCCTTTTATGGGGGGAGTTTGGCTGGTGACGTCGGGGGGTGGGTGGAGTTAGCTCTCGCCTCTTCCCCTGCTAGCACCGCCTTCTCTGCTCCTCTCTCCGCTTCTTCCTGCTAGCATACCCTCTGCTCCACTCACTGTTCTGCCATGTGCTCAGGACTGTTCTACCATGTGCTCAGGACTAGGCACAGCTCCTACAGTCTCCCTTCGGCTGGCCTTGCACTGCTTATCATTGGATATAATGAGACCCTGTGCATAATCCTCCCTTATTGTTTGTTCCTCCATTAAACTCGCCAGACCTTAATGAC